>NW_026974966.1:0-347513 GCF_030014295.1 Loxodonta africana
CATTTTTCCATTTACTTTTTTGTGCTGAGTTTTTCTTTATAGAATGTGTGTTCCTCCTTTTTATAGTATCTGAGTTTATGTTGGTGAGTCGTTATGTTTATCTTGGTTTTTATTTTGAAGTATGGAATTGTTAGACCTCGTTGTGGTTACCTTAATATTTACCCCGGTTTGACTAAGTAAAAACCTAAGTTGTTTTGTCCTGTATCGCCTTGGTTTCCTCTCCATATGTAAGATCTATGCCTCCTGTATTTTAGTCCCTCTTTTTTGTCTATTGTAATCTTTTACATAATCACATCAATGATTCCCTGTTTTGAGCAGTTTTTTTTTAATTAATCTTATTTTGTTTTTGTGATTTCCCTATCTGAGTTGATATCAGGATGTTTTGTTCTGTGACCTTGTGTTGTGTTGGAATCTGATATTATTGATTTTCTGACCAAAGAATTTCCTTTAGTAATTCTTGCAGTTTTGGTTTGGTTTTTGCAAATTCTCTAAGCTTGTGTTTATCTGTAAATATCTTAATTTCACCTTCAGGTTTTAGAGTTTTGCTGGATATATGATTCTTGGCTGACAGTTTTTCTTCTTTGAGTGCTCTATATATGTTATTCCATTGCCTTCTTGCCTGCATGGTTTCTGCCGAATAGTGCAAACTTATTGATTCTCCTTTGTAGGTAACTTTTCGTTTATCCTTGGGTGCTTTTAAATTTTTCTCTTTATCTTTGGTTTTGGCAGGTTTGATGATATGTCTTGGTGATTTTCTTTTGGGGTCTATCTTGTATGAGGTTCGATGAACATCTTGGGTAGATATCTTTTCATCTTTCATGATGCCAGGGAATTTTTCTGCCATCAGATCTTCCACTATTCTCTCTGTATTTTCTGTTACCCCTCCCTGTCTGGAACTCCAGTCACACGCAAATTATTCTTGATAGAGTCCCCCATGATTCTTAGGGTTTCTTCATAGTTTTAAATTCTATTATCTGATTTTTCTTCAACTATATTTGTGTCAATTGTCTTATCTTCCAGCTCCCCCACTCTGCATTCCAGTTCCTCGAGTCTGCTCCTCTGACTTCCTATTGAGTTGTCTGTGTGACTTTATTGTTAATCTTTTGGATTTCTGAATGCTGTCTCTCTATGGATTCTTACAGCTTATTAATTTTTTCACTATGTTCTTGATTAACCTTTTGGATTTCTTCAACTGCTTTACCCGTGTATTCCTTGGCTTTTTCTGTAGATTGCCTTATTTCATTTGTGAGGTCATTCTTGATGTCTTGAAGCATTCTGTATACAATTGTTTTATATTCTATATTTGGCAATTCTAGGAATGTATCTACATCCAGGAATGATTTTGATTCTTTGATTTGGGGGTTTGTAGAAGCAATCATGGTCTGCTTCTTCATGTGATTTGATGTCGACTGCTGTCTCTGAGCCATCTATAAGATTTTGTAATATTTTCTTTTATATTTGCTCACTGAGTCTTATCTTGTTGTTTTGTTCTGTTACAATACACTCAGATGGGCTACTAGGTTGTGGTATGGTGATTGCTGTAGGTTTTGAATCACTTACGTCCTATTAGCAGCTTGCCTGAGCTGTTACCAGGTATATAATTGTATGAGCCCATTCACTATTCTTGAATAGAATCAGCTCAGGTGTCCTGATAGCTGGTCACCTAGTGTGTGGTGTAGGCTCTCACCTATTATCTTAGAGGAGTAGTGGTGATGGTTGTATGCACCAGTTTCTATTAGTGGCAGGGGGTCACATTTCGAGGAGGGCAGGATGCTGACAGCCTTCCTTCAAGTGTCAGTGAGGTAGGTGTGGCTCTATTCTCTAGAGCGCTCTGGTGGGTGGGCTCTGCAGCTGTATCTTAGGCACCCAATGCTTGGGAGATGTCACTATTCTCAGACCCCTCTAGCAGGTGGCTAGGTGGTGTGGGTGGAGTCTCAGCCCTCAGTTCGCTGGTGTGGATCAGCGAGGGCTCTGTTTAGTAGGTAGAGAGGTATCTGATCTCCAAAACTTGCCTTTCCACTGCCGAGCTAAAATAATTATGGTGAGATCTCTATCAGAATCGCCTTTGCATTATAATAGCCACCTAGTTACCTGTAGGGTAAAAGCCAAAGACTATGGGTCTCTTAATCCCTGGATGGAGCTGATTCTGTATTGTTATTCCAGTTTAGGGAAGTCAGGGAAGGATTTTTTCTTTGATTGTTAAATGCTGCTTTTCTCAGGCCAGGGGAATGGGTTAGAAAAGAAAGAAGAAAAAAAATCGAGCAGTGCACTTCACTCTCTAGCACAGAGAATTCCAATGTTAATGAAGCTGGCTGGGGCAATGAGGGGTGGAATCAGATATATAGAAGAGAGTAGCCTGGCAAAATATACAAAGTTTACTTATGTTGTTTGGTGAGGACTGTTTTTTCTGAGATTCCAGAGCATTGTGTAGCTTTTGTGTGGTGGCTAGATCCCTGCTGAGACTGTCCCAGAGGGTTAGGGCTGCGTCCATGCTCACACCGTCTCAGGAAGCTGCAATCAGCTCCCCCACACTTAGTCCCAAGCCCAGCACCAAGGTTTCCTTTCTGGGACGCTGCACTCCAGGCTCCAAAACCAGTCGCTGCTTCCCCATGGTTTTTCATTTCCCTGTCAGCCGCGTCTGTGTGGAGCCTGTGTGTGCTGCCTGGGTCTCCTCCGAGGTTCTTCCTGAGGGTTAGGCCTACATCCGTGCTTCCCTGTCTCAGTAAGCCACAATCAGCCCCACCACTCTGGCACCAGGGAACTGCGAGGGCTCAAGGCTGTGGCATGGGACACTGGCTCCGGAAGTGGTCCCTGCTGCAGTGTGGCTTTTTGCTCCCCTGTCACTCAGGTCAACTCCTTAGTTCTGTGTTTGATGGTCAGGGTTTGTAAATTGTCCTTTATGTAATTGATTCACTTGTTTTTTCGAGTCTTTGTTTCAAGAGAGATAAGCGGAAGCTTCTACCTAGTCAGCCATCTTGGTCCTGCTCCTGTGTCTGCCTCTTTATGTGATTTCATATTGACTGTTGTCTCTGAGCAATCTGTAAGTTATTGTATCAGTTTATTTTATGCTTGCTTTTTGTATCCTAGCTTCTTGCTTTGTTTAGTTTTGGTATACCCAAATAAGCTGCTTGAGTGCGCTAGGTTGATTATTTTCACCTTTGAAGCTCTAATGTACTATCACCAGATGGCTAGCACTGTTACCAGGTATATGAGCCTAGGAGTTCATTTACTTTTCTTGTATGCATTCAACTCAGGTGCCCAGGTAGTTGGTCATAAAGTGTGTGGTACGGGCTCTGTCCTACAGTCTTAGAGGGGCAGGGGTTATTGGTGTAGGCAGAAGTATCTGGCTGCAGTAGGGGGTCAGGCTCTGATCAAGGCAGGGGTCTGACAGCTGTGCTCTGAGTGTCTGTGAGGAAAGTGCATCCCTGTTCTGTAGAGCACACGGGTGGGTTCTGCAGAAGGGCGATGGGTACCCAATGCTTTTGGTTGTAAGTTCTGGGCGGTACTACTTATCCTTCGAGCCCTGTCACAGGTGGCCAGGTATTGTGGGTGGAGCCAGCAGTCCTTAGGCCCCTGATGTGGGTAGGTGAAGACCCTGTTTAATAGGCAAAGCAGTGTCAAACATCAAACACCCATCTTTCCACCGTCCAGCTGAAACCATTGCAGTCTGGCAACAAGGGCCTGTTCTCCTGAAATGGGCCCACGCAGGTCCATGCTGGGGTGAAAGGTATTCAAAGCCCATGGACTGTTTGTGCCTGAACAAGAGCTGCTTCTGTCCTGAGCTCCCCAGCTTAATTGAGCTGGCAGATTATCTTTCCCCCAGTTGTGAACTTATACCTTCTTCAAGGATGGAAAAATGGCTCAGAGTGGTACCAGGGCCTATCTCAGGCCCAGGGAAGTTGACAGCCACTGAAGCCAGCTTGGGGGCTGGGGGCGTGGTAAAATAAACACAAGTAATTAGCTTTTGCTGAGAGTGCCGTTCTTCTCTTGTTCTGGAGGTGTGAGTAGTCTGTGCAACTTGCAGTCTTTCCGTGAGCTAAATGCCTCTGGAACACTACTGCCAGCCCCGCTGCAGTCGCTCCAGGGAACGGTGCCTGAGGGTTCCTGGCTGTTCAGGTCCAGTAACTCCTCTCCACTTCTGAATAGTCTCTCCCTCCCCCTGCCGCTGAGTCCATTTTCTAACTTTGCCTTTGATGCTCAGGGCTCCTAGCTTGTCATAAATATACTTGCTTCACTTGTTTTTTCTGGTCTTTTTTGTAAGAGGGATGACTGGCGGCGTCTCACTACTCTGCCATCTTGGCCTCGCCTCTCTAATATAATCAACAATTTTTTTAAAAAAGAAAAAAAAGAGTGAAACCTGTAGAAACAACAAATAACAGAATGAGATCCACAGAAAAACTAGATATTTGAGGTATCAGACAAAGACACTGAAATAACTCTATTATGTTCAAAGAAATAAAGGCAAGACTTAGAAATTTGGCAAAAAACTAGAAACTAAGAAAAAGATCAACTTAGAAAGTCAACTGAAAACTATAGCTGAAGTTAAAATCTTAATGCATGTATATAACAGCAGATTAAAAATGCTGAAGAGAGATTTAGTGAACTGGAAGATATGTTGGAAGAAAATAGAGGCATAGACAAAAGAAAAAATATATAAAATATAAAAAGGAATAAGATATAGAGAATACAATGAGAATATCTAGCATAAGATTAAGAAGGAAGAAAAAGAATGAGGCAGAAAAACTGAGATTATGGCTGAGAATTTTCTTCAAATGATTAATGATATCAAGTCACAGATCCTAGAAGACTTACAAAACCCAAACCAAAAAAAAAAAAAACCCACTGCCGTCGAGTCGATTCTGACTCAAAGCGACCCTACAGGACAGAGTAGAACTGCTCCGTAGAGTTTCCAAGGAGCGCCTGGTGGATTCGAACCGCTGACGTTTTGCTTAGCAGCCATAACACTTAACCGCTACGCCACCAGGGTTTCCTTATAAGACCCATGTAGGGTAAATACAAAGAAATTCGTATCTAGGTACATCATAGTAGAACTGCTGAAGCTAAAGACAAAAAACCCCACAAAAAACAAATAATTTAAAACTACTTAAAGAATAGAAGAGATTATCTTTAAAGGACAAACAAAAAAACTGACTGATGACTTCTCTAGAGAAATAGCGACAACCCTACGATAATAAAAAAAAAGACAATAAGATGATATATTTAAATTATAGAGAGAAAACACATGGCAACCCAGAACTCTATGCTGAGGAAAAACATCATGAATGAGCAAAGACCTTTTGTTTTCAGACAAACAAAACGTGGATAAGTTAACATCAGCATGCCCACATTAAAGAAAATTCCAAAGGTATTCTTCAAGCAGAAAGAAAATAAGGTGAAAGGCTTAAGATGCAAGAAGGAATGAAAGTTAGTGAAACGAGTAAAAATAGAGGATTACTGACTGCATAACATAATAAGAATAGACATTATTGGGTTTAAAATACGTAAGAAATTAGAATTTATGATAACTACAGCCTTTTGACTTTAATGGCTGTATGCTCAGGAAACATGCTGTGTAATATTTTGATGTTTTGGATTCTGTTAATGCTTGTTTTGTGGCCTAATATGTGGTCTATTCTCAAGAATGCTCCATGAGCGTTAGAAAAGAAGTTTTACTTGACTACCGTTGGGTGAAGTGTTGTGTTTAAGTCTATGAGACCAAGTAGATCTTCCGTGTCTTTACTGAGCTTCTTTATGGACATCCTGTCTGTCATCAGAAGTGGTGTGTTGAAGTCTTCTACTATTATTGTGGAGCTATTTCTCTTTTCAATGCTGTTTGAGTTTGTTTTGTGTATTTTGGAGCCCTATCATTGGGTGTATAAGTATTTATTATGATTTTGACCTCCTGGTATATTGACCCTTTAATCATTATATAGTGTATTTCCTTTTCCTTTGTGGAGGATTTTACTTTAAAGCCTATTTTATCAGAGATTAATATTGCCACTCTTATTTTTTATTGTTGTGTGCTTCATGTATGTGTATATATATATATTTTTTTTTTCATTCTTTGAGATTTAGTTTGTTTATGTCTTTGAGTCTATGGTGTGTCTCTTGCAGTCTGCATACAGATGGATCATGTTTTCTAATCCATTCTGCTACTCTCTGTCTCCTTATGGGTGCGATTAAACCATTTACATTTATCGTAATTATTCATAGTTAACGAGTTTTTTTATGAGTTTAGTGCTGTCATTTTCATCTTTTTTGTGTATGTCTTGTTGGCATTTTCCTTATTCCATTTAATTTTCTCTGTTGAGTCGTTTTTCTTGGTGCATTTTCTTTCCGTCCTCTTCATTTTTGTTGCCTTTGTATTTACTGCTAATTTATTTTTTTCTGTGCTGAATCGTTTTTCTTTTTAGTCTTTCATCTTCTTCCTTGTTGCTTTTGTATTTGCTGAAAATTTATGTTTTCCTTGCTTTTTTTTAAATTTTAATGTGTAGGATTGTTAGTTTCCTTTGGGTTACCTTAACATTTACCTGTTTTTCTAAATTTAAACCAATCTTTTATTTCCTTATATCGTCTTGACTTCCTCTCCGTATGAAAAATCTATGACTACATTATTTAGTCCCTCTTTTTTGTGTTAATGTTGTCATCTTTTACAGATCAATGTCTCTGTTTCTATATTTTCAGTGTTTTAGCTTTCATTTATTTGTGACGTCCCTATGTGGGTTGATATCTGGTAGTTCTGTCCCGTGTTCTAGTTTTGGGTTGTTAGCTGATGTTATTGATTTTCTAACTGGAGAACTCCCTTTATTATTTCTTGTCATATTGGTTAGGTTTTTAAAAATTCCTTAAACTTCTGCTTGTCTGGAAATGTCCTAATTTCACCATCATATTTGAGAGACAGTTTTGCTGGATATGTACTTCTTGGCAGGCAATTTTTTTTTTCCTTCAGGGCTTTGTATATGTCCTTCTTGCCTGCATGGTTTCTGCTGAGTAGTCCAAGCTTAGTCTTACTGACCCTTCTTTATAGGTGACTTTTTGTTTATCCCTAGCTACTCTTAAAATTCTCTCTTTATATTTGGTTTTGACAAGCAAGATTATAATATGTCCTGGTGACTTTATCTTGGCATCTACCTTGTGTGGGGTTCAGTAAGCATCTTGGATAGATATCTTCTTATCTTTCATAAGATCAGTGAAGTTTTTAGCCAAGAAGTCTTCAACAATTCTCACTGTGTTTTCTGTTATCCTCCAACCCCCACCTCGATTCTGGTGTTCCAATCACTCTTGATAGAGTCCCGCATAATTCTTAGAGTTTCTTCAATTAAAAAAAATTATTTTATCTGATTTTTCCTCAAATAACTTGGCGTCAATTGCTTTATCTTCAGTCTCACTAATTCTGACTTCCAGTGCCTCAATTCTGCTCCTCTCATTTTCTATTGAGTTGTCTAATTCTGAAATTTTATTGTTACTCTTTTGGATTTGCTTGCTATCTTTCTATGGATTCTTGCAGCCTGTTACATTTGTCATTATACTCTTGTATAACCTTCTTAAGTTCCTCTGTTGTTTTATCTGTGTGTTCCTTGGCTTGTTCTTCGTTTTGCCTGATCTCCTCCTGCATCTCTTGAAGAGCTCGGTCTCTTAATCTTTTAAATTCTACCTCCGGCAATTCCTGGAATTTCTCTTCATTTGGAAGATTTCTTGATTTGTTGTTTTGGGAGCTTCCTGAATCCATCATGGTCTGCCTCTTTATGTTATTTGATATTTACACTTGTCTCTGAGCCATTAGTGAGTTATTATATTCATTTATTTTATGTTTGCTTGCTGAGTCGGAATCTACTTGACGGCACTGGGTTTGGTTTTTTTGTGTGTGTGTGTGTGTACTGTGTCCTAGCTTCTTGTTTTATTTTGATATGCCCAAATAGGCTGCTTGGGTGAGCTAGTTTGATTATTGGCACCTTTTGAAGTTCTTACATCCTGTCACCAGGTGATCAGAGCTGTTACTAGGTATGTGAGCCTAGGAGCCCTTTTACATTCTTGTATGGATTCAGCTCAGGTATCCAGGTAGTCGGTCACCAAGTGTGTGGTGTAGGCTCTTACCTACAGTCCTACATATACAGGGTTGATTGGTGTAGGTACAGGTGTCTGGCTACTGTGGGGGGGATGACTGCCCCTGAGTGTCTGGGAGGAAAGCATGTCCCTGTTCCCTAGAGCACATAGGTGGGTGGGTTTTGCAGCCAGACCATGGTCACCCAATGCTGTTGGTTGTAAGGACTGGGATTCACCACTTACTCTTGGACTCCTGAATTGGGTGGCTAGGTGGCATGGGTGGAGCCACCAACCCTCAGGTCACTGATATGGGTAGGTGAGGACTCTGCTTAATTGGCAGAACGTTGTCAAATATCAGAAATCTGCCCCTCCACTTTATAGCTGATACAGTTGAAAATAGGCTTCAGGTATTTACCCTGTTGTAGTGTGCTAATGAGAGCCTATGCTGTTGAAATGGGCCCACACAGATCTGTGCAAGGGTGAAAGGCATTCAAACTCCTTGGACCCCTTATGTCTGTGCCTTCCCTGAGTTCCTGGCTTAGGGAAGCTGGCAGATTATTTTTTGTTGTTTGTTCCTGCTCCAGGGCATGTAATAGTTCCTACTTTGGCCCAGGGGACCCAGAAATAGCTGAAGCTGGTCCAAGACTAAAAACAGAGAGGGAGGAAGCAGGTAAATGGGAGAGGTGTTCTTCCCAAAGGGGATGATTTTTGATTTGTGTGGCATTTTAAATGCATGTACTTATCTTTTGCCAACTTAGCACTGCTTTTCACTGCTTATGGAGGCTTGTGTAGGCTTTCCACCACTCGGTCTCTTCAGATGTGGAAAACATGTCCCGAGTGTCACTGCTTGCGTCACCGCACATGCCATCCGATCCAGCCTGCAGGGTGCTGGTTTCTGCCGGGTCAGGTCTGTCAAACTCTCACTGCTTCTGAACCATATTCCCCTCCCCCTGCCACTAAGTCCAATTCTGTAACTTCACCTTTGATGTTCAGGGCTCCTAGATTGTCATATATAATCGATTTACTTCTCTGGGTCTTTGTTATAAGAGGGGCTACATAAAGCATCTGACTACTCTGCCATCTTGGCCCCACCCCTACAAGAGACATTTTTCATCACATTCCTGAATCTGACACTATCAGAGAAACTTATCTCTGAGAAAATGAAATAGGGATGAGGCAGTAGGCAGAACAAACCCGTTGGGTTGGAGTCAATTCTGATGCATAATGACCCTATAGGTCAGAGTAGAACTGCCTCATAGGGTTTTCAAGGAGCGGCTGTTGCATTTGAACTACTGGGCCAGAGTATATTTGGAGCACTGGTGGTGCAGTGGTTAAGAACTCAGCTGCTAACCAAAAGCTTGGCAGTTCGAATACATTAGCTGCTCCATGGAAACCCTATGGGGGCAATTCTACTCTGTCCTATAGCGTTGCTGTGTGTTGAAATCAATTCACCAGCAATGGGTTTGGTTTTTTGATTTACATGCCTACATGAGTAAAATTTGACTTGAATCTCTAAACTTAATTCTAACGTAAGAATGATTTTGTAGCACTTCTCCATAAAGGTTTGTCTTAAGTCATCAGGATAAAAACCAAACCCACTGCCGTCGAGTCGATTCTGACTCATCCCAACCCTATAGGACAGAGTAGAACTGCCCGATAGAGTTTCCAGGGAGCCCCTGGTGGATTTGAACTGCCTTCTCTCGGTTAGCAGTCGTAGCACTTACCCACTATGCCACCAGGGTTTCCTCATCAGGATAAGCCTGTGCTAATTTATTGGATACCTTCAGGAATTCTTCATCAGTTATATTCACATTAAGAAGGAAAAAAATATCAGAAGGAACTTCATACATCCTTACCCTTCATTTCATGCAAGATTCAAGTGTGTCAGTGATGGTGGTTATGTAAAATTGATTCCTGGCACTCAATACTTCTGGAGCATTTCTGTCATTTACTTGTTTCTTCTAATGCTTCTGCAACAATAAACTGCTTGATAATCAGTATTTGGCAGTATTTGTTTTATTGTGTTTTCAAAATATTCTCTTATGTAAATATCTTGTTAATAGCTGGTAGAGATCTATGCATGTCTATAAATTTACTTCTGAATCTTGGAGAACTGACTCGTCAAATGAAAATGATACAATATATTATTATACATAACAAACATAAATACATGGTCTGTGTTTACATTTCGTTGGCGACGTTTTAAGCTTCTGTTCTGGTATCGCTTTTTTGTGACTGGTCTTCAGCAATATTCTCTATGGCACCTAGAATCTGGGTGTGTGATTCCAGGATTGCACTCGTTGCTATAGCATGTGCTTCCCAGTGGGTATTAGAAAGACATTTTAATGGTGATCATTGCCTATGAATAGCTCATCGGTGAATAGAGATGGCAAAAAATTTGTAAAATATCTGAATAGAAGACAAAAATCATTTTTTGGACAAAAATCCATTGTGATACATCCTACAAAATTAAGTGAATATGCAGCACCTTGGTATGAAAATGGCGTATTCATTACATTCCAGAATTTTCCGTTGCATGCCTTTATAATGCAGTGACATTTCACAGAATTGTCATGGGATTGGTCTCTGCACTTAGAAAAATCAATTTTGCAAACTTCGCCTAATTAGTGAAACACTTGGTTTGCAATGTCTTTGAGGGCTAATGCGCTGTGTTCTCCTGACTCGCTTGGTTCATGTTATGCCTTCTTTCCCTCAAGCTTCTTCAGTTTGTAATGGAAATGTCTAGCTTGTTCCTTTTATGCCATTGTACCTTTGGAAGCAGATAACTTGTGTCCTAGATTTCACAGATGAAGAGGGATTTTTGAATTTTGGACTTGATTTAAGACCTTTTCTATGCTATGATGGGATGAGGAAACCCTGGTGGCGTAGTGGTTAAGTGCTACGGCTGCTAACCAAGAGCTCGGCAGTTCGAATCTGCCAGGCCCTCCTTGGAAACTCTATGGGGAAGTTCTACTCTGTCCTATAGGGTCACTATGAGTCGGAATCGACTGGACGGCAGTGGGTTTGGTTTTGGTTTGTGATGGGATGAATATGTTTTCCATTTGCAAGAATGTGATTTTGGGGGGGCCAAAGGGTAGAATGTCATGGATTGAATTATGTCCCCCCAAAATGTGTGTATCAACTTGGATAGGCCATGTGAAGTTGTCCTCCATTTTGTGATGGTAATTTTATGTTGAGAGGATTAGGGTGGGATTTGAACACCTCCCTGATCCGAGATACAGGGAGTTTCCCTAGGGTGTGGCCTGCACCACCTTTTATCTCTCAGGAGATGAAAGGATAGAGAGTTGGGGACCTCATACTACCAAGAGCAGAGCATGTCCTTTGGACCCGGGGTCCCTGCACCTGAGAAGCTCCTTGACCATGGGAAGATGGAGGACAAGGACCTTCTTCCAGAATCAACAGAGAGAGAAAGCCTTCCCCTGGAGCTGACGTCCTGAATTTGGACTTGTAACCTACTAGACTGTGAGAAAATAAATTTCTCATTGTTAAAGCCATCCACTTATGGTATCTGTTGTGGCAGCACTAGGTGACTAAGGCAGCGATGATTTTAGCTTCTGTTTTGGAGTTTCCTTTTTGTATCTGGTCTTCAGCAATATTCTGTGTGGCACCTAGAATTGTACTTGTTGCTATAGCATGTGCTTCCCAATGTGTATTGGACATTTTAGTGCTCAATCATTGCCTGAATATGTTTTAAGAACAGCTCATCAGTGAGTAGAGGTGGCAAAAAATTTGTAAAGTAACTGAATATTAGAAAAAACTTCAATTGCCTTTGGACAAAAAAAAATCTATTGTGATACATCCTACAAAATTAAGTGAATGTGCAGCACCTTGGTATGAAAATGGCATATTAATTTCATTCCAGAATTTTCTGTTGTATGCCTTTATAATGCAGTGACGTAATGGCAGCATTGTTATAGGATTGGTCTCTGCACTTAGAAAAATCAATTTTGCAAGCTTCGCATTATCAGTGAAACACTTGCTTTGCAATGTCTTTACCAGTATGATTTCTTAAGCTAGGAAATGTGATAAATCACCACACAGGTTTTCTATCTGTTGGAGATACGGATCTTTAAACAATACTTAGCTGGCCTGTATGAGAAGGCTCAGAAGTGGAATCCACAGACAAAATGAAATATCGAGCTATGCTTATTTCACTGACAGTAGTTGATTGAACTTCATCACTTATCAAGATTATAAATTTTTTACACATTATTTGAGAATTATAGGATGGATTGCCCTTTCCTGTGTTACCATATTTTGAGATGTGACTTGCTAAAAATAGATCAAATGAGCAACAAGTTGAAGTCAACTTTAAAATTTTCCATTTCGTGGGGACCCAAAGACTTCATTTCTTTTTCATGAAGATAGTCCACATTCAGTGATTGTTATGACAACAATGACACATTATAAAATGTCTTTTCAATACTGATGTTCATTAATTTGTGATTCCAGTTCATAAGTTAAGCCAGAACAAATGTGTTTGGTTTAAATATGATAACATGATCTCTGTGAATTGAACTATTTTCATGTTTACTGATCCGATTCAATTTGCACCAATTGCTAAATTCATCTGTAACAATTCGAGAATTAAGTGAGGATGACAGGTTTGTTTGGTTAGTAGGTTTGCAAACAAAACAATACAGGGAGCTGACTGATGGAGATTGCAGTAGCCACTCCCTCTTATAATTTTCATCATTAACTTTGCACTCTAGAAAAAATTCTGGCTATAGAACTTTGTTTACCATCCAGGAATTTTCAACACAAATTTACAAGTGGACAACTGTAATGTTGAGAATCACTTGGGCCTCTTTTGATCCAGTAATTTACTTCATTGAAAGAAAATTATTCCACAAGGCAGGATCTGCATTTCTGTTATTTATGGGGTCTGCAGATGTGACAATTTAATATTCTTAGTTTCACTTTCTAGATCATTACTAATTTTTTTTTTTTTTTACTACAGCAAGAAATGGATGCAGAATTTGGAACAAATCCTGTTATATTTGTATTGCCATCCTTAATTTCAGCACTAGTGGTACTAGTAGGATGATTCCCACCCATAAGCACGTACCTTTAATGGAAGAAGTCTCTGCTGATTTATTACATTCTAAAAAGGAATTTTGGGATTGTCTTTAGGGATTCACAAATCATTTTCTTTTTATCTCCTGCAGGCTTCCATTTTTGCACTCCACTTAGTTATTGCCATTTCATTTTGCCTGGATATAAAATTATGTCACTTTTTAAATTTGATTCTACCATAACAATAAATTTGAATAATAGAAAGTAAATTTATAAAACAGGAAGTTTATAAAATAAAATTTAATTTAGAATTTAGACATTAACACAAAAAATTTGTATTTGAAAATTAAATAACTCATTGCTGTGGATTAAATTTTAACTAACAGTGACCCTATTGGACAGAATAGAACTGCACAGTAGGGCTTCTAAGGAGAGGCTGGTTGAAACCTTTTAGTTTCAGCCAAGCTCTTAACCAAATGTTCCACCAGGGCTATATTTGAAAATTAGTAAGTAAAAACGTTAATTTGGACCATGAGATTTTGTTCTTCAGGTCTTAGATAGTCCAAAGAAATAGTACATGATATCCTTCTCCATGGACTAATTCCTCCTGAAAACAGGTCCAAAGTATGTAGGATGTAGTCTGGCCATCTTTGCTTCTAGGCTAGGGTACGTTCTGGTTATACTTCTTTCAAGATAGATTTTTTCGTTCTTTTGGCAGTTCATGGTGTATTCAGAATTCTTCACCAACACGACAATTAAAAGGCATCAGTTCTTCTACAGTCTTCCTTATTCATCAGCCAGCTTTCCCACACATACGAGGCCACTGAAAACACTGTGGCTTGGATCAGTTGCATCTTAGTTTTCAAGGTGATGTCTTTGCTTTTCAACACTTTAGAGGTCTTTTGCAGCCAGTTTCCCTAATGCAATGCATCTTTTGATTTCTTAACTGCTGTGTCCATGGGTGTTGATTGTGGATCCAAATAAAATGAAATCCTTGACAACTTCAATCTTTTCTCCGTTTATCACGATGTTGCTCATTGGCCCAGTTGTGAGGATTTTTGTTTTCTTCATGTTGAGGTGCAATCTCTACTGAAGGCCGCGGTCTTTGATCTTCATCAGTAAGTGCTTCAAGTCCTCTTATCTTTTAGCAAGTGGGGTTGTGTCATCTGCAAAATGCAGGTTGTTAATGAGTCTTCCTCCAACCCTGATGTCGTGTTCTTCGTATAGTCCAGCTTCTCAGATTATTTGCAGATTAAATAAGTATTGTGAAAGGATATAACCCTGACACTCACCTTTTCTGACTTTAAACCACGCAGTATCACCTTTTTCTGTTTGAACGTCTACCTCTTGATCAGGTTCCTCATCAGCACAATTGAGTGTTCTGGGATTCCCACTCTTCGCAATGTTATCCATAATTTGTTATGACCCAAGCAGTCAAATGCCTTTGCATAGTCAATAATACACAGGTAAACATCTTTCTGGTATTCTCTGCTTTCAGCCAGAATCGATATGACATCAGCTGTGATATCCCTCCTTCCATGTCCTCTTCTGAATCCTGCTTAAATTTCTGGCAGTTCCCTGTCAATGTACTGCTGCAGCTGCTTTTGAATGATTTTTAGCAGAATATTACTTGCATGTGATATTAATGATATTGTTTGATAATTTCCACATTTGGTTGGATCACCTTTCTTAGGAATCGACGTAAATATGGATCCTTGCCAGTTCGTAGGCCAGGTAGCTGTATTCCAAATTTCTTGGGATTAGACAAGTGAGCGATTCCAGTGCTGCATCCATTTGGTGAAACATCTCAGTTGGTATTCCATCAATTCTTGGAGGCTTTTTTTTCTCACCAATTCCTTCAGTGCAGCACGGACATCTTCCTTCAGTATCATCGGTTTCTGATCATATGCTACTTCCTGAAATGGTTGAAGGTCGACCAATCCTTTTTGGCATAGTAACTGTGGGTATTACGTTCATCTTCTTTTGATGCTTCCTGTGTCATTTAATATTATACCCGTAGAATCCTTCAATATTGCAACTCAAGGGTTGAGTTTTTTCTTCAGTTCTTTCAGCTTGAGAAATGCTGAGTGTGTTCTTCCCTTTTGGTTATCTATCTCCAGATCTTTACACATGTCATTATAATACTTTTTCTTCTCAAGCCACCCTTTGAAATCTTCTGTTCAGCTCTATTACTTCGTCATTTCTTCCTTTCACTTTAGCTACCCGACATTCAAGAGCAAGGTTCAGAGTCTCTTCTGACATCCGTTTTGGTCTTTTCTTTCTTTCCTGTCTTTTAAAGGACCTCTTGCTTTCTTCATGTATGATGTCCTTGATGTCATTCCACAACTCACCTGGTCTTCAGTTGTTAAGTTTAACACGTAAAATGTATTCTCGAGGTGGTCTGTAAGTACAGGTGAGATATACTCAAGGTCATATTTTGGCCCCTTTTGACTTTTTCTAATTTTCTTCCGTTTCAACTTGAACTCCCATATGAGCAATTGACAGTCTGTTTCACAATCGATCCCTGGCCTTGTTCTGACTGATGATATGAGTTTTCCCATCTTCTCTTTCCACAGATGTAGTCAGTTTGATTCCCGTGTATTCCATCTGGTAAAGTCCACGTGTATAGCTGCCGTTTATGTTGGTGAAGAAAGATATTTGCAGTGGATGAGTCACTGGTCTTGCAAACTTCTGTCATGAGATTTCTGGCATCATTTCTATCAGCAATGCTGTATTTTCCAACTACTTTTCCTTCTTTGTTTCCAACTTTAACATTCTAAAGACCAGTAATTATCAATGCATCTTGATTGCATGTTTGATCAATTTCAGGCTGCAGAAGTTGTTTAAAATCTTCAATTTCTTTATCTTTGGCATTAGTGGTTGGTGCATAAATTTGAAGAGTCATATAAACTGGTCTTCCTTGTAAGTGTATGGGTATTAGCCTATCAGTGACAACATTGTACTTCAGGCTAGATCTTGAAATGTTCTCTTTGATGATTAACGTAACGTCATTCTTTTGACTCTGGTGGAATATCCATGTTTGTAAGACTGCTCACAGACTGTTTCACCAGAGAGTTTTCCGGTACTGCAATATCTACCACTAATCTCTGTGATCCGTGTGAATTGGCAAAATAAGAATAGTACTATAGATGTCTTCCAAATACAGAAAACATAATTATGAAAATGTTCTTGCTGTTGATTATGTTCTTTACCAATTTGTTCGTATGGGATTTTTGATACTTCACTTGAAAAATGAGTCCAAGGTACTGTGATGCGATTGTTTACTTTGTGTGGCCTTTCTAGCCATGGTCTTATAACATCCACCCTGGTGCTTGGGCAGGACTGTGTGATAGGGTAATTGTGGCTCACCAAGGGGATTGCTTAGTTTTCCCTTCAAAGAGAACCAGTTCCAGAGCAAAGAGGAGGATTCAACTCCCATCAAGGAAGAACAGCCAGGAGCTGAGCATATATTATGGACCTGAGATCCCTGCACTGAGAAGCTCCTAGAAGCAGGAGACTGAGATAGAGAGAGGAAGCTGTAACCCTGAAGACGGTAAGATGCCATGGCAGGAGAGACCAAGCAACAGGGACCCGGCTATAGGAGATGATGGCCCAGGGAGAAGGAAAGCTGAGTGCCTTTGGAGAGAGGCCGGCCCAAGGCCAGGCAGAGGCACGCCTGTGAGCACAGGAGGGAAGAGGCTGTCCTGATAGAAGAACTGTATTCTGAGTGTCTTTGAGCCTGAGCTATAACTGTTACTTCCCTAATAAACCCCATAATCATGAATATGGACTGCGAGCTCTGTGTGGCCATTGCAATGAATTATTGAACCCAGCAGAGAAGTAGGGAGTGCTGTGTGAGGGACAGTTGGTGTCAGAGTTAGTGAAGATGGTGGAGAGAGGATAGTTTTTTCACCAATGCCTTCAATGCAGCTTCGATTTCTTCTTTTTATACCATCAGTTCTTGATCTTATGCTACCTCTTGAAACGGTTGAAAATTATCCAGTTCTACTGCAGTAGCTATATTAATATCAGACAAATTATACTTCAGAAAAAGGAGTATTATTGGGAATAAGTAGGGACATAACATAATAAAGGTTCACTTCTCCAAAAAGATACAACAATCCTAAATGTGTACGTATTTAACAACAGGGCTCCAAAATACAAAAACTAATAAATCTGAAAGGGGAAATGGACAAATACGCATTTATAATTGATATCAATACTTTTCTATCAACAATTACTAGAGCCCTGCTAGTTGAAGTCCAAAGCATCTGTGTGATGTCTATGTGTGTGTACATATGTGTGTGTGTATGTATATGGTATAAAGACAAGTAATACAGAAATAAACATAGATAGATGTTGTAGTCCTTGGGAGGTGCAAACGGTTAATGCATTCAGCTGCTAACCAAAATGTTGGAGGTTTGAGTCCACCCAGAAGGACTTCGGAAGAAAGGCTTGGCGATCTACTTTTGAAAAATTAGCCATTGAACTGACACACTTGAGTGTCAGTACTACTCTGACACACATGGGGGGAGGGGTCACCATGAGTCAGATCAGCTTGATAGCAATTGAATGATTTTTTTATTCATTCTGCCAATATTTGTCTTTTAATTGGTATCTTAGGCTGGGTTCTCCAGAGAAGCAAAACCAGTGAGATATATATTTAAATAGATTTATATCAAGGAAATGGCTCACGAGGCTGTAGAGGCTGGTAGGTCTCAAGTCCATGGGTCAGGCTGGTGGCTTCTCCTGACTCACGTAGATGCAGGGACTGCAGAACTCAAGATCTGCAGGTCATACAACAGGTCTGTGGCTCACAGGCTGCAAAGGCTGACAGATCTCAAGATCGGCAGGTAAGCTGGCAGCCCGCGGCTCACAGACTGCGGAGGCTGATGAATCCCAAAATTGGAAGGTAAGCTGAAGGTTCAAATCCCAAAAACTTGAGATCAGATGAAGAGGAGCCAGCTGCAGGATTCAGAGTGAGCAAAAGCTCAAGAGCCTTGCCAGAAAGTCCACCTATATTGGATGCAGTCCACACCCGCAAGGAAACTCCCTTACATCTGATTGGCTACTCACAGCAGATCCCATCATGGAGGTAATCGCATTATATCACATCTCATCATGGAAGTGATTTCATCCGTATACGACTGCTAAACTACATCGTAACTGCCAAAGCACTGAGAATCATGGTCCGACAAAGTTGACACACAACTTTAATGATCCCAATTGTGAATTTAATCTATTTATATTTAAAGCGATTAATGATAAGGAAGGACTTATATCTTCTACTTTGTAGTAGGTCATATATGTATTTTGTTGCTCATTTTCTTCACTACTGTCCACTTTTGTGTTTGACTGATTTTTTTCAAGTGTACAATTTTGGTCCTCTCCTTATTTCCTTTCCTTATATTTTTTAACTTCTTAGTGGTGACCATGAGGATTACAATTAAGATCTTATATTTATAACAATCTTCTTTTAATTAATATAAATTTAGCTTCAACAGTATACAAAATTTTGCTTTTATTCAGCTCAGTTACCTCCCCTACTTACGTTGCTGTTACAAAAATTACGTCTTTATACATTGTGTGTCCATTAAGAGAGATGTGTAAGTATTTTTATGCATTCATGCTTTAAATCATATATGAAAAAAAGAGAGGCGTGATATAAAAATATTACTGACTTTGTTTTATCTAAGTAGTTACCTTTACGGAGTCTTTGTTTCTTTTTATGGCTTCCAGTTACTGTCTAGTGTCCTTCCATGCCAGCCAGAATGATTCCCTGTGGCATTTCTCATAAGGCAGTTCTGCTACTAACACACTCCCTCAGGTTTTGTGTATCTGGGCATGTCTTAATTTCACCTTCATTTTTGAAAGATAGTTTTGCTAGATATTGACATCTTGCTTCATAGTTTTGTTTCTGTATTTTTTTTTTTTCCAGTGCCTTAACTACATCATCCCACTATTTTCTTGTCTCAATGGTTTCTGGTGAAAAATCAACAGTTAAACTTGTTAAGACTCTCTTGTACATTAGGAGTCACTTATCTCTTACTGCTTTCAAGTTTCTGTGTTTGTCTTTTGACATTTTGATTATGTCTGTCTGTGGATATCTATGTATTTATTGTCCTTTGAGTTTATTGAGCTTCTTGGATATCTAGATGACATTTGGGAATCTTCCAGTCATTACGTTTTCAAATATTCTTTCTGTCCTTTCATCTTTCTTTCCTTTCTGGGACTCCTTAATGAGTATATTGGTATGCTTGATGTTGTCCCGCAGGTCCCTTAGGCTCTGTTCATTTTCTTCATTCTTTTTCCTTTATGCTCCTCAGTTAGAACAATTTCAGTTGTGCTTTTTCAAGTTTACATTTTCCTGCTTTCTTGCTCAAATCTCCTGTTGAGCTCCTCTAATGAAATTTTTATTTCAGCTATTCTACTTTTCAGCTCTGTAATTTCTTTTTGGTTCTTTTGTGTAATATTTCTTTATTAATATTTTCTACTTGTTCATACATTCTTCTCTTGGTTTCCTTTTTTTTTTTTTTTTTTTTGGTCTATGGTTTCTTTAGCTCTTTGAGGAAATTTAAGACAATTGTTTTAAAATCTTTGTCTAGTAATCCCAATATCTTTGTTTCCTTAGGGATGCTTTCTGTTCATTCTCTTCTTTCTTCTTAACAAATGAACCATCCTTTTCTGTTTCTTTTTATGACTTAAAATAGTGTGTTGAAAACTGGATATTTTAAACATTATAATGTAACTCTGGAAATCAGATTCCCTCCTGTCATTAGGGTTTGCTTTTTTTCTTTTTTTTTTCTTAAATTGTTGAGGGCCAGTCATCCATTTGCTTAGTGATGTTCCCAAACTATTTCTGCAAAGATTGTATGTCTTCTCATGTGTGGACACTGAAGTTCTGTTCTGTTATCTCAGCAGTCAGTTCATGACCTGACAGTGATTTCTTTAAAAGCTTGTAGCCAAAAAGAAAAAGGAACATTATCCCAGTCTTTGCAGATTGGCTCTGAACTGGGGCGTTCTTTCAATGCTAAGCAAGAGTGCCTAAAACTCTGCCTTAGCCTTCACTTCCTGCCCCCATGGAGCCCAAAGATCAGCCAGAGGTGCAAGCCCAGAGCTTTGTCAGGATCTTTATGAGCATGTCTTCATCCTTAGGCAAGAACATTGCACTCCAGATTCCTCAGTATATGTGGTAACCTTTCAAAGCCCTTAAACCACCAAGCATCTTCCTCTCAGCCTCCTTTTTTCCAAGCTTTTGGATGTCTCTGCTGTTTTCTCTGTCCTTCATCCTTTGACCCTGGAGGTAGGACCAATTCTTTGAGGTTTGTACTCCTCAGTTTCCATCACATCATACATTTTTTCTTGTGTGCTGTTGAGTCAATTCTGACTCATAGTGACTATAGGATGGAGTAGAACTTCTCCAAAGGGTTTTTAAGGCTGTAATCTTTATGGAAGGAAACTGTCATATCTTTTTCCTGTGGAGTAGTTGGTGGATCAGATCAAAAGGTTTAACAGCTGAGTGCTTAACCACTGCACTACTGGGGCTCCTTTTGACATCATGCATCATAATAGACTTTTAACACACCCCTCAGAAACATAGAAGCCCATAAATTATCAAGGATACAGAAGATTTAACATGTATAAAAATACCAAATTGATATATGTATATGTGCGTGCATTATCTAACCACTAAAGAATATACATTCATCTCATGCACATACATAGTGTTTATAAAAATTGACTATATACTGTGTTATAAAGCAAGTTTCAACAAATTTCAAGAGTCTGCAATAATATAGAGGATACTATGTAAGAACACCATAATTAAAAAAGAAACCATCTTAGAAAAAGAAAATACAAAATCTCCATGTCCTTGGATATTTTAAAATACTATGAGTCAAAAAGACATCATGATGAAAATTAGAATACATTTTGAAGTGAACAATTATGAACATAGTGCATGTAAAAAGTTGTGCAGTACAGACAATATAATATAGGAAACTTATAGCCTTAAAAATATAATTGGAAGAACAAATCTTGAAAAATAAGTGAGTTAAACATCCATTCAAAATGTTGGGAAAAAAACAGAACAAACATTCATAGAAATTTTTGTTTCTATTAATGATTGAATACATGCAACAGATGATCAACGAAGACTAAAGTTGATTCTTAGAAAATGCTAGTAAAATTGACAAACTTTAGGCAAGATTGATCAAGAGAAAAAGAATGAAGGTATAAATACCGAATATCAGGAATTAGAAAGAAAATGACTACAGATCTTGCAGAACATAAAGATAACGTGAGAATGTTATGAACCATATTAGTCAATAAATTTGCAAATTTAGGTAAAGTAGGCAAACGTATCATACCATGTAAGTTAATAACAACGATTCAGGAAGAAACAGGAAGCAAAAGTAATTCCACAACTGTTAATAGAATTGAATTAGAGCTCAAACTATTCTCAAAAAGAAAACTTCATGTCAGATGGCTTTTCCTGCAAATTCTGCCAAATATTCAAGAAATATTTCACAAATTCTTCAATATAAAATGAAATATATACCCAAACTCCTTTTTAAAGCTTGTAGAATGAATATTGATACCAAAACCTGACAAGAGCAGCACAAGATGCGAAAATTACAGGCCAATGTCACTGATGAACATAGATGCAAAATATGAAAATAAATAGGCAAAACAAATGCAGCAATACTGTAAAGAAGATTATATTATGACCAAGTTGGGTCTATCCCAAGAATTCAAGGTTAGTTTAACATTCAAAAATGAATCAGTATAATTTGCCATATGTACAGGAAAAATAAATGTGGTTATATTAATAGGTGTAATAAAATAAGTATTTGATAACCTTCAGCATCCACTCATGTTTTTCAAAAGAACATCTAGCATGCCACGAGACCAGAAGAACCAAAATGTTCCTGGCTACTGTCGCTGAACATTTTGATCAAAGAGTCCATAGAAAAGCCCTGATCAAAAGGGGGAAAATGCAGAACAGAATTTCAGATTCTCATGAACCCCAGACTTTTTGGAGCCATTGAGGGTGAATGAACTCCTGAAACTATTTCCGTGAGATATTCTTTAAACATTACACCAAAAGCCTTCCCTTGAATTATCTTAAAACTGAAGTATAAAAAAGAAAAAACCAAACTGTTGCTGTTGAGTTGATTCTGACTCAGAGACCCTGTAGGACAGAATAGCACTGCCCCATAGGGTTTCCAAGGTGCAGGTGGTGGATTCAAACTGCTCTTCTTTTGCCTGGCTACCGTATCACTTAACCACTGTGCCACGAGGGCTCCAGAACATTAGCTACTTAACTAATAAAAATGGTCTACCTTGAGCATATGCTCTTTTAAGAACTGTCTACATGGCATCAGATTGACAACAGCTACTGAAAAGATTAGATAGGAACCTTAAGGAGCAGTGGGTTTATGTTAATGACAGAGGAACAACTCAGAAAAGGAGGGTAAGAATGGTTGCACAACTTGAATGTAACCGATGTCATTAAATTGTACAGGTAGAAACTGTTAAGTTGGTGTATGTTTTGCTGCATACATTCTCCACCACAAAAAATTAATTTACAGGTAATAATTAACAAAAAATGTCAAGGAGAGCTAAATATTTTGAAAATAAGACAGATTTGCATGTGAGGGAATGAGTGGGGTGAGCTGTTTTAGATTAATAGTAAAGGCTTATGGGAGCAGGATATTTGAGGAGATAACTGACCTATATCAAAGGAGAGAATAGCTGTATGAAGTTCTGGAGGGAGGATATTGCCAATAAAGGCAAGAGTTGTTTCTGAGGCCCTTAAATAACCAAGTGTTTTGGCATGATTGAGGAAGCTCAGGAAATAAGTCATGGCTAGTTAGTGTGGAGTGAACCGAGGGAAGACTGTTAGGAAATGAGGTTAGTATGGTGGGCAAACCCCGCGTCATGAAAGACCATGGGAAGGGTTTGGGAATTTTTCCTAATCGCCATGAGAAGCCACTGAAATGATGCTGTTTTGTAGACTGTAAGAGGAAAGATCGGTGGCGTGGAGTCCAGTTTTAACCAAGAGATGATGGTGGCTGTAAGGTGGAGGTAGTGAGAAGTGGATAGAGTCAGGATTTATGTTAAGGTAGTGCCAAGAGTCCAGAATTTGTATCAATGGATTGGATGCAAGATTTGAATAAAGGAGAGAAATCAAGGGTGATTTCTAGGTTTTTGTCCTGAACAACCCAGAGGATAGTGAGAATATTTGCTGAGATAAGGAAGACTGGGAGGTAGATAAGACACTTGGAGCAAGAATTTTATTTGAACCACATTAAGTTTGAGATGCCTAGTAGACATTCAAGGGGAGATGTAGTCAGCCATGGGTGAAGGAACAACAGGGCAGAGTGTGTAAATGAGGGTATCCTAGAGCTCAGGTGGAATTGACTGCCATGAATTGGCTCAGATAACCTAGACAGTGAGAAGTGATGAGTGATGTTACTTAAACAGGGCATGAAAATCAATGAAAAAGGTGTGGGAGTGGCAGGGAGGCTAAGGTAGAGAAGTTTCTCTCTCCCTAAACCTGATTGGCTGGATTTGAAGACATCATAAGTTCGTGTATGAGAAATATCCAGCAAATTACCAGTTGATTTAATAAATTGATAACAAAGTCTACCTTTCAGCCAAAGATTGAAAAACAAACAAACCAATTGCCATCTAGTGGATTCTGACTCTTAGCAACCCTATAGGACGGAGTAGAACTACCCCATAGGGTTTCTAGGGAGCAACTGATGGATTCAAACAGCAGACTTTTGGTTAGCAGCTGAGCTCTTAACCACTGCACCACCAGGGCTCAGACCAAGAATAACACACGTGAGGAACTCACTCCTTAGTTCAATCAAGTATGAGACCAAATGGGCAATACCTGCTCAAAAGCAAAGAAGAAAAGGCAGGAAAGGACAGGAAACCTGGACAAATGGACATGGGGAACCTGAGGTGGACAGGGAAAGGGGGAGAGCGCTGACACAAAGTGGGGATTGCAACCAATGTCACAAAACAGTTTGTGTATCAATTTTTGAATAAGAAACTGATCTGTGCTGTAAACTTTCACCTAAAACCCAGTAAAATTAAAAAGAAAAAAAAATCAAATAAAGCTCAGTATAAAAAAAATAGACAGGAAAAGAATCATTTTAATGGGAAAATGTAGATTGTAAAAATGCGTATGACTCACCCCCATTTTAAAGAGTATAATATTCTGTAGTTTGATATGTATTTGCACTGGAAGCTTGGAAGCAGACTTAGAGACGTGGATACCTCAGGTGGTGGGATTTAAAAAAATACATGGTTTTATTTTTTAAAATTTGTCTGTTATTGGTAGTTTAAAACGGGTCTTCAGTTATCAAAATATCAAAAATAATCAAAAGAATACCTGTATAACCTGCTTTTTAAATAAAGAAAATCCACTGAGATAGCTCACAACTGGCAATTTCCCAGCTGGGTAATCGGCCAGGTGAGGGGCATCAAGGCGACCAGGTGAGGATGGTCCAGACCAAATGGAGAGGAGAGGAAGCCCCACCCAAGCGTTGGGGGAGGGTGCAGAGGGCACCTCCTCTAAGGGTCATTTGTTTGCTGACCTCCGATGGCCCTCTCCGAGCCCACCAGAGGGCTCCCTGATGGCTTGACACTGACCATTTGGCCTCGGAGAGCCTGAGAAGCCACCAAGGGAGGGTGTGGTTTAAAAAATATATTTCAATATATACATTCATATTTACACTCTATGCCAGTCTCTGTGCTTCTAGTCTTGTTTCCGTGCAATCATGTAGATAATATACATAATATGTATTTCTTTCGAATTCATCATTCTGACAGTCTTTTTAAAAACAAAAACCAAACCCATTTCCATGGAGTCAATTCCAGCTCGTAGCTACCCTATAGTACAGGATAGAACTGCCCTATAGGGTTTCCAAGGAGTGTCTGGTGGATTCTAACTGCCGACCTTTGGTTAGCAGGCGTAGCTCTTAACCACTACAGCACCAGGGTTTCCAAAGACTCTTCCCTGGCTGGAAATCCCTGGCGGTGGCGGTGAAAATGCGGAATCCTAGCCACTAGACCACCAGGGAACCGACAGGCTTTTTAACGTGTAGAAATTCAAATTTGTAATTTTGGAGATTCTCCCTCTTTTTTTCAAAATGGGGGGCATTGAGATGGAGGATTTTCCCATGCCCACCATCCTAAGGGATTTAATTAACCCATAGTTGAGACATGGTAAACATCTCAAGAAATTATTGCCTTTGAGAAACTTGAGGGTGAGTAGGCATATCACCTGATTCCTCTTAAACTCCTTTTAAAAACCTGACTTGAAGACTCACCTGCCTTTTTGAATAAGTGCCAGCTTGAATAGGCAGGGTTCAGGGAATTGCCAACCAAAGGTATGGTTTCTCCAGAGGCCTCCAAGGGGTGTAAAAGAAGAGCAGAGCCAGACCCCGTGCTTGGGACACACCGTTGGTATGAAATATTTGAGTGTGTGTGTGGTGGGGAGCAGTGGGTGTGGGAGAGTGGGGTGGGTGGGTAATAGGGAAATGCCTGGGGTTTTTTTTGTTTGTTTTTAAGAAACAGTGTTTTACAATTTTTTTTTATTATTATTATTTATTACAGTGAACAGTTCAGTGGAGACACATTCCTTATCTGCAGGGGCTAGTGGAAGTGCTGATAGCTGAGAATGTAGCCTGCTCCCCAAGTGCCAGTTGGCATTTTGGAGAGAAAACTTGATGTTTGGAGCACTGACTGGCCCTGCCTTTTCTAAATAATTAAGGGTGGTGGGGTGGTGGTAAGAGAAAGAGGATGGTCTATGAACACTGACCCTGGAAAATTAACCCGAGTGTGTGGGTTGTGGATAGCAGGAAAAGAACATCGCCCGCAAATGACAGCAGTGCCTTTATTTATTTATTTATGCTTCTTTTTAGTTCTGAGTTGTTTTTAAGCCACAAATTAATGGGGCCACCATGAGTTTTCAGAGAATGAGTTTTACAAAAATCTAAGTGTTTTAAATATTGCAAGGATTTACTTATATATGCTGTATATGAGAAAAGTCCTTACAGTTATAGGGAGGAGAAAGAAAGTATATTCAGGAATTAAATTTTCACAGTTCTCTAAATTCTTATATTTCTCCTGTTGTCCGTTTTTCTTTTTTTGTCCTTCATCCACCCCTTCCACCTTGACCCACTGTCTTCATCATCTAGTGCTGCCATAACAGAAATACCATGAGTGGATGGCTTTAACCAAGAGAAATTTAATACCTCACATTGAAGTAGGCTAATAGTCCACATTCAAGGCATCAGCTCTAGGGGAAAGCTTTCTCTCTCTTTCGGCTCTGGAAGAAGGTCCTTGTCCTTAGCCTTCGCATGGTCAAGATGCTTCTCAGGTGCAGGGACCCTGGGTCCAGAGGACACGCTCTGCTCCTGGTGCTGCTTTCTTGATAGTCTGAGGCCCCCAACTCTCTGCTTGCTTCCCTTTCGTTTTATCTCTGGAGAGATAAAAGGTGGTGCAGGCCACACCCCAGGGAAAGGTGACCTGAGTGAGGGTGGTGTTACAATCAATCCCACCCTAATCCTCTTAAAGTAAAATTACAATCACAAAATGGAGGACAGCTACACAATAGTGGGAATCATGGCCTAACCAAGTTGAAACACACGTTTTTTAGGGTCATAATTCAATCCATGACACCCACCAAACCAAACTTGTCACCATCAAGTTGATTCCAACTCGTAGAGACCCTAGTTGATTTGAACTCATAGAGACCGTATAGCATAGAGTAGAACTACCCCATAGAGTTTCCAAGGACTAGTTGGTGGATTCGAACTGCTGACCTTTTGGTTAGCAGCTGAGCTCTTAACCACTGTGCCACCAGGGCTCCTCTTGATCCACAGTCCACCCTAATTCACCACTGTGTTAGAAAAAGGTTTTGCTATTCTAAAATGAGAACTTTTTACTATACTTTGTGTTAGTGGTTGCTTTTGGTATGTCTTTAAGCACTGAACAGTTACCTCATACCCATTAAAAACCCATTGCCACTGAGTCTATTCCAACTCATAGCGGCCCAATAGGGCAGAGCAGAACTGTGCCATAGACTTTCCAAGGAGTGCCTGGTGGATTTGAACTGATGACCTTTTGGTTAGCAGCCATAGCTCTTAAACAGTACACCACCAGCATGGGAGGGGTTTAACTGATAACATGATGTCTGGGCTCCAAGGGAGATGGAATGGATGTGCAGGAGAAGGGCATGCAGAGTCTGCCTGTATAGTCCCCAGAACTCTGTTCAAGATCATGACATACCTCAGTAATCACTTGAATCTAAACATACAACTTTAACAGTTGATGTAAATGACTTTACACATGAATTTTGGAACTCAACTCTTTCTCAATGGAAGTTTCTTCAACTAAGCTGTTTGTTTGTATTCCCTTAATAATTATGAAAGCTAACATTTATTGTGTTCATTCTGTGTGTAAGGCCTTTTTCTAAGTACCTTGTGTGTTTTATTTAACCTGCGTGACAACCTTTTGAATAAGACCCATTTTAGAAATGGAAAACTGAGGCAGTGAGAGGTAAAGTAATGTGCCCAGAACACCCAGCTGATAAATTGAGTTAGGATTTAAACCCAGGCAGTTTGTTTCAGAATTTGCTTATGTAATCACTGTACATGACAGCAGTGAGCCCTAGTGGCTCTGTGGTTGAAGAACTTGGCTGCTAACTGAAAGGTCAGTGGTTCGAACCCACCAGCCTCTCTGTAGGAGACAGATGCGGCAGCTTGCTTCAGTGAAGACTTACAGCCTTGGAAACCCTATGCGGCAGTTTTACTCTGTCCTTTGGGGTCACTATGAGTTAGAATCGACTTGATGACAGTGGGTTTTGGCACATAATACTAATGTACAGTGTATTCTATATGCCGTGTATATGTTCAGAAACTAATTTTCCCAACGTTTATGCCATATATAGATTACCAGTCCAGTTGCCATTGAGTAGATTTTCACTCCTGACGACCCCGTGAGTTTTCAGAGTAGGACTGCCCTCCATGTGGTTTTCAATAGCTGTGACCATTTGGAGGTGGATTGCCAGGCCTTTCTTCCAAGGCAACTGAGTGGATTTAAACTGCCAACCTTTCAGTTAGTAACTGAGCACTTAACTCTTTGTGCCACCTAATACATATATATACTAGGAGGTTTTCCTCCTTATTTGTACTTTAATGATTTTTAGACTCTTATGAATACTTGTTCCTGGCAGTGAACTAGATGCTAAAGAACAGAATAGGCGCATGTAAGCCTCTCTCACCTTCTCCCTCCCCTCTTTCACAGAGATGAAATGAAAAGGAATTAATGAAGACAGATCATTGGATTAGGGCCCATACTCAGGGCTCTAACAGCATGAGGAGTTTCTCCTGTCACTTCAGTTCTTTTTCAGGAATTGGCACCTCCTTTTTGTGAATCACAAAGACCAGTGCTTTATATCAAGCCATTTAGATTTGGGGTATGGAGCAGTGTCATTGAATCAGACAGTGTTCCAGTACTATTCGTAAGATTTCACTGGCCAGTTGTTTTTAGAAATAGATCACTAGGTCCTTTTTCCTAGTCCGTCTAAATCCAGATCTCCACTCAAAGCTGTCTACCATGGGTGAACCTGGTGGTATTTGAAATACCGGTGGCATAGCTTCCAACATCACAGCAACATGCAAGCCACCACACTACAACAAACTGACAGAAGAGTGGTGGGAGTTAAAAATGAGAAGAACCAAAAAGAGTGCTTCTTCCATGTCTGCTGATTTAGAGGAACCATGAGAAATTGTCAAGTGAAGAGTGATTCAGAGAAAAACATGGGTAGAGTGTGACCTAATTTCCATAAAAACAAACAAATGAATGTCCTTACGTGTGTCCCGGCAAAAAGCAGTGTGTAAAAGGGTACATATGTATCTTTGGACACTGGACACTTTGGGGGAGCAGGTACAATATACTTATGTGGGGATGGCTCTTATTATAACTTCTATATACAAATCTCTATTGTTAAATGTGTTATAAGAATGTAAAACCTTTTAAAGTTTAGTAACATCATACGTGTATGTGTGTGTATTTGAAACTTTTTTTTTTTTGACTATTTTATATATGTGTTTTTTAGTTATCTAGTGTGGCTATAGCAGAGATACCACAAGTGGATGGCTTTAACAAACAGAAACTTATTCTCTCACAGTTTAAGAAGCAAGAAGTTTGAAGTCAGGGCACCAGCTCTAGGAGAAAGCTTTTTCTCTTTGTGGCTCTGGGGGAAGGTCCTTTTCATCTATCTTCCCCTGGCCTAGGAAATTCTCAGCGCGTGGACACTGGGTCAAAAAGACGTGCTCCACTCCAGGCACTTCTTCCTTGGTGGTAGGAGGTCCCTCTCATTTCTGCTCACTTTTCTCTTTGTATCTCAAAAGAGACTGACTCAAGACTCACCCTAATCCTGCAGATTGTGTCCTCCCTCATTAACCTAACTGCCTCTAATCCTGCCTCATTAACATCACAGAGGTTAGAATTTACAACACATAAGTAATCACATCAGATCACAAAATGCAGGACAACCACACAATACTGGGAATCATGGTCTGGCCAGGTTGGCACACATTTTGGGGGACACTATTCAATCCATAACAATAGAGAAAACACTGTCTTCAATGCCAGATCCAGAGACTTTTATCCATCTATGAAGGGCAAACACAGAAATTGAACAAAATTCAGACCAGCGAATTATTGCTTGCTCTTGTAACTAATGACTTCTTCTGGTCTCCATGCCTGGAAATGGCCAAAAAGAATTCTGTGAGGATTAATTCAGTTATTGCTAAAACATCTACTGCATTTACATGTCTACAGATAAGGAAGAATGCTGGACACCATGTGTGATTCATTAAGTAACACAGGGACCATTAGACTATTGTTCTCCTTCTCTGATATGCCACTATCACCTTCTCCCCTTGTTGCTCTCCTGAAAAACCCACGCTTGTATATTCTAGGCTTTTTTCCAGAATTGAATTTGCAGGAAGTTAAAGATATATCTTTGAAAGATAAAGAAGACTTTGGCCACATTGTCTTTAGACAGTCGAACTTCCCAGCCAGCCTCTGTGCAGGATGGGAATTCACAATCCCTCCTACTCAGTACCTCTGAGCAGGACGGGATTTCTGTTTCATTATCAGGAGAAGGCGGAATTCAACCCTCTTCAGAAAACTTACTTTCCTTTGCCTCAAACTGTCCCTCTCAGGATCTGTCACGGTCACTCTTAGAAATTCACATGGGCAGCCTGTATGGAAGTGCCCATCCTAGAGTCCCTGCCCTCCCTTCCTTGCTCCATAGGGCTTCCTCTGACACTTGGGGTCGCATCTCCCAGGGAGTACACACCTCTGGCACTTTCAGGGATTCCCAGGCCCTGGGATACTGTGGATGGGACTTGGAACTCAATCTGTTTCTTCCCATCCTCACCTTTGGTTATCTGTATTCTGTCTTCACCAGATTTAGGAGGCCATGTCTTCTCTTTGCTCGTTTCATCTCAGTCAGGCTTTTCTATTCCAATTCTCTGATCTCAGAACGGATCAGGTTAGACCACAGAAAAGAGAAAGACCAAGCAAACATCACTGATCTGTGCAGAAGCTGCTGGGAAGGGATTCGATTCTCATTGGTTTAAGGTTTTATGCCCACTTCTCACTGGCAGGCAGGTTCCCCCCAGAGTCTGGCTTCTGTCTGCTACCTTGTACTACAAAGAACTCAGTGACCAGCCCACCTTCACAATCACACCTCCCTTAGAGCTATCTTTGCAGAGGCTCTTTCTCAGACTTCCATGTCCCACTGAAATCCCATTTCTCTTTCCTTACAGACATTGTGCTCATTCTCAGGGCCCTGAGACCTCATCTGCAGGTGAGTCTTGTCCTCTTCTCTCCTTGGCGGGGGGAGCTTTGGAGTGGACCTCATGTCTTTGGACAGCTATCCTGGGGCTTCTTCCACCCTGGTGCTCTAGGGCTGGATCTCTCCATGTACTAGAGGGGGCGTGGAAGGGGCACAAGGCTAAAAGAGTGGATCTTCCAGGTGAGGTGGGTTTAAGAAGCCTGAATGAAGTTCTTCCCTGAAGGGTGCATATTTTGCAGTCCAGACATCCTGCTTCTCTCAGTCTGAGACTCCTGGCACGTCTTCAGGCGCTTTCTCCTTTGACCTTGAGGCCATGCCTGCACCCTCTGCAGCCAGGTCTCCGACATGTGTAGCAGCACCAGTAGGTGTGGTAGCCTGTTCAGCCCCTGTCTCCTCCTCCAGATGCTCCTGGAGGTGCCTGGCTCTTCTTGCCAGGACTCCAGGATGCTGACCAGGGACTCAGTGTTGGTTAGACTGAGGGCAGACCTGATGGCACTCACTTTCTTCAAAAACTCAGCCTCAAGACCAGGGACCTTTTGCCAACAGGGGTGTGAGATGTTTTGGTCTGGTCTGCCAGACCATGGCTAACCCCTTGACCTTACACACTTGGGTAGATACCCATACTTGACCTATTGATCTCTGGAGTAATTTGATGAGTGAGAATTCTGCCTAGTGGAAGCTGATGAAAAAGGCCTTGCTGATACTTGGGGAATCTTCCTGGGCTTGGAACTTGGGCTTTTTGTTCTCATGTTCTACCCTGAGTGACACTTTCCTCTTGGGTTGAGACTTGCAATAGTGGAGAGTTAATTTACATGAGCCGTCTGGGCTCTGGTGTCTCAACTGTGACCTAAGTCTCTGGTCTAGGGATCCCTGGAGGCCTCTCCATCACCACCATCCTCCACTTCCACAGTCCCCATGGTTTCTTTCTTCTTCCCCAGGCACCGACCATACTTTAGGGAATTTACTCTGGGCAATAAAGTCTCCTCCAGAAAATTTCGGTGATGGTACTACCTTATAGCAAAAGTCTATCGTTTTTCAAAAAATTATAATACATTGATTTAAAAAAAAAAAATTCCCAGTTTTCTTTTAGTAGATTCCAATTCATAGCAACCCTATAGGACAGAGTAGAACTCCCCATAGGGTTTCCAAGGAGCAGCTGGTGGATTCCAACTGCCAAACCTTTTAGTTAGCAGCCAAAGGTTTATCCAGTGATAGTTTATAATATAAACAGAGGATCACCACATTAAAAAAAAATTTTTTTTTTTTTTTTGCATTTGTTGGATGGAAGTGAATTTGCTCCTGTGGAATATGGAAATTACCTCATCCTCTGCACCTTCATGATAATACATGGTTTCTCTAAAAGGTGTTTTCTATGAAAGTTATTTTTTTTGGGAAATTTAGAGTGTAAACATTGAAACAGGAGAATCGGTCTCCTCTTTGTAACTTGTTTTCATCCTCCTTTTAAGGGAAGGATTTTCATAGAAGGAATTATACTTAAAGAGACAGCGTAATTTGTACTTTTCTGTGTAATTTAAAACTTCTCATACCCTTAACTAGCCTGCACCAGGAGATTAAAAGTGCCTTTCTCTGAACACAAGCCCATTACCATGTCCTTCAGGGTGAGGCAGAAACAGATGTCCATATTTGAGAGTCTGATGGCACAAACCTTAATAGCCAAATCACAACCATGCCTCCTGTCTGGGTGGGCGGGGCTTGTATATGTCAGCATAAGGGTCAGTATTTTTCTGAGTTTGAGGGAAGGATTGGCGAGTTAAGGAAGAAAGAGAAGGAGTTTGGGAGGGGAGTGTAAGCTCCAGTGACAGACAGAAGATGGGGTGGGGGATCTCTCAAAGGGTATTAGAGGCCAGTCAGAAAAGCAGTAAGCAGCAGGAAGCAGGGCCAGTGGAGGGCAGCACTGGGTGGAGGAGGACAGCAGAGGTAATAGTAGTAGGGAGGGCAACAAAACTGGCCTGAAAAGAGTGATACATGACTGATCCTAGATGAAGCTCAGGTTAAGAAAAGTAGGAAAATAAAAAATTCTATCCTGTATCCATGTTTGTGGTTAGGGGTTGTTAGGCTCTTGAGGGAGGTGGGCAGGAGACATAGGAGGGGAAGGGGAGTTCCTGGATCTAGGGAGGAGTCTATAGCCCTTCTGCCCTCAATGATGTGGGTTCTGGGCTCTTCAACCTACCACTCCCAGAACCTCCTGAGAAATTTCCTTAGTTCTTCACATGGTATATTAATTCTATCTCATTAGAAAATATAATAATTAAGTACACTTCTTGCTACCCACCCTTTCCACCATCCTATACTCTCTGCCCCAGTTGCCCACTGGCTTCCTTCCCTTCCACCATGTTCAGATCCAGAACAATAGAGTGCCTTGTCTGCAGCTATTCTGGAAAGCTCTCAAACTTACAATTGAATTCTTTCATTTCATCCCTCATTTTTCCTACATTTCTTATTGACAAAATAAACTTTGGTTAATTATCTACTAAATGACAGAAAGTGCTTTCTCAGGAGAATCTTCCTTATGACCTTATCCATTCGTTCCAAATCCTTCATCTTGTCCTACCATGGCTCTCTTTTCTGGTGGAAGTCAGACCTTTTGTTCTGTAGCACTCATCAATCTGGGACAACTTTTCCTCACCTTTATCTAGAGTCTTAGAGAAAGGCCTTTTCCTTGTGTGTCACTGTTTCATCCTGCTTGGGTGAAGATGTCCAAACATAATGGTCTGAAGGACCTTTATCCCTTCTCCCAGCAGGAACCTTTGATAAACTGGGGACTCTGGCTTGCTCTTGAATTTCCTTGATTCAGTAGCTACAGTTTCTCTCCCACAAGACCTGAGGTTGGCACCCATTTCAAAAAGCAGCTGAGATCTGAGTAGGCACCAAGGCTTCCGTAATCCTGTGTGACATCATTGCTGACACTGCTGAGTTCCATGGGCCCAGTTTGAAGCTAAACACGGCAACCAGAAAAACATGAAACTGTCAGGTATCATGGGCAGCTGCTTTCTCCCAGTCCTCTCATTTGACTCTGTTGGAATCATGTCTCTCCAGCTCTGGTTATAAAATGTCCACTCTGAGCCCCTCTTAGGTCTCCTTAGTCTCTGAGTCTTCACACAGGCTCTGCTCTCTGACTAGGAGATGTTCTCTCCCTTCCCGTCTGCTGGCCTACTCTCCCTGTTGAAGTGTGAAGGTGAAGAAAACTGACCCCATTGGAACAGATTAGGCTTATGACTTACCAAAAAGCCCTAAGACTCAGGAATTTTGTGGTCAGCCAGAATGGGAAGTTTGGGAGTTGACTTGGGGAAAGCCCATGACAGACTCTGCTTTTGTTTAGGAGGCTATTTAGAAGAGAAACCAGCCAATGGGGAGACCATTTGAGGAGGAAATTAAGAAGGTTGGGGTGGTGATGAGGAAGGAGGAGACTTCTCCAAGGAAAATAAAAGTTTCCACATGGGGATGGTAGGGGCTTGTTTTGTGTGACCCCAAAGGACAGAAGAGGCAGGAATGGTAGGGAAACAATAGAACAAAAGATAATCTGTGCCTGTTCAAAAATATAACAAATGCCCCAGTGTTTTCATCCTGTTTCCTCAGACTTTTCTCATCAAGCCATCCTTCCCCGTTTACTGAAGCCTCTGGAAAATACCTGGGGCTTTCTGGATGCTTGGCCTTTTTTAACCCCTTAACTATTCAGTCATATTCCCAACTTGGTTCAGGCATCACTTCTTCGTTGTAGTCTTCCCTGAATCTTCTCCTGGTAGATGAGTCCACTTCTTGCTCTGTACTCCATTGTACCCAGGAAACCCTTTACCACAGCATAAAACACAATTGCATTTACTACACATTCTTCCCCTCTCTGTTCCCACGCCTTCTATGAGACTCCGGAGCACCTTTCATTAGCAGTAGGAGTCTTTTTCCACCTGTTAGTTGAAGGCCGACCTTACAGTTGCTTTGGCCGTTGAAATAGTAGCAAGGATGATACAAGGAGAGAATTGAAAAGATTTTATGTTGAGTCTTGCCCTTTTGTTGCTCTTAAACCCTGAGAACCTGTGGGAATGACCCCAGGCCAGCCTGCTGAATGATGAGGGATCATTGGAAAGAGGATCCAGCGGTTTCACTGAGTTGATTTTAGACAAACTGACTCCAAGCTGACCTGGAAGCAAATTGTAGACACATGAGTAAGCCCTGCTGCGAGCCACTGTGGCTGGCCCAGATCAGAAGAACCCCAAATTGACAACCTGCAGAATTGTGAGCTTAGTAAATAGTTGTTTTTTTAAGACACTACCTTTTGGAGTCATTTCTTACACAGTAATATGTGACTGATACACCTGTTAACTTGGCCGTTTCTCTCACCAGGCAGTGAGGCAACTTCTCTAAGTCATTTCATCACCAAGAGCATCTGGCCTAGGGTCTGACATGTAGCTGTTTATACAGGAAATCTTTGTTGACTTAATGCATGAATGAGTAATACGAATTGTAAGTGTGAGTCTGCACAAAATCATGTATGAAAAAAAGCATGATTTTTTAAAAAATAAAATGAATTGAGGCTCAGAACTACCTGCTTACAAAATTGAGGGGAGTTTTTAACCTCACTTACTTTTAGGGTACTCCCTCATCCAGATATGCAGTAATTCCCAGGGTATTTTTAAGGACCAGTGCTTGGAGAAGACCTTCAACACACCCATTGCCTCAGCCTATGTGGGTGATCTCTCTAGAAGCATTCGTTCTGCTGTTTCCATTCTCAGCTGGAGCATGAGAACCTTGGTGGGGCTGTCAACAGCATAACAGCTTTTGTCTACTTACGTGCCTGCATCAGCCTTTGAGGTGCTGTAACCTACTCCAGGGCACTGTCAAGAAGGAGGTCCTACCCCTTCCCAATGTCTAGGACCCTACTATCTGACTGTCACTCTTCCCCTGGGCTCCAGTCCACTCAGTGTGATCACCCCAGTGAGCTGAGGCTTTTACCACAGACTCTTCAGAGTCTTGAAGTTTCAGAGCTTCAACACCGTGACTCCAGCTATCTCCTTGAAATGAGGTAGGGAAGGAGGAAAAATGGAGGAAGATTTTATTTTCCATTTAATGTTACAATAAAATTTCTTGCCATGTATTTTCAAAGGGTCCTGCCTAACAATTCCCTCTGTTCTCTTACAAGATGTACGACAATGAAGAGTGAATGTTTGTTGTGTCATAATCTGCAGAAGAATGCAAAGTGCACATGGGGTCTATTCCCCCGATGCTCACAATGGAGCACCCCACCCACGTGGAAATCTCTGCAAGTGTTACTGAGTCCCTCCCACATCCACAGTGAACAGCTTTCAGATTCTTATAAGAGGGAATTGTGTCCTAACACCAGCTGCTCCCTGGAAACCCTATGGGGCAGTTCTACTCTGTCCTCTAGGGTCTCTGAGTCAGAATTGACTCAGTGGCTACGGGTTTGGTTTTTTCTTTCAGGCGGGTGGTCGGAGTTTGATGTCAGCTCCATAATCATGTTATTAAAAATAATGACAGGGTAGCAGGTGAAAGCAACAAAACAAAACTGAAATGAAATGGCTTTTTCACATTTATTGGCCCCACGGAGTTCCTTCGAGGTGTTTACTTTTCACTAGATTCGGAGAAATCTTTGTGAGAGAGAAACAGCTTGAGATAGCGCCAAAATTACATGTTTCCCTCCTTAATGTTAGGTTACATTAAGAGCTGGTTGGCTGGTTTATCATCTGCCTGCTTCACAAAAATAGAAGGCCCATGCAGGCAGGAACTTCTCTGTTGTGTTTGTCAGAGCATCCTGGTACCTGGCACCTAAGAAGTGCTAAAAAATGATTTGAGTGAATGTGGGTGGGTTTTTATAAAAAACACTGTGTTGCTGTCTTTATTTAGTTAAATAGTGAAAACGGATAAGGAAAATGGAGGCAATTACTTGTATAATTTAGAGTTACATAAGATGAGAATAGAACTTGAATAATGAAGAGATAAAAAAATAAGCTGTGTGGATGGAATGTACCCCCTTCCCTTTGCTTTGGAGGAAGACATTTTAAAATTGGATTGTTTTTTCCCTACTGATTTATAGGTTCTATATGTTAATTGAAAAGTTAGTCTTTTAGGAATCACAAATATTTCTATTGAGATACAATTCACCTGCCGTAACACTGCCTTTGAAAATATGCACAATACCGTGGCTTTTAGTATATGGGCAGACTTGGCACAACAGTCACCACTGTCTAGCTTCAGAATAATTTCAGTGCCCCGTAAATAAAGGCCCTTGTTAATGAAGGCGTATTAACAGTCATCCTCATTACTCCTTTCCTCCACGCCGTAGCAACCACTAATCTACTTCTGTCTGTGTTGGTTTGTTCTGGACATTTCATGTAAATGGAATCATGCACGTTGTGGTCATTTGTGTTTGGCTTCTTTCATTTAGCGTAATGTTCTCAAGGTTCGTCCATGTTGTGGCATGTATCAGTACTTGGTGCCTTTTTGTGGCTGAGTAATATTCCAGTCTATGAATATACCACATCCTGTCTATCAGGTCATGACATTTGGGTTCTCTCCACATTTTGGCTGTTATGAATAACACTACTAGGAATCCTCTGTGTGAGTTTGTATGTGAACATGCTTTTGATTCTCCGGGGTGCAGACCTAGGAGTGCAAGTGCAGTGTTGTATGGTAATTCTATGTTTAACTGTCTGCAGAATTGCCAAACCGTTTTCCAAAACAATTGGATCATTTTACATTTCCACCAGCGGTATTCCAGCTTCTGCACATCGTCGCCGACACTTGTCCATCCTGTTGAGTTTAGCCATCTTACTGCTTTTGAAATAATAGTGCACTTTAGTTTAGATTTGCATTTCCCTGATGACTAATGAGGTTACGCTTCTTTTCCTGTGCTTGTTGACAGTTTCTGTATCTGCTTTTGAGAAATCTCTATTCAAATCCTTAGCCTGCAAACTTTTTTTCAGCTTTTTGCCTGTATTTTTACTCCCTTCATATACTTTTTGATATGCCAAAGATCTATAGATCTTAACAGTTTTAGCCTTCATATTTTGGGATTTTTAAAAAGTCTTTCTCTTTTATCAATAAAAAGAAAATAAAAACTTCTAAAATTTTTATGGTTGCATATTTTAGTTTTAAATATTCAATCCATCTGGAATTTCGTTTTGTGTAAGGTATGAGAAAAAGGATGAAAACATTTTTACAGGTGGTCTGAGTGATTACCAGATTGCTACAAACGCTCCTTTTCCCATGACCCATATCTTAACTGCATTTTCCCGTAGTCGGTACAGAGAAGCCTTTTTACAAAGGGAGGCCACCATTCCCAGCCATTTCATTTTAATGTTTGTTTTCTGCAATTAAATCCCTTGTGTATCTTATCTACACACCTTTTCTTTTAAGCTAATACAAATTTTGTGTGAGTAGGACCTTGTCGAGTGCAAGATGGGCTTGAATTTCATAACTGGTTCCGTGTGGTGCAGCCCAGCAGATGGACAGACAGAAGCAGGGGCTGCACAGGCGACAGAAGCTATGAGAACAGGAGCCTCTAGAGATTTGCTGTGGAATTTCACAGAAAGCTCTAGACTTTTCTGTGTAAACTTATCATCATATATGGGCATCACCTTAGAACAGACAGAGAATAATGCTTTAAAAGTTAGACATTCCTAAGGAAGGTGTTCATTCCTTAGCAGATGCTGAGAAGTGTATGTGTTTTGGTGAAGATATGTACCCATTTCTACTGGGTATGTATCTAGAAGTAGAATTGCTGGGTCCTGGGATATATGTATGTTCACAGCTTTTGTAGATACGGACAAAACATTTTTAAGCTGGTTGTACCAAATTACACTTTCACTAGCGGTAGATTAGAGCTCCAGTTACTCCACGTTGTACCCAATAGTTGGTATTTTCCATCTTTTCCGTTTTAGCCATTCTGGCGTGTAGGGGATAGTATCACATTGTGGCTTTTTATTAGAATTTCTCTAATAACCAGTGAAGTTTTGTCACTTTTCCTATGTTTCTTGGCCATATAGAAATCTTTTATACAGTGTTCAAGTATTTGCTCATTTTTCTATCGACCTGTCTGCTTTCTTTTTCCTTTTCGGATTGTTCTTTATGTATTTCAGAACCAAGTCAGTAGTAGGATATATGTATTGCAAATAACTTCTGCTACCACATGAATTCACCCTTGTGGCTTGTCGCGAACTTTCAGATTCAAAAACCTGTCTTTTACAAAAACAAGCAAATGTGTAGACATAAAAGTTTATTAGGGGTTACCAGGGGCAGGAGGGAGGAAATAAAGGGGTGTTCCTGCATATGGAGACTGAGTTCTGGTTAACAGTGGTGGAAAAGTCACATTGATGAAGGGCAGGGTTGCACAGCCAATTAATGGTAATTACTGTCAGTTGTTCAGTCAGCAAAGGTTGTGTGGTATGTTTGCAACAACAACAACAATGAACAGCTGCTGAGGCAACATAATAGTACTGAACGGATGAGGCGTATTCTTTTATTATACTTTTCTCTTTTCTAATTTGTTTTTATAACATGCTACTGTTCAAATTAATAAAATGTTTGCATGATGAAAGTGGCTAACAAGGTCTGTCCCACCCATTACATCCTTCTAAGGTTTAAATGAGGGACTACATGCCATCAGCAGAGGCTCAGCCTTAGTTGCCACTCGAGAAATACTTCATTTCTCCCACTCTTCTGGCTCACTGTCTTCTCCCCTGGTTTATTTGCTCTTCTCTTTAGAGCTGGAAGCATGTGACCACCAGGCTTCCTGACACCATCGTTCTGCTTTCTATACCAATGTTATTGTAGTCTTGGGTTCATGGGCAGCCTCTCCGCAGGTTTAATTCTTTCATTTCTGTTAATTTATTATTTAAATATATTCCTTTAATTTTGTCCTGCTTATAGAAGTACATTCTAAAAAAAAAAATTTTTATTCTAGTCATCGAAAATGTGGAGACTACCCTAACACACATGGGAAAACCATGAGTAAGAATAGACTCCACGGCAATGGGTTTTATATGTGTCACACACATTTATGTATATTCACATAAATATTATATCCTGCTCCTTTCACTCAATATTAGCCTTTTCCATGATAAAGTTTTGTTTATTTTACAGACAACATCAAATTGTTTTATTATGTTCTGCTGTGTGCAAGGAGTGTATAATTTTAGCAATTTGAGTATAGTTGAAATATTAAATGTGCATGTTTCTAGTGATCTTCAACCTATACTTAAATCTTTTAACAAAGATCTTTACTATTGAACCTTTTTATTTAATTGTTATTCAGCGTTCTTTAACACTAAGAGATAGTCTCAGAATCAACTCAGATCATATTTTCTCCCTCTTACACATGAAGGCCCTTAAAGTATTCAAAGATTGTCGTTGTTGTTAGGTGCTGTCGAGTCGGTTCTGACTCATAGAGACCCTATGCACAACAGAACGAAACACTGCCTGATCCTGCGCCATCCTTACAATCATTGTTATGCTTGAGCTCATTGTTGGAGCCACTGTGTCAATCCACCTCATTGAGGGTCACCCTCTTTTCTGTTGACCCTGTACTCTGCCAAGCATGATGTCCTTCTCCAGGGACTGATCCCTCCTGACAACATATCCAAAGTATTTAAGACGCAGTCTCGCCATCCTTGCCTCTAAGGAGCATTCTGGCCACACTTTTTCCGAAACAGATTTGTTCGTTCTTTTGGCAGTCCATGGTATATTCAATATTCTTTGCCAACACCACAATTCAAGGTGTCAACTCTTCTTCCGTCTTCCTTATTGATTGTCCAGCTTTCACATGCATGTGATGTGATTGAAAATAGCATGGCTTGGGTCAGGCGCACCTTAGTCTTCAGGGTGACATCTTTGCTCTTCAACACTTTGAAGAGGTCCTTTGCAGCAGATTTGCCCAATGCAATGTGTCTTTTGATTTCTTGACTGCTGCTTCCATGGCTGTTGATTGTGGATCCAAGTAAAATGAAATCCTTGACAACTTCAGTCTCTTCTCCATTTCTCATGATGTTGCATATTGGTCCAGTTGTGAGGATTTTTGTTTTCTTTATATTGAGGTGTAATCTATACTGGAGGCTGTGGTCTTTGATCTTCATTAGTAAGTGCTTCAAGTCCTCTTCACTTTCAGCAAGCAGGGTTGTGTCATCTGCATAATGAAGGTTGTTAATGAGCCTTCCTCCAATCCGGATGCTCCGTTCTTCTTCATATAGTCCAGATTCTCGTATTATTTGTTCAGCATACAGATTAAATCGGTATGGTGAAAGAATACAACCCTGACGCACACCTTTCCTGACTTTAAACCAATCAGTATCCCCTTGTTCTGTCTGAAGAACTGCCTCTTAATCTATGTAAAGGTTCTTCATGAGCACAATTAAGTGTTCTGGAATTCCCGTTCTTCCCAGTGTTATCCGTAGTTTGTTATGATCCACACAGTCGAATGCCTTTGCATAGTCAATAAAACACAGGTAAACATCCTTCTGGTATTCTCTGTTTTCAGCCAGGATCCATCTGACATCAGCAAGGATATCCCTGGTTCCACGTCCTCTTCTGAAACCGGCCTGAATTTCTGGCAGTACCCTGTCGATATACTGCTGCAGCCGTTTTTGAAAGATCTACAGCAAAATTTTGCTTGCGTGTGATATTAATGATATTGTTCTATAATTTCCACATTCATTTGGATCACCTTTCTTGGGAATAGGCATAAATATGGATCTCTTCCAGTCAGTTGGCCAGGAAGCTGTCTTCCATATTTCCTGGCATAGACGAGTGAGCATCTCCAGCGCTGCATCTGTTTGCTGAAACATCTCTATTGATATTCCATCAATTCCTGGAGCCTTGTTTTTCACCAATGCCTTCAGAGCAGCTTGGACTTCTTCCTTCAGTACCATTGGTTCCTGATCATAGGCCACCTCTTGAAATGGTTGAATATTGACCAATTCTTTTTGGTGTAATGATTCTGTGTATTCCTTCCATCTTCTTTTGATGCTTCCTGCGTCGTTTAATATTTTCCCCATGGAATCCTTCACTTTTGCAACTCGAGGCTTGACTTTTTTCTTCAGTTCTTTTAGCTTCAGAAACACTGAGCGTGTTCTTCCCTTTTGGTTTTCCATCTCCAGCTCTTTGCACATGTCATTGTAATACTTTACTTTGTCTTCTTGAGAGGCCCTTTGAAATCTTCAGTTCTTCTACTTCATCAATTCTTCCTTTTGCTTTAGCTGCTCGACGTTCGAGAGCAAGTTTCAGAGTCTCCTCTGACATCCATCTTGGTCTTTTCTTTCTTTCCTGTCTTTTCAGTGACCTCTTGCTTTCTTCATAGATGATGTCCTTGATATCATTCGAAAACTTGTCTGGTCTTCGGTCACTAGTGTTCAATGTGTCAAATTTATTCCTGAGATAGTCTCTAAATTCAGGTGGGATATTTTTGCTCTCATGGACTTGCTCTGATTTTCTTCAATTTCAGCTTGAACTTGAATATGAGCAATCGATGCTCTGTTCTAGAGTCGGCCCCTGGCCGTTTTGTGACTGATGATATTGAGCTTTTCCATCGTCTCTTTCCACAGATGTAGTCAATGTGATTTCTGTGTGTTCCATCTGGCGAGGTCCATGTGTATAGTCACCGCTTATATTGGTGAAAGAAGGTATTTGCAAAGAAGAAGTCGTTGGTCTTGCAAAATTCTATCATTTGATCTCCGGCATTGTTTCTATCACCAAGGCCGTATTTTCCAACTACTGATCCTTCTTTGGTTCCAACTTTTGCATTCCAATAGCCAGTAATTTTCAATGCATCTTGATAGCATGTTCAATCAATTTCGGACTGCAGCAGCTGAAAAAAGTCTTCTATTTGTTCATCTTTGGGCCCTGGTGGTTGGTATGTAAATTTGAATAATAGTCGTATTAACTGGTCTTCCTTGTAGGAGTATGGATATTATCCTATCATTGACAGCTTTGTATTTCACGATAGATCTTGAAATGTTCTTTTTGACGATGAATGCAACATCATTCCTCCTCGAGTTGTCATTCCCAGCATAGAAGACTATATGATTGTCTGATTCAAAATGGCCAATACCAACCCATTTCAGCTCACTAATGCCTAGGATATCGATGTTTGTGCATTCCATTTCATTTTTGATGATTTCCAATTTTCCGAGATTCATACTTCGTACATTCCAGGTTCCGATTATTAATGGATGTTTGCAGCTGTTTCTTCTTATTTTGAGAAATGCCATATCAGCAGATGAAGGTCCCAAAAGCTTTACTCCATCCATGTCATTAAGGTTGACTCTACTTTGAAGAGGCAGCTCTTCCCCAGTCATCTTTTGAGTGCCTTCCAACCTGGGGGGGTCATCTTCCAGCCATATATCAGACAGTGTTCCGTTGCTGTTCATAAGGTTTTCACTGGCTAATGCTCTCCAGAAGTAGACTGCCGGGTCCTTCTTCCTAGGCTCTCTTAGTCTGGAAGCTCAGCTGAAACCTGTCCTCCATGGGTAACCCTGCTGGTATCTGAATACCGGTGGCATAGCTTCCAGCATCACAGCAACACACAAGCCCCCACAGTACGACAAACTGACAGACACGTGGGGGTAGCAAACTATGATTTCATTCATCATTTTCATTTTTTCATTCAATCAATATTTAGAGAGATTCCATGTGCCAGGAATAGTCTACATCATGTGGACACAGTGGTGAAAGGTACACATTATCCCTGCCATTGTGAAGGGGACACCCAGTGCGGGTGGGAGGGGGACTGGTAAAATGCAGCCCAGAGAAAGAACAGACCATGCTCCAGGAACCACACTGGACTTCAGAGAGCTTTGTTGGCTGCCATTCATCTGTCCAGCTTCTAGATGTCAGAATGCCCTCAGGCTCAGTGCTTAGTCCTCTCTCTCTGTTGACACCCTCTCTCTAGGATGCCTCAGTGAGTCAGTGGCTGTCTGTCTGTATCTGAGGATGCGATGTTTACACCTCCATCCATTTCAACTCCTCCTGGTTCATGACTTCTATTCAAATGTCAGCCTAATTCTCTGTACCGAGTTCTTCATCTGTAAAATGTGCCTTATAATGATACATTCCTCACATGGGTATCATGCAGAGCAAGTATCTTAAGAAAGGAGAAGCCCTCACAAGAGTCCTGGCACCAGTAAGTGTTAGCTGTCAATATTATTACCTGACATCTCTACGTAGATGTCTAACAGCTATTCCATGTTATCAACGCCATGAAACAATTCTTGGTCCCAACCCCATTCCACCCTTATTGATGAATTTCTCAGGGCTTCAGTGATGGGAATGTGTGTGTTTTTCCACATAATGGACATGGCTAATAAAGGTTGGCCTGGTCCTTCATAATAAGTTGCTCCAAAGTTTATATGGGTGGACTCAGACAAGTGATAGCCAACTAATAGAGACGAAAAATAGAACTCTCAGCTGCTCATATTTGTACTCTCAGCCTAGAATATCTGGTGAGGGTACTATATGGACTGAATTGTGTAACCCCAAAGGTATGTTGAAATCCTAACTACTGTACCTATAAATGTGACCTGATTTGGAAATAGGGGATTTTTAAAATTATTTTAATGAGGCCATACCAGTGTAGGGTGGGTCCTAAACCTAATCCCTTCTGAGTTATAAAAAGAGCACAATAGGCACAGACACAAACAGGGGAAGAGGGAGACAGACAAAGGGGAAGATAATCTACAAGGCCAGGAACGCAAAGGGTGGCTGGAAGCTGCTAGAAGCTGAAGTAGACATGAGCCATGCCCTGAATTCCTACTTCTAGCCTCCCGAACTGTGAGAAAATAAATATCTGTTCTTTAAAGCCACCCAATTATGTTATTTTTTTCTCATGGCAGTACTAGATGACTAACAAATACCCATGGTTATACATGAAGCCTGGTGTAAAATAGTGTTCTCCCCTCCTTGTCTAGCCCACCCAAATCCTGCTATTTCCCTATCAGTGTCCTCTGCTTTCACTAAGAGCTACAACAGAGTCGGCTTGATGCTGATGCATAGAAATGCAGTTTATTTTTTCGTTTATATTTACGATTGACTGGCATCAATTTCAATGGTTTGTAAATTTTTCTGTGGAGGCATTTCTGTAATCTATGAATAATAGCAGTTGCAGCTTTTCCTTCTTTTTGTTGTCGTTTTGTTCTAGCTTGGACCTCCAGTGTTAAATATTTAATATAAATAATGATAGAAAGCATCCTTATTTTTTAAATAATTTTTTTCTGCTTTAAGTGAAAGTTTTCAAATCAAGTCAGTCTCTCACACAAAAACCCATATACGCCTTGCTACACACTCCCAATTACTCTCCCCCTAATGAGGCAGCCTGCTCTCTCCCTCCACTCTCTCTTTTCGTGTCCGTTTCACCAGCTTCTAACCCCCCTCCACCCTCTCATCTCTCTTCCAAGCAGGAGATGCCAACATAGTGTCAAGTGTCCACCTGATCCAAAAAGCTCACTCCTCACCAGCATCCCTCTCCAACCCATTGTCCAGTCCAATCCATATCTGAAGAGTTGGCTTCGGGAATGGTTCCTGTCCTGGGGCAATGGAAGGTCTGGAGGCCATGACCACCGGGATCCTTCCAGTCTCAGTAAGACCATTAAGTATGGTCTTATGAGAATTTGGGGTGTGCATCCCACTGTTCTCCTGCTCCCTCAGGGTTTCTCTATTGTGTTGCCTGCCAGGGCAGTCATTGGTTGTAGCCAGGCACCATCTAGTTCTTCTGGTCTCAGGATGATGTAGTCGCTGATTCATGTGGCCCTTTCTGTCTCTTGGGCTCGTAATCACCTCATGTCCTTGGTGTTCTTCATTCTCCTTTAATCCAGGTGGGTTGAGTCCAATGGATGCATCTTAGATGGCTGCTTGCTAATGTTTAAGATGCAAGGGCTTCTCTCGGAGCTGTTTCTGTCCACGACGGGTGTGCAGCTCTGAGATTTGGGCTCATTTAATTTCAGCCTCTGGAATGTTCATACTTTATGTTCTGGTTCCGTCCCGCCCCCATCCACCTTCAACACTTTCCTTTGCAGAGTCCTGAGATAGTGTCCCATGCATTTGTCCAGATACTTAGCTGTCAGATACCAGCATAGCCACCGGGGGCAGTGCTGGTTGTGGTTGGAGGGGGAGGGACTGTACACTGAAGGAGCTGCAAGACCTGGCTGCCTTGTGTGAGCAGGACGGGGGTGTGCTGAGGAATGGGTGCTGAAGGTGCTGAGTCAAGGGGAGTTTAATATAAAGTTGGGTCAAGGAGAGTTTGTTGACAAGGATTTATTGCCGTAGCAAGGGTTCTGGAAATGGGTTTAATATGCTGTGGGATTGCTTTTGGAAGCTTAGAAAAGGCAATGGCCCACATTCTATGAAATCGAAATGCCAGACCTGCTGTGTCAGATGTTGGAAGAGGGATTAAAAGCCTCCAATATGTGGGCATGTCTGAGTTAGTCTTCTATAAGACCATTTCTTGGAGGTCCTGAAGGATACCCATTTCATCAAAAGAATAAGGAATGCGGACATGAGGGAGCACCAGCAACATAGAGCTTACCAATATGTATACTTTGTAGGGTGTCCCTGGACGCCACAAACAGTTAAGTGCTCGACTGTTATCCGAAAGTTTGGCCGTTTGAACGTACTCAGAGAGTCCTTGGAAGATAGTCCTGGCCATCTGCTACTAAAGGATGAAAGCCTTAAAAACACTCTTGAACAGTTTGTTCTACTATGCCCACATGGGGTGGTCATGAGTCAGAAATGACTTGATGACAACTAACAGCAACAATCGTCTATAGGCTCAGGTTGTTAGTGGGAGCTGGGCTGCCTAGTAGCAATGCAAATCATGGGATCCCAGCTCAACAGAGGCCAGGTGGAAGTACTTAACTCTCAGAAACAAGTTGTGTGTGATTACAATAGTGGTCAGCAGGTCACAGTAGCAGTTATCTATTGGAGCATAATAAATTATCCCCAAACTTAGCAGGTGTGAGATAAATGGAAAATTAATATTCAACTCATTCTGATCAATTTGGAACTAGACAAAATTTTTGGTATCACTGAACATAGTTTTAAGGTGAAGGAATAAACTAGAAAATTTAAATAAGTATAATAAGAGATTTTTCAAATAATGATGATATAATTGCCCACCTGAATAAAAGACAAATACATCAAAATCAATGGTTTCTCTCCAGTATAGACATGAGGGTCTCAAATTGGCAAGGGTGAGAAGGGCAGACCGTTCTCTTTCCCCTACTACTTGACTGGATCAAACTGTGTTCAAAACTGTAAAATACTTAGGAAAACATTGTTTTGACCAGAGCAGCAAAGGACTTCTATGACGAAAACTAATGTACTAAATGATGTACATAATGTAAATAATGTACATAAAATGAAACCTGAATATATGCAAAAAATATGCCATATTTTCAAATGAGAAGTCTTGTCAATCAAATGGAGGTCCCTAAACTAATATATAAGTGGAATGTATTTCCAGTCGGAATATTAAGATAGTTGTTTTTGAATTGTATACAGTAATCGTATGCTACAAATAGTACAGTAGATAGCAGAGGATGTTGCTGGTGTTAGGAGACTTGGAGTCCATTTCTGACTCATAGCGATCCCATTTCACTGCCCCATAGGGTTTTCTAGGCTGTGATCATTATGGGAGCAGAACAACAGGTCTTTCCCCTCAGTGCCCCCTGGTGGGTTCGACCTGCCAAACCTTCTTTGGATTAGCAGATGAGCACTTAATCACTGCAACACTGCGGCTGCCTTAAAAGGTATAGAGAAGAAAAACATGAAAAAGCAGGATACTAACAGGTGTCTACCTCTTCAGGTAACAAAACAAATTGATATTACATAGCATAGAAACTGACAATTCTACCAATGAAAGAAAATCTGCCAAGAAGTCACAATAACCATTGATACAAAGGCGGTATTTTGAGAAAATTATATTTATTTATTTAATGGTGCTGACTCAAGTGATCATTCTGGGGGACAAAGCTTGTAAAAATGTGATACACAAATGATATATTTGGAAAATCATGTGAAATGGAGATGACAAGGCTTAAGAACAATTTCCATTTTACACAGAAGGATAAAAGTTAAGCACTTGAAAAATGAGCAGTGAATTCAAACAGATCGTTCACAGCAAATCCACATGCCCAATAAACATAGTCCAAGTTGCTCAAAAACACTGGTAGTTAAGAAGATATCAAAGTCCCAGTGAAACTGGCACAATTTAAAAATCAACACCATCTATAGCTGGCTGGGCTGTGGGGTGAAGGATACCCTGAGACATGGCTGGAGAGGTGCATTATGGCAGCCTACAGGGGAAAGACATGGCCATGGCTCTGTACTTTAAAAACATACTTTGAACTGGAAATCTCACGCTATGGAGTCTATTCCACAGAAACAGATCCTGTAGTACACAAAGGATAGTTGTTATTAGTATTGACCAAACATTGACTGTACATTGATAGTTGAATGATAGATAACTTATGGTAAAGCTACATCATCAATAAATGAGTTGTTGTAGTTGAGTGGGAAAAATATCTGTGAGGTATTATTGAAGTATTACTGAAAAAATCAAGGTGCATGCAGAGAAGTGTACATAAAATGAGCACATCTGGGTTAAACAATATCAATTGTTTGAATATGCTTGGGTACCTGTTTATGTTTATGAGTGTGTATAAGTCTGTGTGCTTGTTTAAGCAAGGATAAGAGAGACTCCTTACCACATTGTTAACCTGAATTATCTTGGATTCACTTGTGGGAAAGAACAGGGGGAGGAGAGCTAGAACACGCAGGAAGAGTGGACTTAAAAAGCATGGATGATAATGTTTCCATTTTAGTAGTGTTATGTATGGACGAACAAATTTGTCTTAAAGGGAGAAAGCCAGAATATTCCTTAGAAGCAAGGATGGCTTTGGCCATGTTATCAAGAGGGAGGGACCAGTCCCTGGAAAAGGACATCATGCTTGGTAAAGCAGAGGTCCAGTGAAAAAGAGGAAGACCCTCAGTGAGATTGATACAGTGGCTGCAACAGTGTGCTCAAATATAGCAACGATTATTAGGATTGCACGTGACCAGGTGGTGTTTTGTTCTGTGGTGCAAAGGGCCACTGTGAGTCAGAACTGACTTGATAGCTTCTGACAACAACATGTAGAAGTCCAGATAAAGTGTACTGAATTGATATCATCTATTTAAATTATTCATGTAAGTTAAAAGATCAAAAAATATAGTGTCAGTGCCATATCTAATGACTTACAGAGAATCAAGGTAGAATATCAAGTGAAATAAGGGGCGAGAGCAATGTGGATAGAGTGTGACCAGGCTTCCATAAAAGTAAACACCCCAGCAGATGTACTTGTGTACCTGTGACTGTGTATATGTGTCCCTGCAGAGAGGTGTAGGGAAGGATACACGTGTGTCTATTTACATTGGATACCCTGGGGGAGCAGGACCAAATTACATATGAGGGTGGGACCCTGACATAAATTTTTTTGTCATACAAATCTGTAATCTTGCAAATGTAATAAAAAACAATTTCAGAGCTTTGAAAATTCATAAACATCATAGATATATGTATATTTTAACGTGTTTTGTTAGATATTTAAAATAGGTGAAAATTCTCTAGAATGACAGACAAAAGATTTGAATCACTGGCAGGAGAGCACACCGCAGAAAGTAATAATAAGATCCAGTGGATTTCTTGTTGTTCTTGGAGCCAGTGAGTTCTTCTGGTCTCTATAACTGGAAATGACCAAAAATAATTTTGGGAAGTCAGTAGAGTTACCCCTCAAACACGTCTTGCAAGCACACGTCTACAGCTAAATGTAGAAGGCTGGACGCCATGTGCAATTCACTAGGTAACTCATGCGCCTCTAGAAGATTCTCTTTCCCGGATATGCTGCTTCCACCTCCTCCCTGCCTAGCCCCACTGGATAACCCGCCTTTGTGCATTCTAGGCCCCATTCAGGTCTGAGCCTAAATCATAGAGGACATCAACTGGGAAGGTAGCTTTTAAGAAGAAAGATGTTGATGAAAAGATTTCCAAAAGCAGCACCTCCCCAGCCAGCCTCTCCCCAACCTGGGAATGCCAACCCCTCCCACCCTGATACCTCTGAGAATCTCTGATTTTTCGGTTTGGATCCTTAGGAGACTGCAGAATTTACCTGGTCTGAACACCTTGGTTCTTTTCTGCCTGTGACCCTCTGCCTCGCAGGAGCTGTCTCTGTCACTCTGAGGAATACACACAGGACAGACTGTGGACGGAGGTGCCCATCCTAGAGGCCCTGCCCTCCATTCCTCTGCCCCTGGGGGTTCCCTGTGATACTTGTGGTCTCATCTCCCAGAGACATGGATACACCCCTGTCATGTCCAGGGCTTCCCCAGACTTGGGATTTGATGTCGCGACTGAGACTGGGGCTTTGTTGTCCACTGTTGAGTCTGGGCCTGAATCTGCCCCTTCCCACCATTACCTCTGATCACCTGTGTTCTCGCTGTTCTCCCTGGGTTTGAAGCCTGTCCTCTCTTTTGGTTCTTTCACCTCAGAGGGCCTTTTTCTTCCAGTTCTTTGACCTCGGGACAGGTCAGATTTGACCACAGGAAAACAAAAAAAATTAGCAAGTTTGTTTGACATGTCAAGAACCTTGATTTAAAGGAGAAGAAAAAGTTCCAAAGCTCTACTCCTTACCCTAGGACATGCTCTACAGGAAATATCCTGCAAGCCCTGGATCAACTCTTATCCAGAAATGGTTAACACCCAGGGGGATTTTTCTACACCACCTCCCACTTACATTCCCCTAATGTGGCAAAATGGATGCATCCCAATTATAAACCCAAATTCACCCTAGGAGACCAGAAGACATTGGTGGGGTGAGTTCATTTTCCTTCAACCTGCCCTCCTCTCCTCCTACCAAGCCCTGCCTCTTTCTCTGCCTCTATACTGCTGGGAAGGGACCCAGAGTTGTTTGTTTAGGGCTTTATCTCCACTGCTCACCTGCAGGCATGTTTCCCAACAGCCTGCCATCTCTCTGATTCCTTCTCCTCCAAAGAACTCAGTGACACCCCCTTCACCATCACACCTCAGCAGGGCCCCCCCCTTACCCTCCCAAGTCCCACTGAAATCCCATTTCCCTTTCCCTATTTATGCTGCGCTCATCCTTAGGGTCCCAAGATCTCACCATCCAGATGAGTCCCGTCCTGTCCTCTCCTGGGCCAGGGGAGCCTCTAAGGGGACCTGGTGTCTGTGGTCAGCTATCTGGGACTTCTTCCATCCAGATCCCCCTTAGGGCTGGAGTTCTCTGTGCACTTGGGTTGGGAGGGTTGGGGTCACAGTGGAAGGAGGGTATGATCTTCCAGGGGAGCTGGGTTAAACAAACCTGAATGGAGGTCTCTCCTAAAGGGCCCACGTTTCCAGCCCAAAGGCCCTGCTCCTCCTAGTCCCGGGGTTCTAGCACGTCTTCAGGCGCTTTCCCCTCTGGCCTCGGTGGTGCGCCTGCGCCTTCTGCAGCCTGGCCTCCTGCCTCTGCAGCCTGTCCAGCTGGTGCCTCAGCCTCTTCAGTTCTTCTCTCTGCTTCTCCAGCTGTTCCTCCAGGCGCCTGCAGACTGCTCTCTTCTCCCTCACCTCCCTCTTCTTGGCGGCCATCAGGCAACGCCTGGCCAGCTGGTGGCAGCGTCTGGGCCTTCGCTGGACTGAGCGTGGCAGCCGCCTCTCCAGCAGCTCTTCAAAGAAGACCCGGCAGCTGAAGCCCTGGCTCACACCATGCTCCGCGTGCGCAACCAGGGCCTCCCGGGACTCGAACACGCGGCAGCAGGCCACGCAGCGGAAGAAGCGCTCACGGGTCACCAGCCACTCCGGGGTGGTTGCGCGGGGTCTCTCAGCATGCTCCTCCCGTTGGTCAGTGGGCTCCTGGGTACAGGTCTGGGGCCCCTCCTGCCAGGGCTCCAGGTTGCTGACCAGGGACTCAGTGTTGGCCAGACTGGGGGCAGAGCCGATGGTGCTCTCCTCAGAGAGCTCGGCTTCAAAGACCTGGGGAATCTTGCCCACGGGGGCAAAGGAGGTTTTGGTCTGCCGGGAGACCGCCACCCCCTTGACCGTGCGCACCTTGGTGAAATATGCGCACCTGACCCATCGCTTTACTGGGGCAGCACCGTAACTGGAGGAATGAGAGGTCTGCTCGGTGGAAGATAAAGGAGAAGAGTTCTCAGATTGTTTTGGAATCTTCCTGGGCCTGGAGCTTTGACTTTTTTCATGGGATGTTGTTGACTCTTTCGCATTTTCCTCTTGGATAGAGACCTCTGAGAATAGAGAGTTAATTTACTTGAGCTTTCAGGGTCCTTATTCTCACCTGTGAGCCCAAAGCTTTGGTCATAGGGACCCCTGGAGGCCTCTCCATCACCACATCCTCCACCTCTGCAGACCCCATGCTTTCTTTCTTCTTCCCCAGAGACCCACCACCCTTTGGGGGCACTGCTGTGGAAGACAAAGTCTGCATTGTAAAGTGGCACTGTTTATGGTAGTTCATTTTTTAAGAAGTTATTTTTCTTTAATTCCACATTTATTGAATTCCAATGAATTTGTTCCTTTGGAACTTAGAAATGACCTCATTCCCATGAAGCTTCATAATAAATGTGTGACTTGATGTTTTGTATGTGGGTGATATTCTTAGTAAATTTGGAGAGTAAACACTCCAGAGCAATGGTCACCTCTTTTCATCCTCTTTTTACTGAAAGGCTTTTTATAGAGTTATACGTAAAACAGAAGAATGTGTATATTTAGTTATGATTCTTACATGTATACCTCCTCCTTGCACCCTTCTTAACCCAGCCACAGTAGAAGATGAAAATTGTTTTTCTTGGAGTAGAAGCCCAGTCCTTAGTAGATGAAGTGAGGCAGAAAGAGATGGCCGTATCTGAGAACCTTGATGCGAGAACTTCAGATGGAGAACACACAAGCTCCTCTCCTGTGTATGTCTCAGTGGGTTGTCTATGTCAACCTAAAGGTCTGTGTATGTTTCTGAATCTGTGGGAAGGACTGCAGAGTTCAGGATGCAGAAAGAGATGGAGCTAGGTCGGGTGCGTTGGATGGAGGGAAAGCTCGAGAGAGAGAGACAAGATTCAGAGAGGGAACATGCCAGCAGTTCGTTAGAAGGATACAGAGATCAAGGAGGGAGCAAAAAGTAGGGCTCAGCCACTGAAAGGCAGAATGGGACAGCAACAAAGAAGACAAAGGGGGGGCACACTAGTCGGAGAAAGAATGGATAACTAATAATGATAGCAGAAACTGAGTTTAGCTATAGTTGGAATTTTAAAATTCTTTCCTGCTAGACTTGGAAAACATCATGCTAAATGGAATAAGTTAGTATTTGCCCTAAGTATAGGGCAAATACTGTACAATCTGACTTATATGAAATAAGCAAATATATAGAAAGCAAAGATTATTGGTCGTTGCCAGTTGTGGGCAGGGGGAAGGGGAAGTTTTTCCACTGGGGCACTGAGGTTATGTTAATGGTTGTAGAAAAGTTTGGAGAAGGATATTGAGAATGGTTACATGACTTGAAGAACGTAATGAGTATCACTGACTCATACATTAGAAATTATTCAGTTATATTTTATGTATATTTTCAACACAATTAAAAAAAATTAAACTTTGCAATTACAGGAGAAAAAAAATGATCTATACTATAGGTGTCTTTATGTAGAAGAATTGTTAAACCCTTAGGTAAAGATGGTCAGGAGACCTTGGAGGAGAAGAGAAATCCCTAGAGCTAGAGGGGCAGGGCCTTCCTGGACCTTCTTCTGCCTGAGTCCAGGCTGAGGACTGTGGCAGCTTACGTTGACTGGGAACTCTGAATGAACGTGTCGTACTGTGCTCCATCACACCACCCACTCCCAAAACCTCCTGATAAATTTGATATATTTTTTTAATTCACGTGATATATTAATTCATTCTCATGAAAAAATTAAGCACAAATCTCTGTAACCACCCTTCTACCTGGTTCTATACCCACTTCCCCACTTGCCCACCTGCGTTCTTTCCGCTAACAAAGCAGGAGAGTTCACAAATCTGACTTGTCTGCTACTGTTATGGAAAGCCCCTCAGATGACAGTAGAATTCTATACTTCACTCACATAGTTATTCCTTCATTTATTTATTCACAGTATAATTTCTTACTGTTTACTAATTGACAGGAAGTTTTTTCAGGTGAAAGCCTCGGTGATCCCTTGTGGTCCTTGTTTCCAGGGTGAATCAAACCCCTTGCTGCCCAGCACCCATCGCACAGACTGAATTTTTCTCCCACCCTTACCTCGGGCCTTAGAGAAAGGCCTCTTCCTCATGTATTGCCGCTCCATTCTGGCTGGGTGAAGATGAACCAGGAAGGACGGTCACTGGCAAGATGTTTCTCCTCCTCCCACGTAGAGATGATGTCCCAAACTCTCACAAGTTGGGGACCTTGATTTAGGCAGAACTGTTTGTAATTTGGTATCCAAAGTCTCTCTCCCACAGGAAACCCTCAGACCCACAACCTCTCCAAAGAGCAGTTAGGATCTGAGTGAGCACCAAGGCTTCCAGTAACCCTTGTGTGACATCATCGCTGACATCGCTCAGTTCCAAGGGCCCAGTTTGAATCTAAACAGCGCACTAGGAAAAAATATGGCAACTGTTGTGGGAGAGGCTAGGAGGCTGGGAGGAGGGAAATTATATCTTAAAAATGAATTGCAATGTTCACTTAAAGAAGTCAACATCCAAGAGGAAGGAAACTGTGAGTTGAGGAAATAGAAGAGTATAATGAGTCGCTATTTCTCCCAAACCACTTCTCTGGCCCTGCATCAAATCTCTCCATCTCTAGAAACACAATGTCCACTCTGAACACCTCTCAGGCCTCCTTTGCCACTTAGGCTTCACACAGGCTGTTCCCTCTGACTAGTAGACATTCTCTCCCTTCCTGTTGACTGGTTCCTCCTCCAAGGTACCCAGTCTGTGCTCCTGCTTTATGTATTCAGAGCACCTAGTAATCCTCCATCATAGCACTGAGTCATAGGAGGTGCTCATTTTCCAATTTGTGTCTTCCAAATGGGTTGTAAATAACTTGGGGACAAAGATGGGATCTGCCTTGTTTTTGGCAGTCCCAGAAAGTGAGACAGAGCCCCACCCATAGGAGATACTCAATATATATCTATTGATTAAATAACAGAAGACTCTTCCAATAGACTCACCCTTCGTAGCCATCTGTGCAGAATGGAGTTTTTGGTCTGTTGCCTGGAGGTACCATCACTCAGCGGTGGTGTCTAGGCCACTCTCTCTTGACCTCCTGACTCTCAACCCTGTGAAGCCTCTTGGCCTGTCCACATGCTTCTCCCTTGGAGCCACTAAAAAGGGTAGGATTACATCATCACAGAAAGCACTGAGACTCCGGACGTCTGTGGTAAACCTGCCTGGGAGGCTTAGGAGAGCCCTCGGGGAAAGGTCCACTGTCCTCTGCTTGATCTCCTTTTTTGTCCAGGGGGCAATTAGGAAAGGAAGAAGCAAATTGTTGAAACACTTTAAGGCAGGGTTTGGGAAGTTGTGCTTGGTAGGTAGAGGAGAGCCTGAGGATTTGAAGGAAAATGAAAGATGTCAACATGGGAGCAGAGGGCTCGTTTTGTGTGACGACAGATGGTAGAATGTGGGCAAGTGGTTGGAAATATATAAAAAAGAAAATCTCCTAACCATCCACCCGTATTTCAAAATTTAGGTCAAACATCACTTCCTGGTGGAAGCCTTTCCAACCCTACACCTGGTAGAATTTCCCACCCTGCTGCATACTCTATTGTATTTAAGAAATGCTTCTGCCACAACTAGGGACAAACTTGATTGCATTTACATGTTGTGATGGATAGCAAAAATGGCCACATGTTCTAATATGTATGTATCCATACATATTATATGACTTACAGCTCCCTTTCTCAAGAGCAAGATTCTTCCTCCACTCCTTGAATTTGGACTGATCTATGATTGCTTTGGCCTTTGGGACAGTACAAAGACTAATAGAAGCAGAGACCGGATATAATTAGACACATTGTGGCTTTCTCTCTTACCAAAAACCAAACCCATCACTCTCAAGTATATTCTAACTCATAGTGACCCTGAAAGACAGAGTAGAACTGCCCCATAGGATTTCTAAGGCTGTAATCTTTACAGGAGGAGAGTGCCATGTCTTTCTTCCACAGAGCAGCTGGTGGGTACGAACTGATTACCTTTCCTTCAGCAACTGAGCCCTTAACCACTGCACCACCAGGGCTCCTCCTTGCCCTCTTGCTGCTCTTCAAACACTGAGAACCCATGGGAACAGCCCAGGCCACCCTAATAAATGACAAGAGACCATTAGAGAGAGAATCCAGCTGAGAAGATTTCACACCCTCTGCCCGCCAGCTGACATGGTGGCTGATTCCAGATACATGAGGGAGCCCAGCTGAGAGCGGCTGAGTCTGCCCCAGACCAGAAGAACCCCAAACTGCCAACCCGGAAACCTGTGAGCGAAGTAACTGCTTGTTCTTTTAAGGCACTTCATTTTTGGGTCATTTGTTATAGAGCAATTGATAACTGATCTGTTAACTGGGTTGTTTCTCTCACCAGACTGCAAGGAATCTTTTATTAATCCTTTCTGTATCAGCAGTATCTGGCAGAGGGTTATTCCTGTAGTCATTAAAAAAAAAAAAAATTTTTTTTTTTTTTAAAAAGTAGAAATTTCTTCATTTACATCATTTAAAAGTTTCTGTCATTATGTTTTAATTTTGTTTTATAAATAAGATATGGCTGAATTTGCAAGTCTAAGCTGAGTGTACATGTTTTTTCCTAAGGTATTAATCCCTTTTTCTTGCTATTACTCATACATTTAGACATAATTCCCATATTATACTTCATATTCACTGTTCTTTTTTTTTTTTTCTGCCTTTCCTGTTTATTTTTTTATTGGAATGATAAAATTTCTCTTACTTTCTTTTTCCTTCTAGCTATTTGAAAGTCGTATTTTCAATTCCTATTCTTTCATAGTAAACATGAGATCTTTGAACATTTTAACATTTGGTATATTGTATCAAGTTCATATCTCAGTTCTCCTCTCAAACAGTAATTTTTTGCTAGCTGCCATTGAGGTGACTCCGACTAATGGTGAACTTAGGTAACACAGAACTAAAGGTTGCCAGGTCCTGTGTCATCCTCACAAGTGCCAGCAATTTAGATTCCATCATTATGGCTAATGTGCCAGTCCATGTCACCAAGGGTCTCCTACAGCCTTGTTGGCCTTCTTCTTCACCAACCATGATATCCTCCTCTAGGACTGATTAATCTCTCCTGATGACATGTCCAAAGCAAGTGAATCGGACAGTATTCTCTTGTGATCTGTAAGGGTTTAATTGTCTAATTTTCAGAAGTAAATCTCCAGGTCTTTCTTCCTAGTCTGTCTTAGTCTTGAAGCTCCATTGAAACCTGTCCACCCTGGATAACCCTGTTGGTGTTTAAAATACTGGTGGCCTAGCTTCCAGCATCATAGCAACATCCAAACCACCACAGTACAGCAAACTAAGAGACAGGCAGTGAGCTGAACAGCATATTGTTGTTGTTAGGTGTCATCAGGTCAGTTCTAATTTATCGTGACCCTATATACAGCAGAACAGAACACTGGCCAGTCTTGTGCCATCCTCACACTTGTTATTATGCTAGAGCCCATTGTTGCAGCCACTGTGTCAATCCATCTCACTGAGGGTCTTCCTCTTTTTCACTTTCTACTTTACCAAGCATAATGTTCTTCTCCAGGGCCTGGTCTCCCCTGATAACATGTCCAAAGTATGTGAGACAAACACTCACCATCTGTGCTTGTAAGGAATATTCTGGCTGTACTTCTTCCAAGACAGACTTGTTTGTTCTCCTGGCAGTCTGTGGTATATTCAATATTGTTCACCAACACCATAATTCAAAGACAGCATTTCTTCTTCGGTTTCCCTTATTCATTGTCCAGCTTTCACATGCATATGAGGCGTTTGAAAATGTCATGCCTTGTGTCAGGCACACCTTAGCCTTCAGAGTGACATCTCTGCTTGTCACCAGCTTGAAGAGTTCTTTTGCAGCAGATTTGCAATACATCATTTGATTCCTTGATTGCTGCTTCCATGAGCGTGGACTGGGGAACTGAATAAAATGAGATCCTTGATAACTTCAATCTTTTCTCTGTTTATCATGATGTTGCTTATTGGTCCAGTTGTGAAGATTTTTGTTTTCTTTATGTTGAGGTGCAACCCATACTGAAGGTTGTAGTCTTTGTTATTCACCACTAAGTGCTTCAGGTCCTCTTCACTTTCACCAAGTTTGTGTTATCTGCATATCGTAGGTTGTTAATGAATCTTCCTCTAAACCTAATGCCACGTTCTTCTTCATAGAGTGCAGCTTTTTGGATTATTTGCTCAGCATACAGATTGAATAAATGTGATGAAAGGATAGAACCGTGACACAAACTATTCCTGATTTTAAACCACATAGTACCCCTTGTTCTCTCTGAAGAACTGCCTTGTGGTCTATGTACAGGTTTCACATGAGCAAACTTAAGTGTTCTGGAATTTCCGTTCTTTGAAGTGTTACCCATAATTTGTTATGATTCACACAGTATAAAGCCATTTCATAGTCAATAAAACGCATGGAAACATCTTTCTGGTATTCTGGTATTCTCTGCTTTCAGCCCAGATCCATCAGACATCAGCAATGATATTCTTCATTCCATATCCTCTTCTGAATCTGACTTGAATTTCTGTTGCAACTTCTTTTTAATGATCTTCAACAAAATTTTACTGGGTTTTGATATTAATGATATTGTTTGATAGTTTCTGAATTTTGTTGAATCACTTTCTTTGGAATGTGCACAGACATGGATCTCTTCCAATCGGATGGCTAAATTATTCAGCCAGTGCTGCATCTGTTTGTTGAAACATCTCAGTTGGTACCTGTCAGTTCTTGGAGTCTTGTTTTTTGCCAATGCCTTCAGTGAAGCTTGGACTTCTTCCTTCAATACCATCAGTTCTTGATGACATGCTGCCTCCTGAAATGGTTGAACATCGACCCATGCTTTTGTGTGTGTGTGTGTCTGTGCAGTGACCCTGTGTATTCTTTCCATCTTATTTTGATGCTTCCTGTGTTGTTCAATATTTTGCCCGTACAATCCTTCACTATTGCATGTCGAGGCTTGGATTTTTTCTTCAGTTCCTTTAGCTTGAGAGATGCCAAGCATGTTCTTCCCTTTTGTTTTTCTAACGCCAAGTCTTTGCACATGTCATTATCATACTTTGTCTTCTCAAGCCGCCCTTCGAAATCTTCTCTTCAGCTCTTCTACTTCATCATTTCTTTCATTACTTTACGTTCAAGAGCAAGTTTCAGAGTATCTCTGACATTCATATTGGTCTTTTCTTTCAGTATAAGGGCTGTATTTGAGGGTACCATCATTTTTATAACTTGCAAGTATCCTCTGTCAGGGCAGTTATTGACTGTAGCTGCACACCACCTAGTTCTTCTGGTTTCAGGCTGATGGAGTCCCTGGTTTATGTGGCCATTAAGGGAAGACCTGTTATTAAAGGAATTATACTTGGAGCAAAATTTGTATATTTATGTATAATTTAAAGCTTCTCCTTTAAAATTGCCTTTCCCTGAACAGAAAGCTCTCACCATGTCATTATGAGAAATACTCTTTCAGTGTGAGGCAGAAAGAGATGTCCATATTTGAGAGTCCGATGGTACAAATCTCAGTAGCCAAGACACAATCACATCAACTGTGTGTGTGGGTGGGTTGTATATGTCAACATAAGGGTCTGTATTTTTCTGAGTATGAAGGTAGGATTGGCGAGTTAAGAAAGAAAGAGATGGAAGCGTCTTGGGAGTGGAGTGCAAGCTCCGTGACAGAAGTTGCAGCAGGGGATCTCTCAAGAGGGTTTTAGAGGCCAGTTAGAAACCTAGGAAGCAAAAGGAAATAGGGCCAGTGGAGGGCAGCACTGGAGTAGTGGTGGGGGGCAGCAAAAATAATGGTAGTGGAGAGGGCAACAAAACTGCCCTGAAAAGGAGTGGCAAATTAAAGATCCTAGACAAAATTCAGGTTAAGAAAAGTAGGAATGTAAAAAAATTCTATCCTATACCTCTCTTTGCTGTGAGGGTTTTTTAGGCCCTTTGAGAGATGTGGGGAGAAGATATAGGAGGAAAAGGGGAGTTCCTGAATCTAGGGGAGGAGTCTGCAAGCCATCTTCTGCCCTCAATGATGTGGGCTCTGGGCTCCTTCAACTTCTCACTGCCAGAACCTCCTGAGATATTTTCTTAATTCTTCACATAGTACATTAATATCATGTCATTAGAAAATATAATAAAGTACGCTTCTCTCTAACCACCCTTTGCCCCATCCTCTACTCTCTGCCCTAGTTGTCCACTGGCTTCCTTCCTTTCCACCAGGTACAGATCTTAAACAGCAGAGTGCCTCGTCTGAATCTGTTCTGGAAAGCTCTCAAACTCCCAATGAATTCTGTAGCTTGATCCCTCACTTTTTCCTACATTTCTTGTTGATATAAGAATTTGGTTAATTGTCCACCAAATGACAGGAAATGCTTTCTCAGGACGCTCCTCCTTATGACCTTATCCATTCCCAATTCCTTCATCTTGTCCTATCATGGCTGTCTTTTCTGGTGGAAACCAGACCCTTTGTTCCGTAACACACATCAATCTGGGACAATTTTTCCTCTCACCCTTATCTAGAGTCTTAGAGAAAGGCCTCTTCCTTCTGTATCAGTGTTTCATCCTCTCTGGGTGAAGATGTCCAATCATAATGATGTTCTGAAGGATCTTTATCCCTTTTCCCAGTTCTTCATGATGCATGACCGTTTGGTGACTTGGGGACCCCGGTTTAGTCCGGAATTTCCGTGATAGAGTAGTTCCAGGTGCTCTCCCACAGGATCTCAGATCGACATCCTCACCAAAAGAGATCAGCATGAATGGCATGGCTTCCATAACCCTGTGTGACATCATTCCTGACATTGCTCAGTTTCATGGGCCCACTTTAAACAGAAACACAGCAAAAAGAAAAATATGAAACTGTTCAAGTAGGAGCTTGAATACTGCCAGTCCCAGACTGGGAAAAGGGGGCTTGGATATAAAAAAGGAATTGCAACTTTTCTCTGCACTCCATGTCGTTACTATCCCTTGGTCGGGAGAGAGAGAGTACATGGAATCGTTACAGTGTGACCAGGAGTTGATTTCTCCAAAACTTCTCATTTGACTCTCTTGGAATCATGTCTCTCCAGCCCTGGTCATACAGTGTCCGCTCTGAACACCTATCAGGTCTCCTTAACCTGTGAGGCTTCACACAGGCTCTTCCCTGTGACTAGAAGATTTTCTCTCCCATCCCATCTGATGGCCTACTCTCTGGTGAAGCATGGTGGTTAAGAGAACTGACCCCATTGGAACAGATTGGGCTTTCGAGCTCACCATAAAATGCTAAGACTCAGGAATTTGTGGTCAGCCAGAATGGGAGGTTTAGGAGTTGACTTGGGGAAAGTCCATGACCTCTGCATCTTCCAGGCTCTGCTTTCACTCTGGAGCCCATATAGAAAAGGAGCTGGTAAATGGAGACAGCATTTGAGGAAGCAATTAAGAACATTGGGGTGGTGATGACTTCTCAGAGGAAAATAAAAGTTTCAACAGGGAAATGCTAGGGTCTACTCTTGTATGACTCCAAACTATAAATAGGGATGAGTGGTTGGAAAACAGTAGAACAAAAGATGATCTGCATCTGGTCACAAATGTTTCAAATGCCTCAGTGACTTCAGCCTGTCTCCTCAAACTTCTCTCTGGAGAAGACATGGGGCTTCCTGGACCCAGACCTTTTGTCACCCCTTAACTATCCAATCATATTCCCAACTTGGTTCAGGCATCAATTCCTGGTTGTGCTCTTCCGTAAATATTCTCCTGGTAGATTTGTTCACTTCTTGCTCCCTACTCCATTGTACCTGCAAAACCCTTTACCACAGCATAAAACACAATTGCATTTACTTTTTGTGGTTGATGTAAGAAATGTCTACACATTTATCCGCTGTCTGTGCCCATGCCTTCTATGAGACTCGGGAGTGCCTTTCATTAGCAGTAGGAGTCTTTCTCCATCCCTTAGTTGGGGCTGACATTATTGTTTTGGACATTGGGATGGTAGAAAACCTGATAAAATGAGAGAGTTGGAAGACTTTACATTGAGACTTCCCTTTTGTTGCTCTTAAACCCTGAGAACTCATGGGAACATCCTCAGGCCAGCCTGCTGGATGATGGAAGACCAATGGAGGGAGGATCTGGCTGTTTCACTGACTTGATGTTATGAACTGGCTCCCAGCTACCTGGAAGCAAATTGTAGACACATGAGGAAGCCATGTTGTGAGCCACTGAGGCTGGCCCAGATCAGAAGAGCTCCAAACTGACAACTTGAAAAATTGTGAGCTGGTAAATTGTTGTTGTTTTAAGACACTACAATTTGGGGTCATTTGTTACAGAGCAATACGTGACTGATACAACTGTTAACTTGGCTGTTTCTCTCACCAGGCATTGAGGGAAATTCTCTGAGTCATTTTATCATCAAGAGCAACTGCTATAGGGTCTCACATGTAGCTGTTATAGTGTAAATGTTTGTTGACTTCATGGATGAATGAATAATATGAATTGTAAGTGTGAATGCACAAATTCATGTGTGCAAGAAAACTTGATATTTCTTTAAATAAACTGAATTCCAACTCAGAGCTCTCGGCTTACAAAATTGGGGTAAAATTTTAACCTTACTTCTTTGCAGGAGTATATTTGGTGTTGGTTTATTTTCTGGGTACCCCGGGGTCTAAAGAAGGACCAAGGTTTGAAGATCTTTAACACACCCATCGCCTCAGCCTATGTGGGTGATCTCTCTAGAATCATTGTCTCTGCTGCTTCCATTCCCAGATGGAGCATGAGCACCTTGGCAGGGCTGGGAACACCATAACGTGGTTTGTCTACTTGTGTGCCTGCATTACCCTTTGAGGTGCTGCCACCTAGCCCAGGGCATTATCAAGAAGCAGGCCTCACCCCTTCCCAATGTGTAGGTCTCTGCTGTCTGACTCCCACTCTTCCCCTGGGTTCCAGTTCACTCAGTGTGATTACTCCAATGAGCTGAGACTCTTACAACAGACTCTTCAGAGTCTCGAAGTTTCAGGGCTTTAACTCTGTGAGTCCAATTACCTCTTTGAAATGAGGTAGGGAAGGTTGAAAAACATAGGAAGATTTTATTTTGAATTTAATGTTTCAATAAAATTTCTTGCCATGCATTTTCAAATGGTTCTGCCTAACAATTCCCTCTGTCCTCTTACAAGATGCAGGACGATGAGGAGGGAATGTTTGTTGTGTCATAATCTCCAGAAGGATGCAAAGTGCCATGGGGTCCATTCCCCCCGATTCTCACACTTGAGCACCACACCCACATGGAAATCTTTGCAAGTGTTACTGAATCCCTCACACATCCACAGTGAACAACTTTCAGATTCTCATAAGCAGGAATTATTTGTGTCCTAAGACGAGGAACTCCTTGGAGACCCTACTGTGTCCTACAGGGTCGCTGTGAGTCGGAATCGACTCCATGGCATCGGGTTTTGTTTTTGCTTTTTGGGGGGGTGGTTGATGTCAGCTGCAGGATAGTGTTTAAAAAAATGTCGACAGCATAGCAGGTAAAACCAGCCAAATGAAACTGAAATGAAATGTCTTTTTCACACTTACTGACCTCACAGTTCCTTCAAAGTGTTTACTTTCCACTGGGTTCAGAGGCAAGAGGGAACTCTTCATGAGAGAGACACAGCTTGGGACACCTCCAAAATTATACGTCTCCCTCCTGATGTTAGGTAACATTACATACTGTTTGGCTGGTTTATCATCTGAGTGCTCCACAAAAATAGAAGGCCCATGCAGGCAGGACCTTGTCTGCTGTGTTGGTCAGAGTATCCTAGTTCCTGGCACATAAGAAGCTTCCAAAAATGATATGTCTGATTGAATGAGTGGGTGGGTTTTTATAAAAACCATGGAAGTGCTCTGTTTATGTAGTTACAATAGTGAAAACTGACATAAGGAAATGGAGACTAGTTATGTGTGATTAGAAATGGAGACCAGTTTTGTATAATGAGAACAGAACTTGTTAATGAAGAGATAAAAAAATAAGATGTATTAATAGAATGTACCCCCTTCACTTTGGTTGGAGAGAGATATGGTAAAATTGCGTTGTTTTCGCCTACTGATTTATGGATTGTATATATTTCATTGAAATGTTAGTCTTTCGGGAATCACAAATATTTCTATTGAGATATAATTCACCGGCCATAACATTGCCTTTTATAATGTGCACAATTGTGTGGTTTCTAGTATATGGACAGAGTTGTGCAACAATCACCACTGTCTAGCTTCAGGATATTTTCAGTACCCTGTAAATAAACGCCCTGCATAATTTTATATTAGTAGTCATCCTCATTACTCCTTTCCTCCAAGACGTAGCAACTGCTAATCTACTTTCTGTCTGTGTTGGTTTGTCTGTTCTGGGTATTTCATGTAAATGGAATCATGCACCATGCGGTCATTTCTGTTTGGCTTCTTTCACTTAGCATAACGTTCTCAAGGTTTGTCCATATTGTGCCGTGTATTAGTACCTGATGCCTTTTAATGGCTGAGTAATATTCCATTTTACGAGTATACCACAGTTTATCTGTCAATTCATGACTTTGGGATTCTCTCCACATTTTGGCTATTTAGAAATAATTCTGCTATGAAAATTCTTTTGTAAGTTATTATGTGAACATGCTTCAGTTGTCCTGGATGCATACCTAGGAGTGGGATTGCTATGTTGCATGCTAACTCTATGTTTACCTTTCTGGGCAAGTACCTAACTGTTTTCCAAAGCGATTGGATCATGTTACATGTCCACCAGCAATGTATGAGGGTTCCAGTTTCTCCACATCCTCACCACTTGTGTTGTCCATCCTGTTGATTTGAGCCATCTCAGTGGTTTTGAAATAATAGTGTGTTTTGGTTTTGATTCGCATTTCCCTAATGACTAATGAGGTTGAGCTTCTTTTCATGTGATTATTGACCATTTCTGTACCTTCTTTGGAGAAATGTCTATTCAAATCCTTAGCCTACGAATTTTTCTTCAGATTTTTGCCTGTATTTTTGCTTTCTTCATATAGTTTTTCATATGCCAAACATCTATATCTGTATCTTACCAGTTTGAGCCTTCACAGCTTTGGGATTTTTAGAAAATCTTTCTCTTTTACCAATAAAAAGCAAAACAAAATCTCTCATAGTTTCTTCTGAAATTTGTATGGTGGCATATTTTACTTTTAAATATGCGATCCTTTTGGAATTTTGTTTCCTGCAAGCTATGAGAAAAAGGATGAAAATATTTTTACAGGTGATCTAAATGATTACCAAATTGCTGCAAGCACTCCTTTTTGCCTTTTTGCATAAGCCATATCTTAACTGCATTTTCCATATTCCATGTAGAAAAGCATTTTTACAGAAGGAGGCCTGCCATTCCCAGCCATTTCATTTTAAGGTTTTGCTTTGCTGCAATAGAAATCCCTTCTATACCTCCTCTACACACCTGTTCGCCAATAAAAATTTTGTGTGAGTAGGACTCCTGTGAATTTATAGGATGAAGCTGAATTTTATAACTGGTTCCAGGTGGTGCAGCCCAGCAGAAGGACAGAGAGAAGGAGAAGCTCCAGAGGGAACAGAAGCTATAAGAACATGAGCCTCTAGAGATTTGCTGCTGCATTTCACAGAAAGCTCTAGACTTTTCTTTATAAGCTTATCATTATATATGGCCATCACCTTAGAACAGACGAGAATAGTGCTTTTTAAGTGAGGCATTCAGGACAGAACTGGAGAAAAATGTAGAACAAAATCCTAATTAAAAAAAAAAAACAGAATTCTAGCTTGACAGAGACTGGAAAAACCCTGAGAATATGACCCCCAGACATCCTTTTAGCTCAATAATGAAGTCACTCCTGAGGTTCACCCTTAACCAAAGATTAGACAGGCCCATAAATCAAAATGAGACTCCTGGGGCATACCAGCCCAGGAACAAGGACTAGAAGGCAGGAGAGGACAGGAAAGCTGGTAATAGGGGACCCAAGGTCAAGAAGAGAGAGTGTTGACATGTCTTAGAGCTGGTAACCAATGTCTTAAAACAATATATGTCCTAACTGTTTAAGGAGAAGCTACTTTGCTCTGTAAACCTTCATCTAAAGAACAATTAAAAACAAAAGTTAGGCATTCAGAAGGAGGGTGTTCATTCCTTAGCAGATGGTTAGACTTATATGTTCTGGTGAACATATGTACCCATTTCTATTGGGTATGTATCTAGAAGTAGAATTGCTGGGTCATAGGATATACGGATGTTCACAGCTGTAGTAGATATGGCCAAAGCATTTTTAAAGTGGTTGTACCAAATTACACTTTCACTAGCAGTAGATTAGAATTCCACTTGCTCCGTGTTCTACCAAATAGTTGGTATTTCCATTTTTTTTTTTTTTATTTTAGCCGTTCTGGTGTGCAGGGTTAGGATCACATTGTGAGTTTTTATTAGAATTCCTCTGATAACTGATGTAGTCCCTTTCCATATGTATGTTGGCCATACAGAAATCTTTTAGAGAGCGTTCAAGTATTGTCTTTCTATTGAATTCTCTTTTTTTTTCTTTATGAATCATCCTTTGTATATTCTAGAACCAAGTTTGTAGTAGGATGTATGTATTGCAAATAACTTCTGCTTCCACATGATTTCTCCCTTGTAGCTTGTCATGAACTTTCAAATTAAAAAGCATGCCTTTTACAAAAACAGGCAAATGTATAGAGACGAAAGTTTATAGGGGTTCCCAGGGGCAGGAGGGAGGGAATAAAGAGGTGCTATTGGTTTTTATTGCATATATTTTTTTTTTATTGCATATGGAAACTGAGTTTCTGTTTACAGTGATGGAAAAATCACACAGATTAAGGGTAGGGTTGCACAGCTGATTAATGTAATTCCTGCATATATTTTTTTTTTATTGCATATGGAAACTGAGTTTCTGTTTACAGTGATGGAAAAATCACACAGATTAAGGGTAGGGTTGCACAGCCGATTAATGTAATTCCTGTCAATAGTGTGTACACCTGTACAACTCGTTCACTTGGCAAAGGTTGTGTGTTATATTTACATCAACAACAAAAATGTGTAGCTGCTGAGGCAAAATGATAGTACTGAACTGATGAGATGTATTCTTTTATTATACTCTTCTCTATTTTCTCATTTGTTTTTATAAGAAGTTACTGTTAAAATCAAAGATAATAAAACGTTTGCACGATGAAAGTGGATAGCAATGTCTATTCCACTCATTGTGTCCCTCTGAAGTTTAAATGAGGAACTACATGCCACTAGCAGACGCCCAGCCTTATTTAGCACTCAGGAAATATTCATTTCTCCTACCCCTCTGGCTCACAGTCTTCTCCCCTTCTTTATTTGCTCTTTTCTGTTTCCAACTGGTTGCATGTGACCACCAGGCTTCCTGACTCCATCATTCTGCTTTCCATACCAATGTTATTGTAACCTTGGGATCTTGGGCAGTGGTGAAAGTTACTCACTGTCCCTGCCATTAGGAAGGGGACAAGCCAGTGCGGGTGGGAGGGGCAGTGGGGAAATTCGGCCTAGAGAAAGGACAGACCACCTTCCAGGAACCACACTGGCTTTCAGAGAGCTTTGTTGGCTGTGGTTCACCCGGCCAGCTTGTAGGCGTCAGGGTGCCCTACGGCTCGGTGTTTAGGCCTCTCTCTCTATTGACACCCTCTGTCTGGAATGCCTCAGTGTGTCCACAGCCATCGGTCTGTAGCTGAGGTCGTGAGATTTACACCTCCAGCCATTTCAACTCCTCCTGGGTCCAGACTTATACTCAAATATCAGCTTAAATCTCTGTATCGGCCTCTTCATGTATAAAATGTGCATTATAATGGTACATTCCTCATAGGGCTATCATACAGAACAAATATCTTAGGAAAGGAGAAGCCCTTACAAGAATCCTGGCACCAGTGCATGTACTCAGTAAGTGTTAGCTGTTAGTATTATTACCTGACATCTCCATGTGGATATCTTAACAGCTATTCCATGTTATCAAGGCCACGAAACAATTCTGGTCCCAACTCCATTCCACACTTATAAATGAATTTCCCAAGGCTTCAGTGATGGGAGTCTGTGTGTTTTTCCACACAATGGACATGGTTACGAAAGGTTGGCCAGGGCCTTCATAATAAGCTGCTCCAAAGTTCATATGAGTGGCCATTGAGACAAGCTACAACCAACTAATGCGAAAAAAAAATAGAACCACTGTCAACTGCTCATGCTAGTATTCTCAGTCCAGAATATCTGGTGAGGGCACTATTATGGACTGAATTGTATAACCCCAAAAGGCATGTTGAAATCCTAACCACCGTACCCGTAAATGTGACCTGATTTGGATATAGGGGATTTTAAAATTATATTAATGAGGCCATAGCAGTGTAGGGTGGGTCCTAAACCTAGTCCCTTCTGAGTTATATAAACAGCAGAATAGACGCAGACACACTCAGTGGGAGAGGAAGACAGACAACGGAGCAGATGCACCTACGAGACCAGGAACACAAAGGGTGGCTAGAAGCTGCTAGAAGCTGGAGTAGACGTGAGCCATGCCCTGAATTCAGACAGGTAGCCTCCTGAACTGCGAGAAACTAAATTTCTATTCTCTAAAGCCACCCAACTGTGTTATTTTATTTATTTATTTTTTTCATACGGCAACACTAGGTAACTAACACACATACCTGTGCTTATAAATCCAGCCCGGTGTAAAATAGTGCTCTCCCCTCTGTGGTCTAGCCCACCTGGATCCTGCTGTTTCCCTGTCAGTGTCCTCTGCTTTCACGGAGAGCTATGACAGAGTTGCCTTGATGCTGCTGCATAGACATTCACTTTATTTTTTACTTTGTATTTATGATTAACTAATATTAATTCTAATATTTTCTATGGTTTTTAAATTTTTCTGTGGAGACATTCCTATAATCTATGAATAATAAGAGTTATACGTTTTTCTTTTTGTACTCCCGCGTTAAATATTTAATAGAAATAATGAGAGAAAGCATCCTTATTTTATTGCTAATTAATTTTAAAGAGAATGTCCCACATTTCACCAGGAACTATCATGCTAGTTGTAGTTTTCCACATTCGGGAACTCCTTTTCTGTTCCATGTTTGCTCAGAGTTCTTATGTCTCAGTGTGGTTGGATTTTATCACTGCCTTTTCACCGTCTCTTGAGGTGAACCTGTGTCTTTTCTTCTTTAACCTACACGTGGTGAATTGAATTATTAAACCTTTAATGTTCACTCAAGCTTGCATCCTTTAAATAAACCCCCTTGATCATGGCGTATTACATGCTTTATACCTTGCTGGATTTCTTTGCCAGCATTTTATGTAGGTTTTTGCATCTCAATTGCTTAGTGTGCTTGTCCTGTAACTCTTCTTATACCTTCCTTTTCTAATTTGGTATCAATATTAAAGTCGCCTTAGGGAACAAGTTGGGAAGCATCTCATAGTTTTCTTTTCTTTATTGACTGTGTACAAGATTGAAATGATCTGTTTTTTGCGTGTTGGCCATTGAGTTGATTCCATCTTTGTAGGGAGATCTTGAACTACTGACCCATTTTGTATAGTGATTAAAGGCCTCTTCTGATGCTACTTTACTTAGACAAATTTCCACTGCATGTTTTTAGGCTTTTAGGATTTCATCTTTAAATATCATGTGGTTATCACTGTTTTCCACCTCATCCAGGTCAATTAATCCCAGATTTTCATTTTCCTGAAGTGAGAGTGTGTATCTACTCCTGGTACCAATTCCCTTATCTAAGACTTATTTGCAAAGAAAGATACAACCCAGCCTCCTTCAGTCCATAATGTGAGGTTACAGTCTCATATTACGTGATTTTTTTTGTAGTTGTTTTTTTGTTTCATTATTTTTTTCTTTTACGTATTATGTAATTGTTCTTTTTCTTAAAATTTTTTTATTTACTTTTTTTTTTTCTTTTTTCATTTCACACCTATCTAGCAGTTTTAGGAAACCTGGTGGAGTAGTGGTTAAAAGCTACAGCTGCTAACTAAAAGGTTGGCAGTTCAAGTCCACCGGGCGCTCCTTGGAAACCCTATAGGGCAGTTCTACTCTGTCCTTTATGGTCCCTATGAGTCAGAATGGATTAGACAACAACAAGTTATTAGTTCTAGTGGTTTTAAGGTTGTGCATTTCAGGTTCAGGTCTTTAATCTAGCTGAGAACCGACTTTGGGTTCAGTGCGGTGAGGTACCCAGTTGCATCTGTGCATCAAGAGAAGGCGCCTCAAGAACTAGGGGAGGGGGCGGCAGGGATGCTCAGAGAGGGGCACCCGGGGGAGGCGCAAGGTCCCAGACAGCCCTACCACAAGCTGGCGGGGAACAGGAAAGAGCTGGCTTCGGGAGCCTTTTGTGACAGTCCCAGCCCACCCAGCCCCACCTGGACCTCAGACCCACCAGTCTGGCAGGTCCCAACAGAACTAGGGGAAGCATAAGGCCATAGAGGGCGAGACCCAGGGTACACACTTGAGCCTGATCACAGTGCATATGATGGGATAGGAGGGCAGAGGAGGCATATGAGGACTTGGGTCCAGACAGTGGACACAGAAGGGTGGGAACTTGTGGTTAGCGTCAGGATCTGAACGTGGAGGCCTTCGAGATGCACTTCCAGGAGGAGAAGGCAAAGCCACAGAGGCCACACTGCCTGGCACCCACCCCGTCCCCCTCCCAGGGCCCCAGACTGGACTCACCGCCTGCATTGCCCTAGGAGAGCTCCCCAAGTGTGGTACTCTTAGTTTGAGGAGCAAGAGCGCCAGCCCTGGTCTAGGCTAGGGAATTTATTTCCTCTGCTCTCATCATGGGTGTGAGCGGACTCTTGTTTGCACAGACTAAAGACGAATTATCAAAATGAGCTCAAGACTCCAGATTTGACTTAGATATCATAAATTAAAACAGAGAAATACAACTTTAGCCTACCTTGTTCCTGCCTGGAGCCCAAGTTGCATTAAAAAACAAAAACAAAAACCTGAACAAGATCCCAGAGGGAGTGAGTGATAGGAGCCTCCTTTTGCCACCCTCCTGTGGTCCCAAGCTTTCTCTTTTCCCACTTCACAAGACTGTATCAACTGCTCTGAGATTTTTAGAATAAAGATGCCCAAGAATATCACTGCTCTCACCCTGTGAGGATTTCCCCAGTGCTCGGTTAGACTAAGAGTGAGACTCCTCCAGAGGCTTCCGGGTCCTGTGTACTAGACGGTCAACACACCGAGGTTCAGAACCACTTCATTTTTCCTGCAATTGGGCATGACCCCAGGACATGTCTCTGAGAATGCTGACACTTCCAGAAGCCAATGACCCTCTCACTGAGTTTCTCTCTGTCTTGGTCTCAAAATCAGTCAGGACAGCTTGTCACCTCAGGAGTGTTTCTGTTCAAGGAAACCTAAGCAACATTATGGGTTTGTCCCTCACACCCTGCAAACCTGCCTCCTCTGAGTGGGGCGAGGAGCTACTGAAACATTGAAATCATTAAAACTAGCAGAAGCCACAGCCCATGGTACTGGGAGAAAACTGGGAGGGAGAGAGAGGTGGAGCGGTATAAAGACCCAGTTGTGAAGGCGACCAGCGACCAAGATGTCAGAAGCCACAAAGCTGACAGAAGCTGAATGGCCTCAAACCTGCTGCTCCTGAGCCCATTTCTTCTTTCAATGGAAAAAGCCTTCCCCTGCTCTTATGCGACTGGGCTGGAAGGGCCTTTGACTTATAACATGAAGCAACCTCCAGAGCCTCTTGGGGCAAGTGATGGTCAAGGAGGCTCTGCCCAATCCCACCCTGCCCTTCCCACTCGTCAGAGGACCAGGAATTTCAGTCTTCCAGCTCCCGAGCTGATCTAGTGACTTGTAACAGGATTTCACTGGACCTCGAAACTTTGAAAGATGGGAAATACTGCCTGGGTCCTGGTCTCATTACAGAACTTACATACAGGATAAGAAGAGGAGTTTGGGGCTTGACACTTGACATCTTAGCAAAGGTTTCTGTTTGTTTAGGAGGGAAGAGGTAAAAGAAGGCAGTGTCTACTATGCTCTTTTCCATTTCCCATAACTCCTTACCTGAGAGCGTCTTCGTGAAATCCTCACAAAGATGCTCTCAGGTAAGGAGTTATGGGAAATGCCTTGGTTTACTCTTAAACTTTGCCCTTGAGGCATTTTCTTCATGGAGGGCATGTAAAATGTTGTCCGTTCAAGGAAGCACTCTAATTCTTATGTAGACTTTCTACAGAATGACTATGTATGAAAACTAAACTTGGTACTTCAGCAAAGAGGTTACTTCTCAGGGAAGGCCCATGGGGAAGTTTATACGAAATTCTGTGGTGCTGCCATTATTCCAAGGAGCCCTGGTGGTGCAAAGTTTAAGTGCTTGGCTGCTAACCGAAAGGTCAGTGGTTTGAACCCACCCAAAGGCTCAAAGGAGTAAAGATCTGGCAATCCTCTCCCATTAAGATTAAAACTCAGGAAACCCTGTTGGGACAGTATTGCCTTCACTCTGGGCCTCAATGACTCAGAAATCCACTCGATAGCACCTAGCAACAAGAACAACAAGCCATTGCTCCCAATGTGCCTGAAACGCCTCTCTGGGGAAGGCCGGCCTTCAGAGCCAGCTCATGGCCACATCTGAATTGAGACTCATTTTTTGTTACCACACCTTATTTTGGGTCCCAAAATTTAGTTTCCATTTTATTCACCAGACTTGACTACAGACATCTTTCAGATATTGTCAAAATTAATTCTATTCTGTAATAATGATTTTCCATCAAGTGTATATTCCCAAGCGTTTCCAAGAGGCTGGAAAAACTTTCCAAAGAATCATGTCCAGCGCCATGTTGTGCAGTGACTACAGTATTAACACAGTATATTTACCCACATAGTGCCCACGTTTTCCGATTTCCTGAAATACGGCTGAAATTCCAAGTCTACCTCCTGAAGCACTTCCATTAGCATCTCATTTGGGAGAAGTCTGGTGGCGATGAATTCTCTCAGTTTTCCTTCCCTAAGAATGGCACTGTTTTTTCTTTACTCCTGAAGGTAATGATTGGATATAGAAATGTGGGGTAATGTTTCTGATCTTCAGTGTTGAAAAAATGTTTTTTCACAACCTTTCGGCCTCTGTGGTTTTCTGATAATGAAGAAAGAGTCAGTGAAATTATTTTTCCCATGTGAAATCTATTGTTTTCTCTCTAGCTTCTTCCTGGGTATTTTCTTGATCTTTGTTATTCTGCAGTTGATTATGATGTACTGTATTTTTGTGCAAATAATGCACACATTATAGATATTTTTTGCCAACTGAGCCTTCCCCTTCCCAGGTACTCTTATGAGAATGGTGCCTAATTTTATTTATTTTTTTTATATGTTGGTGTAAAAAACTAGCATAGCATGCTTGCAAATATGCCGGTTTGGGGGGAGGGGAGCGTGTGATTTGCAAAAAACACATAACACAATATTTGCATAAAAATATGATATTTTCACATAGAATTCTTTAGGATTAACCTGTTGGGGTTTGCTGACCTTCTGAATCTGTAAGTTTACGTCTTTCATCAAATTTGGAAAGTGTTCACCCAGTATTTCATCAAATATGTTTTCCTACAGCACACATTTTCTCCACTTCTTCTGGAGTTCTGATAAATAAACAGACTTTTTCTCTAATTCTTGAGGCTCTGTTCATTTTTTTCCATATTTTTTCTCTCTTTTCAGAATAAATATTTTAAACTCATCTATTTTTTTTCTCTGTCATCACCATTCTGCTGTTGAAACTATCAAATGAATTTATTTCTACCATGTAAAATTTTCCTTTGCAAATAGCACCTATTATCTTTCCCTTTATTTAAAAAGTGTACGTGTTATTTCTTGGAGAATGATTAGAATAGCATTTTAAAATCTGTATCTTATGATTTCAAGACTACAAGTCCGGCTTAATTTTATGAGAATTTTTTTCCTTTTTGTTTTTAGCAGTCTATTGACCCAGTTATGTTCAGGCTCCAAGTTCTGTCCCATCTTCTGTATTCTATGGTTCAAATGTTCAATTTTTGAAGGCTTTGCAGCTGTATTCAGATCTAATCTATGTGAGCGCCACTCAGTCTGGAACCTTGATGGCGTTCTAACCCATAGTGCGGCTCTTAAAGGATTTGATAATGCTTCTTAGGGTCAGGGCAATGCAGATGCATCTGGGGGGTGAACCAGGAGTTCATGGCAAGTCTGCAGAATCTCTTTCTTGCACAGTCTCCTCTCTTTATTTCTCTGCTGCTGTCTGAGTTCTGAAGGAGTGCTTTCCTGGCCCACTGGCAGGAATGCAGGGGCTTTAATCTCCTCATTCTGTCGTGCACATAAGTGACTGGTTCTACCTATGGGGCCAAAGCACTGGATGGACAACCAGCCAAAAGGCTGGCAGTTTGAACCTGTCAAGAAGCACCTCAGAAGACAAGCCTGGCTATCTGGTTTTGAAAAGTCTCAGCCTTTGAGGTAGAATTGACTAGGTTCCAGTTAACAGCAGAGAGAGAGAAAAAATATATTGGAGATTCCTCTACACTCGTTGGCCCTTCCATACTCTGGTCAGAGAGAAGGACTCTCCTCTGCCACAGTTTCACGTGTCTGCCCACCTGCCTGTCTCTCTCCTTTACGGACCCTCTATCCCATTTATATGAGAGAGGGCTTCTCTTGGAGCTGTTTCTGTCCACAACAGATGTGCAGCTCTGGGATTTGGGCTCATTTAATTTCAACCTCTGGAATGTTCATACTCTATGTTCTGGTTTCCCACCCCCGCCCCATCCACCTTCAACAGTTTCCCTTGCAGAATCCTCAGATAGTGTCCCATGCATTTGTCCAGATACTTAGCTGTCAGATACCAGCATAGCCACCGGCGGAAGTGCTGGCTGTGGTTGAGGGGGAAGGGAGTGTACACTGCAGGAGCTGCAAGACCTGGCTGCCTTGTGTGAGCAGGACGGGGGTGTGCTGAGGGACGAGTGCTGAAGGTGCTGAGTCAAGGGGAGTTTAATATAAAGTTGGGTCAAGGAGAGTTTGTTGAGAAGGATTTATTACCGTAGCAAGGGTTCTGGAAATGGGTTTAATATGCTGTGGGATTGCTTTTGGAAGGTTGGAAAAGGCAACGGCCCAAATTCTATGAAATCGAAATGCCAGACCTACTGTGTCGGGTGTTGGAAGAAGAAATAAAAGCCTCCAATATGTGGGCATGTCTGAGTTAGTCTTCTATAAGACCATTTCTTGGAGGTTCTGAAGGACACCCATTTCATCAAAAGAATAAGGAATGCGGAGATGAGGGGAGCACCAGCAACATGGAGCTTACCAATATGTATCCTTTGCAGGGGGTCCCTGGGTGCCACAAACAGTTAAGTGTTCTATACTAGCTGAAAGTTTGGTGGTTTGAACCTACCCAAAGGCACCTCAGAAGACAGTCCTGACGATCTGCTTTTAAAGGATCACAGCCTTGAAAACCCTACTGAACACTTCTACTATGCCCACATGGGGTTGTCATGAGTCAGTAATGACTTGATGACAGCTAACAAGAACAATTCTCTATAGGCTCAGGAAGAACAATTCTCTGTAGGCTCAGGTTTTAGTGGAGGCTGGGCTGCCTAGTAGCAATGTAAATCATGGTATCCCAGCTGAACAGAGGCCAGGTGGAAGTACTTAACTGTCAGAAACAAGTTGTGTGTAGATTACCATAAAGGTCAGTAGCTCAGAGTATTAGTTATCTATTGGTACATAAGAAATTATCCCCAAACTTATCAGGTGTGAGATAAATGGAAAAATATTAAACCCATTCTGATAAATTTGGAACCAGACAAAAATTTTGGTATCACTCAACATAGTTTTTAGGTGAAGGAATAAACTAGAAAATTTAAATAACTAGTACAAGTATTAAGAGAGATATTTAAAATAATGATGATATAATTACATACCTGCATAAAAGACAAATGCATCAAAATCAATGGTTTCTCTCCAGTAGAGAATAAGGGTCTAAAATTGGCAAGGGTGGGAAGGGCAGACCCTTCTCTTTCCCCTACTACTTGACTGTACCACACTGTGTCCAAAAGTGTAAAATATTTAGCAAAACATTGTTTTAACCAGAGCAGCAAAGGACCTCTATGAGGGAAAACAATGTATTAAAGTACATAAAATGAAACCTGAATATATGCAAAAATATGCCATATTTTCAAATGGGATGTCTTGTGAATTAAATGGAGGTCCTTAAAACTAATATATAAGTGGAATGCATTTCTAGCCGGAATATTAAGATAGTTGTTTTTGAACTGTATACAGTAATCATATGCTACAAATAGTACAGTAGATAACAAAGAATAGATAACAAAGAATATTCCTGTTGTCACGAGACTTGGAGGCGATTTTTGACTCAAAGCGATCCCATCTGACTGCCCCATAGGGATTTCTAGGTTGTAATCATTATGGGAGCAGAACACCAGGTCTTTCTCCCTTGGAGCCACCTGGTGGGGTCGACCTGCCAAACTTTCTTTGGATTAGCAGTTGAGCACTTAATCGCTGCAAAACCAGGGCAGTTTTACCAAAGTAAAACATAAAAAAGCAGGATAGTAACAGGTGTCTACCTCGTTGGGTAACAGAACAAATTGATATTACATAGCATAGAAGCTGACAAGTCAACCAATGAAACAAAATCTGTTAAGAAGTCACAAGAACCATTGATACAAAGGTCGTATTTCAAGAAAATTATATTTATTTAATAAATGGTGCTGACTCAAGTGATCGTTCTGGGGGACAAAGCTTGCAAAAATGTGATACACAAATCATAGATTTAGAAAATCATGTGAAATGGAGAGGACAAGGCTTAATAACAATTTCCATTTTACACAGAAGGATAAAAGTTAAGCACTTGAACAATGAGCAGTGAATTCAAACAGTTCATTCAGAGTAAATCCACATGCCCAATAAACATAGTCCAAGTTAAGAAAATATCAAACTGCCAGTGAAACTGGCACAATTTAAAAATCAGCACCACCTATGGCTGGCTGGGCTGTGGGGAGAAGGATGCCCTGAGACGTGGCTGGAGAGGTGCATTATGGCAGCCTCTAGGGGAAAGAAAAGGCCATGGCTCTGTACTTTTAACATTCTTTGAATTGGAAATCTCACTCTGTGGAGTCTATTCCACAGAAACAAATCCTGTAGTACACAAAGTATAGTTATTATTAATATGACCAAACTTTGACTGTCCATTGATGGTGGAATGATAGATAACTTATGGTAAAGCTACATCCTCAATAAAACAGGGAGTCATTAGAATGAAAAAGAGTTGTAGTAGTTGAGTGGGAGAAATCTCTATGAAGTATTATGGAAGTATTACTGAAACAATCAAGGTGCAGAGAAGTGTATATAAAATGAGCACATCTGGGTTAAACAATATCAATTGTTTGAATATGCTTGAATACCTGTTTATGTGTGTGTATAAATGAGAAGAGAAGGATACATGCAAGTCTGTGCGTGCTTGTTTAAGCAAGGATAGGAGAGACTACTTACCACATTGTTAACATGAATTACCTTGGATTCACTTGTGGGAAAGAACAGGAGGAGGAGAGTTAGAACATGCAGGAAGAGTGGACTTAAAAAGCATGGATGATAATGTTTCCATTTTAGTGGTGTTGTGTATGGACAAATAAATGTGTCTTGAGCAGAGAAAGCCAGAATATTCCTTAGAAGTAAGGATGGCTTTGGACATGTTATCAAGAGGGAGCAGTCCCTGGAAAAGGACATCATGCTTGGTAAAGCAGAGGTCCAGGGAAAGAGAGGAAGACCCTCAATGAGATTGATACAGTGGCTGCAACAGTGTGCTCAAATATAGCAACTATTATTAGGATTGCAATGACCGGGCCGAGTTTTGTTCTGCGGTGCCTAGGGTCACTGTGGGTCAGAACTGACTTGATAGTTTCTAACAACAACATGTATAAGTCCAGATAAAGTGTACTGAGTTGCTATCATCTATTTAAATTATTCATGTAAGTTAAACACCCAAAAATATAGTGTTAGTGCCATATCTAATGACTTACAGAGAATCAAGGTAGAATGTCAAGTGAAAGAAGGGGCGAGAGCAATGTGGGTAGAGTGAGACCAAGTTTCCATAAAAGCAAACACCCCAGCAGATGTACTTGTGTACCTGTGACTGTGTATTTGTGTCCCTGCAGAGAAATGTAGGGAAGGACACACGTGTGTCTATTAACATTGGATACCTTGTGGGAGTGGGAGCAAATTACATATGAGGGTGGGACCCTGATGTAACTTTTTTGTCATACAAATCTGTAATCTTGAAAATGTAATAAAAAACGATTTCAGAACTTTGGAAATTGATAAACATCATAGATACATGTATATTTTAACATGTTTCGTTAGATATTTTAAATAGGTGAAAATTTTCTGTAATGACAGACAAAAGATTTTAATCACTGGAAGGAGAGCACACCACAGACAGTAATAATGAGATCCAGTGCATTTCTTCTTGTTCTTGGAACCAGTGAGCTCTTCTGGTCTCTATAACTGGAAATGACCAAAAACAATTTTGGGAAGTCAGTAGAGTTACCCCTCAAAGACGTTTGCAAGCACATGTCTACAGCTAAATGTAGAAGGCTGGACACCATGTGCGATTCACTAGGTAACTCATGATGCTCCAGAAAATTCTCTTTCCTGGATGTGCTGGTACCACCTCCTCCCTGCCTTGACCCACTGTATAACCCGCCTTTGTGCATTCGAGGCCCTTTTCAGGTCTGAGCCTAGAGCATAAAAGAGGACATCAACTGGGAAGGTAGCTTTTAAGAAGAAATATGTTGATCAAAAGACTTCAGAAAGCAGTACCTCCCCAGCCAGCCTCTCCCCAGCCTGGGAATGCCAACCCCTCCCACTCTGATACCTCTGAGAATCTCTGATTTTTTGTTTTGGATCCTTAGGAGACTGCAGAATTTACCTGGCCTGAACACCTTGGCTCTTCTCTGCCTGTGACCCTCTCCCTCACAGGAGCTGTCTCTGTCACTCTGAGGCATACACACAGGACAGACTGTAGATGGAGGTGCCCATCCTAGAGGCCCTGCCCTCCTTTCCTCTGTGGGCTCATCTCCCAGAGAGATGGATACATCCCTGTCATGTCCAGGGTTTCCCCACACCTGGCATTTGATGTTGTGACTGAGACTTGGTCTTTGTTGTCCACTGTTGAGTCTGGGCCTGAATTTGCCTCTTCCATCCATACCTCTGGTCACCTGTGTTCTCGCTGTTCTCCCCAGGTTAAGAAGCCTCTCCTCTCTTTTGCTTCTTTCATCTCAGACGGCCTTTTTCTTCCAGTTCTTTGACCTCGGGACAGGTCAGATTTGACCACAGGGGGGAAAAAATTAACAGGATTTATTGACGTGTCAAGAACTGGAATGTACAGCTTTATTTAAAGGAGAAGAAAAAGTTCCAAAGCTCTACCCCTTACCCGAGGACATGCTCTACAAGAAGTACCCTGCAAGCACTGGATCAACTGTTATCCAGAAACGGTTAACACCCAGGGGGATTTTTCTACACCACCTCCCACTTACATTCCCCTAATGAGGCAACAACAATGCATCCTAATCATAACCCCAAATTCACCCTAGGAGACCAGAAGACATGGCTGGGGTGAATTCATTTTCCTTCACCGGGCCCTCCTCTCCTCCTGCCAAGCCCTACCTCTTTCTCTGCCTGTATGCTGCTGGGAAGGGACCCAGAGTCCTTGGTTTAGGGCTTTATGCCCACTGCTCACCTGCAGGCAGGTTTCCTGACACCCTGACATCTCTCTGGCCACGCAGCGGAAGCCGTGCTCACGGGTCACCAGCCACTCCAGGGTGGCTGCGTGGGGGCTCTCCCCATGCTCCTCCCCTTGGTCGGTGGGGTCCGGAGTACAGGTCTGGGGCCCCTTCTGCCAGGGCTCCAGGGTGCTGACCAGGGACTCAGTGTTGGCCAGACTGGGGGCAGAGCCGATGGTGCTCTCCTCAGAGAGCTCGGCCTTAAAGACCTGGGGCATCTTGCCCACGGGGTCAAAGGAGGTTTTGGTCTGCCAGGCGACCGCCACCCCCTTGACTGTGTGCACCTGGGTGAAATATGCGCACCTGACCCATCGCTTTCCTGGGGCAGCCCCGTAGCTGGAGGAGTGAGAGGTCTGCTCGGTGGAAGATGAAGGAAAAGAGCTCTCTGATGCTTTTGGAATCTTCCTGGGCCTGGAACTTGGGCTTTTTGCTTGGGATGTTGTTGACTCTTGGGCATTTTCCTCTTGGATAGAGACCTCTGAGAATAGAGAGTAGATTTAGTTGAGCTTTCAGGGTCCTTATCCTCACCTGGGAGCCCAAATCTTTGGTCATAGGGACCGCTGGAGGCCTCTCCATCACCACATCCTCCACCTCTGCAGACCCCATGCTTTCTTTCTTCTCCCCCAGAGACCCACCACCCTTTGGGGGCACTGCTGTGGAAGACAAAGTCTCCATTGTCGAGTGGCACTGTTTATGGTAGTTCATTTTTTAAGAAGTTATTTTTCTTTAATTCCACATTTATTGAATTCCAATGAATTTGTTCCTTTGGAACTTAGAAATGACCTCATTCCCATGAAACTTCATAATAAATGTGTGACGTCATTGAAAGAAATTTTCTATGAGGGTTTTTTTCTTAGTAAATTTGGGGTGTAAGCACTCAAACAAGAGCAATGCTAACCTCTTTTCAACGTCTTTTCCTGAAAGGCTCTTTTTACGGAGAAGTTATACTTAAAGAGAATAATGCGTATATTTAGTTAAGACTCTTACATGTATACCTCTTTCTTGTACCCTTCTTAACCAAGCTACAGTAGAGGATTAAAATTGCTTTTCTCGGAATAGAAGCCCTTGTCCTTATTAGAGGAACTCCTTCAGTGTGAGGCAGAAAGAGATGTCCGTATCTGAGAACCTGATGCCAGAAACCTCAGACAGACAGCACACAACCACCTTAACTGGGTGTGTCTGGGTGGGTTGCCTATGTCAACCTAAAGGTCTGTGTATGTTTGTGAATATGTGGGAAGGACTGTAGACTTCAGGATCCAGAAAGAGATAGAGCTAGGTGGTGTGTGTTGGATGGAGGGAAAGCTCCAGAGACAAGATCCAGAGACGGAACCTGCCAGTAGTGTGTTAGAGGGATACAGAGACCAAGGAGGGAGCAGAAAGCAGGGCTCAGCCACTGAAAGGCAGAATGGGGCAGCAACAGAAAAGACAAAGGGGGTACACTAGTTGGAGAAAGGATGGAGAACTGGGAATGATAGCAGAAACTGAGGTTAGCTATAGTTGGAATTTGAAAATTCTTGCTAGGCTTTGAAAACATCATGCTGATTGAAGAAAGTCACAAAAGGACAACTACTGTATGATCTTACTTGTATGAAATAAGCAAATATGTAGAAACCGAAGATTATTGCGGGTTGCCAGCTGTGACAGGGAGGCGGGAAGGGCAAGTTTTTCCTTTGGGGGCATTGAGGTTATGTTAATGGTTGTAGAATGTTTTGGAAAAGGATACTGAGAATGGTTACATAACTTGAAGAATGTAATGAGCAGCAATGACTCATACGCTAGAAATTTTTGAGTAACTGTGTTTTGTGTATATTTTCAACACAATTAAAAAAGGTTAAGATTGAAAAAAAAATGTATAGCTGTCTTTGCTTTGAAGAATTGTTAAGTCATTGTGAAAATATGGACAGGAGACCTTGGAGGCGAAGGGAAATCCACAGAGCTAGAGGGCCAGAGCCTTCCTGGACCTTCTGCCTGAGACCAGGCTGAGGGCTGTGACAGCTCACAGTGACTGGGAACTCTGGATGAACGTGTGTTACTATGCTCCATCACACCACCCACTCCCAAAACTTCCTGATACATTTTTTATATATTTTTAATTCACATGGTATATTCATTCAATCTCATTAAAAAATTAAGTGCAAGTCTCTGTAACCACACTTCTCCCTGGTCCTATACCCACGGCCCCAGTTGCCCATTTGCTTCCTTTCCACTAACAAAGCAGGAGGGTTCACAGATCTGGCATGTCTACTCCTGTTCTGGAAAGCCCCTCAGATCATAGTTGAATTCTATAGTTCACTCAGGTATTTATTCCTTAATTTATTTATTCACATTACAAATTCTTATTGTCTACTAATTGACAGGAAGTTTTTTCAGGTGAAAGCCTCAGTGATCCCTTGTGGTCCTTGTTTCCATGGTGAATCAAACCCCTTGCTGCCCAGCACCCATCACACAGACTAAATTTCCTCCCACCCTTACCTCGGGCCTTAGAGAAAGGCCTCTTCCTCACGTATTGCTGCTCCATCTGGCTGGGTGAAGATGAACCAGGAAGGATGGTCACCGGCAAGATATTTCTCCTCCTCCCATGTAGAGATGATGTCCCAAACTCTCACAAGTTGGGGACATTGATTTAGGATGAACCATTTGTACTTTGGTATCCAAAGTCGCTCTCCCGCAGCAGACCTCAGACTGACAAGCTCTCCGAAGAGCAGTTGGGATCTGAGTGAGCACCAAGGCGTCCAGTAACCCTCGTGTGACATCATCGCTGACATCGCTCAGTTCCGAGGGCCCACTTTGAACCCAAATGCGGCAACAAGAAAAAATATGCAACTGTTGTGGCAGGAGTTAGGAGGTTGAGAAGAGGGAAATTATATCTTAAAAATTAATTGAAATTTTTCCTCAAAGAGATTATCATTCCTGGGGAAGGGAACTGTGAGTTCAGGGAACAGCAGAGTGTGATGAGCTGTTTTTCTCCCAAACCCCTGCTCTGGCCTTGAATCACATCTCTCCAGCCCTGGAGACACAATGTCCACTCTGAACACCTCTCAGGTCTCCTTTGCCACTTAGGCTTCACACAAGCTGTTCCCTCTGACTAGTGGACATTCTCTCCCTTCCTGTTGACTGGTTCTTCCCCCACGGTTCCCAGTCTGTGGTCCTGCTTTATGTATTCAGAGCACCTAGTAATCCTCCATCATAGCACTGGGTCATAGGAGACGCTCATTTTCAAATTCGTGTCTTCCAAATGGGTTGTAAATAACTTGGGGACAAAGATGGGGTCTGCCTCGTATTTGGCAGTCCCGGAAAGTGGGATAGTGCCTAACACATAAGACATACTCAGTATACCTGTGTTGATTAAATGAACGAAGACTCCCCCAAATCACTCACCCTTCACAGGCATCCAGTGCAGAATGGGTTTTTTGGTCTGTTGCCTGGAGGTACCATCACTCGGTGGTGGAGTCTAGGCCACTCTCTCTTGAACTCCTGACTCTAAGCCCCAGGAAGTATGACTGTGAAGCTTCTTGGCCTGTCCACATGCTTCTCCCTTGGAGCCACTAAAAAGGGTAGGATTACAGCATCACAGAAAAGCAGGGAGACTCAGGATGTCTATGGTCAACCTGCCTGGGAGGCTTAGGAGAGCCCTCGGGGAAAGGTCCACTGTCCTCTGCTTGATCTGGAGGTCTGCTTTTGTTTGGGGAAATTTAGAGAAGGAACAAGCAAACTGTTGACACATTTTAAGGCAGAGTTTGGGAAGTTGTGTTTGGTAGGCAGAGGATAGCCTGAGGATTTGAAGGAAAATGAAAGATGTCAACAGGGTAGCAGAGAGGGCTTGTTTTGTTTGACTACAGAAGGTAGAACAGGGAGAAGTGGTTGGAAACATAAGAAAAAATCTTCTGTCCATCCACTCATATTTCCAAATTTAGGTCAAGCATCCCTTCTTGGTGGAAGACTTTCCAGCCCTACACCTGGTAGAATTTACCACCTCTGCTCTGTACTCTATTGTACTTAAGAAACTTCTCTGCCACAACTCAAAACAGACTTGATTGCATTTACTTGCTGTGCTGGTTGCAAAAATGGCCACATGTTCTCCTCTGTCTGTATCCATGCATTCTCATATGACTTTGCAACTCCCTTGGTCTTTAAGAGCAAGAGTCTTCCTCCAGTCCTTGAACTGGGACTGATCTATGATTGCTTTGGCCTTTGGGACAGTACCAAGACTAATAGAAGCGGAGACTTGCAATGGCCAGACACCGTGGCTTGCCCTCTTAGGAAAAACCAAACCTATCGCTCTTGAATATATTCTAACTCATAGTGACCCTGAAGGACAGAGTAGAACTGCCCCATAGGGTTTCCAAGGCTGTAATCTTTACAGAAGGAGACTGCGACGTCTTTCTTCCGCAGAGCGGCTGGTGGGTCCGAACTGAAGTCCTCTCCTTTAGCGACAGAGCCCTTAACCGCTGCACCACCAGGGCTCCTCCTTGCCCTTGTGCTGCTCTTCAAACCCTGAGAACCCATAGGAACAGCCCAGGCCACCCTAATAAATGACAAAAACCATTAGAGGGAGAATCCAGCTGAGAAGATTTCAGGCCCTCTGCCCGCCAGCTGACATGGTGGCTGATTCCAGATACATGAGGGAGCCCAGCCGAGAGTGGCCGAGTCTGGCCCAGACCAGAAGAACCCCAAACTGCCAACCTGCAAAACTGTGAGCAAAGTAACTGGTTGTTATTTTAAGGCACTTCATTTTTGGGTCTTTCATTACACGTAATCAATAACTGATAGATTGGTTAACTGGGCTGTTTCTCTCACGAGACTGCAAGGAATCTTTCCTTAATCATTTCTGTATCAGCAGTATCTGGCAGAGTGTTGTTCACGTAGCCATTAGACAGTAGAAATTTCTTCATTTACATAATTAAAAAATTTCTGTCATTATGTTTTAATTTTCTTTTATGAATAAGATATGGCTGATTTGAAAGTCTAAGCTGAGCATACATGTATTTTTCTAAGGTATTAATCCTTTTTTCTTGCTATTACTGAAACATGTAGATGTAATTCCATATTATACTTCATATTCACTGTTTATATTTTTTTTATCATTCTACCTTTCCTGTTTCTTTTATTTTGTTTATTACTTTCTTTTTCCTTCCAGTGATTTCAAAGTTGTGTTATCAATTCCCGTTCTTTAATAGTAAACATGAGATCTTTTCACATGTTTATTTGGTATATTGTATCAAGTTCATATCTCAGTTCTTTCAAACAGTATGATTTTGCTAGTAGCCATCGAGTTGACGCCGACTAATGGTGAACTTAGGTTCAACAGAAGTAAACGTTGCCAGGTCCTGTGTCATCCTCACAACTGCCAGCAATTTAGATTCCATCATTGTGGGTTATGTGCCAGTCCATGTCACCAAGAGTCTCCCACAGCCTTGTTGGCCTTCTACTTCACCAACCGTGATATCCTCCTCTAGGACTGATTGATCCCTCCTGATGACATGTCCAAAGCAAGTGAGCTGGACAGTACTCTCTTGTGATCTGTAAGGCTTTAACTGGCTAATTTTCAGAAGTAGATCTCCAGGCCTTTCTTCCTAGTGTGTCTTAGTCTGGAAGCTCCACCGAAACCTGTCCACCATGGATAACCTGGTGATTTTTAAAACACTGGTGGCCTAGCTTCCAGCATCCTAGCAACATGCAAACCGACAGACGGGCGGTGATACAAACGGGATGTTGTTGTTGTTACGTGTCAGCAGGGCAGTTTCAGTTGAGAGCGACCCCACATACATGAGAAGGAAATGCCGCCATGTCCTATGCCGTCCTCACAACCGTTATCATGCTGGAGCCCAGTGTTACAGCCACTGTGTCAATCCGTCTCATTGAGGGTCTTCCTCTTTTTCACTTTCTACTTTCCAAGCATAATGTCCTTCTCCAGGGATCCGTCTCTCCTCATAACATGTCCAAAGTATATGAGACAAACACTCACCATCCGTGCTTCTAAGGAATAGTCTGGCTGTACATCTGCCAAGACAGATTTGTTTGTCCCTCTGGCAGTCCATGGTATATTCAATATTGCTCACCAACACCATAATTCAAAGGCAGCAATTCTTCTTTGGTGTTCCTTATACATTGTCCAGTTTTCACATGCATATGAGGCGATTGAAAATGTCATGGCTTGGGTCAGGCACACCTTAGCCTTCAAAGTGACACCTTTGCTGGTCAACACCTTCAAGAGTTCTTTTGCAGCAGATTTGCAATACATTATTTGGTTTTTCTTGATTGCTGCTTCCATGGGTTTTGACTGTGGAACCAAGTAAAATGAAATCCTTGATAACCTCAATCTTTTCTCTGTTTATCATGATGCTGCTTATTGGTCCAGTTGTGAAGATTTTTGTTTTTCTTATATTGAAGTGCAATCCCTACTGAAGGCTGTTGTCTTTGTACTTCATCAGTACCTGCTTCAAGTCCTCTTCACTTTCAGCAAGGTTGTGTTATCTGCGTATCATTGGTTGTTAATGAATCTTCTTCTAAACCGAATGCCGTGTTCTTGTTCATATACTGCAGTTTTTGGATTATTTGCTCAGCATACAGATTGAATAAATGTGATGAAAGGATACCACCCTGACACAAACGATTCCTGATTTTAAACCACATAGTATCCCCTTGTTCTGTCATAAAAACTGCCTCTTGGTCTATGTACAGGTTTCACATGAGCAAAATTAAGTGTTCTAGAATTTCCGTTCTTTGAAGTGTTATCCATAATTTGCTATGATTCACATAGTCTAATGCCTTTTCATATTCAATAAAATATAGGGAAACTTTTTTCTGGTATTCTCTGCTTTCAGCCAAGATCAGTCAGACATCAGTAATGATATTCCTCGTTCCATATCCTCTTCTGAATCCAACTTGAATTTCTGGCATTTTTCTGTCAATATCCTTTTGCAACTTCTTTTTAATGATCTTCAGCAAAATTTTACTGGCTTTTGATATTAACGATATTGTTCGATAGTTTCCGCATTTTGTTGAATCACATTCCTTGGAATGGGCACAAATATGTATCTCTTCCAGTGGGCTCGTGAAATTTCTCGGCATAGACAATTGAGCACCTCAAGCACTGCATCAGTTTGTTGAAACATCTCAAGTGGTAATCTGTCAATTTTTGGAGTCTTATTTTTTGCTAATGCCTTCAGTAAAGCTTGGACTTTTTCCTTCAATACCATCAGTTCTTGATCATATGCTACCTCCTGAAATGGTTGAACATCGACCCATTTTTTTGTTCTACAATCACACTGTATTCTTTCCACCTTATTTTGATGCTCCCTGTGTTGTTCAATATTTTGCCAATACAATTCTTCACTATTGCAACTCGAGGCTTGAATTTTTTCTTCAGTTCTTTTAGCTTCGGAGATGCCACGCGTGTTCTTCCCTTTTATTTTTCTAACTCAAGGTCTTCGCACTTGTCGTTATCATACTTTGTCTTCTTTAGCTGCCCTTTGAAATCTTCTTCTCAGCTCTTCTACTTCATCATTCCTTGCATTTGCTTTCACTACTTTACGTTCAAGAGCAAGTTTCAGAGTATTTCTGACATCCATTTTGGTTTTTTCTTTCAGTATAAGGGCTGTGTTTGAGGATACCATCATTTTTATAACCAGCAAGTGTTCTCGTCAGGGCAGTTATTGACTGTAGCCAGGCACCATCTAGTTCTTCTGGTCTCAGGCCGATGGAGTCTCTGGTTTGTGTGGCCCTTTAGGGAAGGCTTTTTATACAAGGAATTATACTTAAAGACAGAGCATAATTTGCATTTTTGTGTATAATTAAAAAAAAATTTTTTTTTTTAAAGCTTCTCCTTAAACCCTTAACCAGTTCACTGCAGGATATTAAAATTGCCTTTCCCTGAACAGAAAGCTCTCCCCATGTCATTATGAGAAATACTCCTTCAGTCTGAGGCATAAAGAGGTGTCCATATTTGAGAGTCTGATGGCACAAAACTCAGTAGCCAAGACACAACCACATCAACTGAGTGTGTGGGTGGGTTGCATTTGTCAACATAAGGGTCTGTATTTTTCCAAGTATGAGGGTAGGATTGGTGAGTTAAGGAAGAAAGAGATGGAAGCAGCTTGGGGACTGCAAGCTCAGTGACAGACAGAAGATGTGGCGGGGGATCTCTCGAAAGGGTTTTAGAGGCCAGTCAGAAAACTAGGAAGCAGGAGGAAATAGGGCCAGTGGAGGCAGCACTGGAGTAGTGGTGGAGAGCAGCAAAGATAATGGTAGTGAGGAGGGCAAAAAAACTGGCCTGAAAAGAGTAGGCAATTTGAGACCCTAGACAAAATTCAGGTTAAGCAGGAGTGTAAAAAAATTCTATACCTATCTTTGCTGTGATGGTTTGTTAGACCCTTGGGGAGAGGTGGGGAGGAGACATAGGAGGAGAAGGGGAGTTCCTGGATCTAGGGGAGGAGTCTGCAAGCCCTCCTTCTGCCCTCAGTGAGGTGGGCCCTGGGGTCCTTCAACCTCCCACTTCCAGAACCTCCTGAGACCTTTTCTTAATTCTTCACATACTATATTAATATCATGTCATTAGAAAATATAATAACTAAGTATGCTTCTCTCTAACCACCATTTCCCCCATCCTACACTCTCTGCCCCACTGGCTTCCTTCCTTTCCACCAGGTACAGATCTAAACAATAGAGGGCCCTGTCTGCACCCGGTTTGGAAAGCATTCGAACTCCCAATGAATTCCTTAGTTTGATCCCTCACTTATTCCTACATTTGTTGTTGATATAAGACTTTGGTTAATTACCTACCAGATGACAGAAAGCGCTTTCTCAGGACAATCCTCCTTATGACCTTATCATTCACCCCAAATCCTTCATCTTGTCCCATCATGGCTCTCTTTTGTGGTGGAAACCAGAGCCTTTGTTTTCTAGCACAGATCAGTTGGGGACAATTTTTCCTCTCACCCTTATCTAGAGTCTTAAAGAAAGGCTTTTTCCTCATGTATCACCGTTTCATCCTGTCTGGATGAAGATGTCCAAACATGCTGGTCTTCCGAAGGATCTTTATACCTTCTACCAGTTCTTGATGATGCACGACCTTTTGATGACTTAGGGAGACTCTGGTTTAGTCAGGAATTTCCATGATTCAGTAGCTCCAGGTTCTCTCCCACAGGACCTCAGATCGACACCCTCCCCAAAAAGCAGGTGAGATCTGCGTGAGCACCATGGCTTCCATAACCCTGTGTGACATCGTTGCTGACATTGCTCAGTTCCATGGGACCACTTTAAAGTGAAATAGGGCAAAAGGAAAACATGGAACTGTTTAAATAGGGGCTTGAAACCTGCCAGTCCCAGACTGTGAAAACAGGGCTTGTATTAAAAATGAATTGCAACTTTTCCCTGTACTCCATGGGGTTACTATCCCTTGGTGGGGAGAGAGAGAGTACAGGGAATCATTACAGCGTGACAGGGAATTGCTTTTTCCAAAACTGCTCATTTTAGCCTGTTGGAATCATGTCTCTCCAGCCCTGGTCATACAATGTCCACTCTGAATGCCTCTCAGGTCTCCTTAGCCTCTGAGGCTTCACACAGGCTCTTCCCTGTGACTAGAAGGTTTTCTCTCCACTCCCATCTCCTGGCCTATCCTCTGGTGAAGCATGGTTAAAAGAACTGACCCCGTGAAACAGACTGGGCTTATGACCTCACCGACAAATGCTAAGACTCAGGACTTTTGTGGTCAGCCAGAATGGGAGGTTTAGGAGTTGACTTGGGAAAAGTCCATGACCTCTGTATCTTCCATACTCTGCTTTCATTCTGGAAACCGTTTAGAAAAGGAACTAGCAAATAAGGAGATCATTTGAGGAAGAAATTAAGAAAGTTGGGGTGGTGATGGGGAAGAAGCTGACTTCTCAGAGGAAAATAAAAGTTTCAACAGGGAAATGCTAGGGGCTCGTTTTTTGTGACTCCAATCTATAGAACAGGGAGGAGTGGTTGGAAAAAAAAAAAAGATAATCTGTACCTATTCACAAATGTAGCAGTTCCCTCAGTGACCTCACCCTGTCCCCTCAGACTTCTCTCTGGAGAAGACATGGGGCTTCCTGGACCTCGGCCTTTTGTCACCCCTTAACTATCCAGTCATATTCCCAACTTGATTCAGGCATCACTTCCTGGTTGTGGTCTTACCTAAATATTTTTCTGGCAGATTTGTTCACTTCTTGCTCCGTACTTCATTGTACCTGCAAAACCGATTACCACAGCATGAAACACAATTGCATTTACTTGTTGTGGTTGTTTAAAAAATGTCCACACATTTGTCCTCTCTCCATGCCCAGCCTTCTATGAGACTCTGGAGAGCCTTTCATTAGCAGTAGGAGTCTTTCTCCACCCCTTAGTTGGGGCCGACGTTATCATTGTTTTGGACATTGGGATAGTGGGAAACTTGATACAAGCAGAGAGTTGAAAGACTTTGCATTGAGACTTTCCCTTTTGTTGCTCTTAAGCCCTGAGAACTCATGGAAGCGAACCTAGGCCAGCCTACTAGATGATGAGAGACCAGTGGAGAGAGGATCCTGTGGTGTCACTGAATTGACTTTAGATGAACTGGCTCCCACCTGACCTGGAACCAAATAGTAGACACATGAGGAAGCCGTGCTGTGATCCACTGTGCCTGGCCCAGGTCAGAAGAACCCCAAATGGACAACTTGAAAACTTGTGAGCTTAGTAAATGCTTGCTCTTTTAAGACACTATAATTTGGGGTCATTTGTTACACAGCAATACATGACTGATAACAACTGTTAACTTGGCTGTTTCTCTCAGCAGGCAATGAGGGCACTTCTCTGAGTCATTTCATCATCAAGAGCAACTGCCATAGGGTCTCACATGTAGCTGTTATATAGTAAATCTTTGTTGGCTTCATGGATGAATGAATAATATGAACCATAACTGTGAATCTGCACAAATTCATGTGTGCAAGAAAACATGATATTTCTTTCAATCAACTGAATTCCAACTCAGAGCTCTTGGCTTACAAAATTGCGGTGAAATTTTAACCTTACTTATTTTTAGGGCTTTTTTTTTTTTCCGTGTTCGTTTATTTTTAGGGTGCCCCTCACCCAGATATGCAGTAATTCCTGGAGTCTAATGAAGGACCAAGGTTTGGAGAAGAGCTTTAACACACTCATTGCCCCAGTCTATGTGGGTGATCTCTCTAGAAGCATTGCCTCTGCGGCTTCCATTCCCAGCTGGAGCATGAGAACGTTGGCAGGGCTGGGAACGCCATAAGGGGGTCTGTCTACTTACGTGCCTGCATCACCCTTTGAGGTGTTGCCACTTACCCCAGGGCTTTATCAAGAAGCAGACCTCACCCCTTCCTAATGTCTAGGACTCTGCTCTCTGACTCCCACTCTTCCCCTGGGTTCCAGTTCGCTCAGTGTGATTAATCCAGTGAGCTGAGGCTTTTACCATAGACTCTTCAGAGTCTCCAGGTTTCAGGGATTCAACTCTGTGAGTCGAACTACCTCTTTGAAATGAGGTAGGGAAGGAAGGAAAATGCAGAAAGATTTTATGTTGAATTTAATGTTTCAATAAAATTTCTTGCCATGTGTTTTCAAAGGGTCCTGCCTAAGGGTTCCCTCTGTTCTCTTATAAGATGCAGGACGATGAGGAAGGAATGTTTGTTGTGTCATAATCTGTGGAAGGATGCAAAGTGCACATGGGGTTCGTTACTCCTGATGCTCACACTATTGCACCCCACCTACTGGGAAATCACCGTAAGTGTTGCTGAGTCCCTCACACATCCACACGGAACAGCTTTCGGATTCTCATAAGCAGGAGTTATTTGTGTCCTAAGATGAGCCATTCCTTGGAAGCCCTACCCTGTCCTATAGGGTTGCTGTGAGTTGGAATCAACTGCATGGCAAGAGTTTTTTTTTCGGAGAGGGGTTGATATTAGCTGCAGAATAATGTTTAAAAAAATTCTGACAGTGTAGCAGGTGAAACCAACACAATGAAACTGAAATGAAATCTCTTTTCACACTTATCGACCCCACAGTTCCTTCGAAGTGTGTACTTTTCACTGGGTTTAGAGGAAAGAGAGAACTCTTCATGAGAGAGACACAGCTTGGGACACCTCCAAAATCACACGACTCCTCCCTGATGTTAGGTGACATTCCATGCTGTTTGGCTGGTTTATCATCTGACTGCTCCACACAAATAGAAGGCCCATACGGGCAGGAGCTTCTCTGCTGTGTTGCAAGAATATCCTGTTCCTAGCACCTAAGAAGCACTCAAAACTGATTTGAGTGAACGAATGAGTGGGTGGGTTTTTATAAAAACCATGGTACTGCTCTCTTTATGTAGTTACAATAGTGAAAACAGGGATAAGGAAATGGAGACTAGTACTTGTATAACTTAAAGTTATATAAAATGAGAACAGAACTTCTATAATGAAGAGAGAGACAAAAATAAAGTGTACTAACTGAATGTACTCCCTTCACTTTGGTTGGAAAGAGACATGGTAAAGTTGGGTTGTTTTTCCCCTACTGATTTATAGGTTCTATATATTGAATTGAAAAATTAGTCTTTTAGGAGTCACAAATATTTCTGTTGAGAGATTATTCACCTGCCATAACATTGCCCTTTGAAATGTGCACAATTCTGTGGTTGTTAGTATATGGACAGAGTTGTGCAACAATCACCACTGTCTAGCTCCAGAATATTTTCAGTACCCTGTAAATAAACGCCCTACATATTAGTAGTCATCTCATTATTCCTTTCGTCCAAGACATAACAACCACTAATCTACTTTCTGTCTGTGTTGGTTTGTCTGTTCTGGACATTTCACATAAATGGAATCATGCACCATGCGGTCATTTCTGTTTGGCTTCTTTCACTTAGCATAATGATCTCAAAGTTTGTCCATATTGTTGCATGTATTTTAATGACTGACTAATATTCCAGTCTACGAATATACCACAGCTTGTCTACCAATTCATGACATTTGGATTCTCTCCACATTTTGGCTATTTATGAATAATGCTGCTATGAAAATTCTTTTGTAAGTTGTTATGTGAACATGCTTCAGCTCTCCTGGGTACATACCTAGGAGTGGAATTGCTATGCATGGTAACTCTGTGTTTAACTTTCTGAGCAAGTACTTAACTGTTTTCAAAGTTACATGTTACATGTCCACCAGCAATGTATGAGGGTTCCAGTTTCTCCACATCCTCACCACTTGTGTTGTCCATCCTGTTGATTTGAGCCATCTCAGTGGTTTTGAAATAATAGTGAGTTTTGGTTTTGATTCACATTTCTCCAATGACTGATGGGGTTGAGCTTCTTATCATGTGATTATTGACCATTTCTATGTCTTCTTTGGAGAAATGTCTATTCAAATCCTTAGCCTGCAATTTTTTTTTTCAGCTTTTTGCCTGTATTTTTGTTTTCTTCATATAGTTTTTGCTATGCCAAAGATCTGTATCTATATCTTACCAGTTTAAGCCTTCACAGCTTTGGGATTTTTAGAAAATCTTTCTCTTTTACCAATATAAAGCAAAACAAAATCTCTCATAGTTTCTTCTGAAATTTGTATGGTGGCATATTTTACTTTTAAATATGCGATCCTTTTGGAATTTCGTTTCCTGCAAGCTATGAGAAAAAGGATGAAAATATTTTTACAGGTGATCTAAATGATTACCAAATTGCTGCAAGCACTCCTTTTTGCCTTTTTGCATAAGCCATATCTTAACTGCATTTTCCATATTCCATGTAGAAAAGCGTTTTTACAGAAGGAGGCCTGCCATTCCCAGCCATTTCATTTTAAGGTTTTGCTTTGCTGCAATAGAAATCCCTTCTATACCTTATCTACACACCTGTTCTCATAGCCAATAAAAATTTTGTGTGAGTAGGACTCCTGTGAATTTATAAGATGAGGTTGAATTTCATATCTGGTTCCATGTGGTGCAGTCCAGCAGGACAGACAGAAGCAGTAGCTCCGGAGGCAACAGAAGCTATAAGCACATGAGCCTCTCGAGATTTGCTGCTGAATTTCACAGAAAGCTCTAGACTTTTCTATATAAACATATTATATATGGCCATCACCTCAGAACAGAGAACGATGCTTTGAAAGTGACGCATTCAGGACAGAACTGGAGAAAAATGTAGAACAATCTTCTAACTCACAAAAAAACACCAGACTTACTGACTTGACAGGGATTAGAGAAACCCGGAGTGTATGGACCCCAGATATCCTTTGAGGTCAATAATGAAGTCGCTCATGAGGTTCACCCTTCAGTCAAAGATTAGACAGGCCGATAAAACGAAATGAGACTCCAGCAGCATACTAGCCCAGGAACAAGGACTAGAAGGTAGGAGAGGACAGGAAAGCTGGTAATAGGGAACCTAAGTTGAAGAAGAGAGAGTGTTGACATGTCATGGGGTTGGTAACCATTGTCATAAAAGAATACATGTACTAGCTGTTTAGTGAGAAGCTAGTTCTGTAAACCTTCATCTAAAGAACAATTAAAAAAGTTAGGCTTTCAGAACCAGGGTGTTCATTCCTTAGAAGTATGTGCTTTGTTGAACATATCTACCCATTTCTATTGGGTATGTATCTAGAAGTAGAATTGCTGGATCGTAGGATACATGTATGTTCACAGCTTTAGTAGATATGGCCTAAGCATTTTTAAAGTGGTTGTACCAAATTACACTTTCACTAGCAGTAAATTAGAGATCCCTTTGCTCCATGCTCTACCTAGTAGTTGGTATTTACCATCTTTTTCATTTTAGCCATTCTGGTGTGTGGGGGATAGTATCACATTGTGACATGTTGTTAAGAGTTTCTCTGATAACTAATGAATGTATGTTGGCCATACAGAAATCTTTTCAAGTATTTCCTCATCTATTGGACTTTTTTTTGCTTTTGCTTTATAAACGGTTCTTTATATATTCTAGAACCAAGTCCATAGTAGGACACAGGTATTGCAAATAACTTCTGCTACCATACGAATTCACCCTTGTGGCTTGTCAAGAGCTTTCAGATTCAGAAACCTGCCCTTTATAAGAACAGGCAAATGGTTAGTGACAAAAGTTTATTAGGGGTTAACAGGGGCAGGAGGGAGGAAATAAAGCAGTGTTATTGCATACAGAGCACGGAGTTTCAGTTTATGGTGATGGAAAAATCCCATTGATTAAGGGTAAGTTTGCACAGCTGATTAATGTAATTGCTGTCAATAGCTTGTACACCTGTACAACTTGTTCACTTGGCAAAGGTTGTGTGGAATATTTACAGCAGCAACAAAAATGAGCAGCTTCTGAGGCAACACTATAGTCTGCAATTGATGAGATTTTTTTTTTTATTCTTTTATTATACTTTTCTCAGTTTTCTGGTTTGTTAACATGTGACTGTTAAAATCAAAGATAATAAAGCGTTTGCATGATGAAAGTGGTAACAATGTCTATCCCACCCACTGTGTCCATCTGAAGCTTAAATGAGGAACTACATGCCACTAGCAGACGCCCAGCCTTACTTGGCACTCGGGAAATATTTCATTTCTCCCACTCCTCTGGCTCACGGTCTTCTCCCCTTGTTTATTTGCTCTTTTCTCTTTCCAGCTGGCTGCATGTGACCACCAGGCTTCCTGACTCCATCATTCTGCTTTCCATACCAATGTTATTGTAACCTTGGGATCTTGGGCAGTGGTGAAAGTTACTTACTGTCCCTGCCATTATGAAGGGGACAAGCCAGTGCGGGTGGGAGGGGCAGTGGGGAAATTCGGCCTAGAGAAAGGACAGACCACCTTCCAGGAACCGCAGTGGCCTTCAGAGAGCTTTGTTGGCTGCAGTTCACCTGGCCGGCTTCTAGATGTCAGAGTGCGCCAGGGCTCGGTGCTTAGTTCTCTCTATTGACACCCTCTGTCTAGAATGACTCAGTGAGTCCACTACTGTCTATCTGTAGCTACAGATGCCAGCTTTATAGCTCCAGTCTAATTCCTCCTGGGTGCAGACTCATATATTCAAATGTCAGCCTAACTCTCTGTATTGACCTCTTCTTTCGTGAAATGGGCATTATAATGGCACATTCCTCATACGACTATCATGCAGAGCAAAAATCTTCAGGAGAAGCACTTACAAGAGCGCCTGGCACCAGTGCATGTGCTCAGTAAGTGTTAGCTGTTAGTATTGTTACCTGACATCTCCACATGGATCTCTGACAGCTATGCCATGTTATCAAGGCCATGAAGCAAGTCTTGGTCCCAAACCCATTCCACCTGTATCAATTTCTCAAGGCTATTTTTTTTTTTTACAGTGATAGGAGTGTGTGTGTTTTTCCACTTAATGGACATGGTTAAAAAGGTTGACCAGGTCCTTCATAATAAGTTGCTCCAAAGTTCATATGGGTGACCACTGAAACAAGTTACAGTCAACTAATATAGAAAAAAAACAGAACCACTCTCAGCTGCTCATGCTTGTACTCTGAGTTCAGAATATCTGGTGAGGGCACTATTATGGACTGAATTGTATAACCCCAAAAGGTACGTTGAAATCCTAACTACCGTACCTGTAAATGTGACCTAATTTAGAAATAGGGAATTTTTTAAATTATGTTAATAAGGCCATACCAGTGTAGGGTGGGTCCTAAACCTAGTCCCTCCTGAGTTATAAAAAGAGCAGAATAGACACAGACAGGAGCAGATGCATCTACAAGGCCAGGAACACAAAGGGTGGCTGGGAGCTGCTAGAAGCTGAAGTAGACATGAGCCATGCCCTGAATTCAGACTTCTAGCCTCTCTTGTACTGTGAGAAAATAAATTTCTGTTCTTTAAAGCCACTCAGTTGTGTTATTTTTTTTTCTTATGGCGGCACTAGGTAACTAACACACATACCTGTGCTTATAAATCCAGCCCAGTGTAAAATAGTGCTCTCCCCTTCTTGTCTAGCCCACCTGGATCCTGCTGTTTCCCTATCAGTGTCCTCTGCTTTCACTAAGCTACAAAAGAGCCGGCTTGATGCTGATGCATAGAAATTCACTCTATTTTTTACTTTGTATTTATGATTAACTAGTATTAATTCTAATGTTTTCTATGGCTTTTAAATTTTTCTGTGAATGTTCGTATAATCTGTGAATAATAAGTTATATTTTTCTTTTTCTTGTCATTTTGTTCTAGCTTCGACCTCCACTGTTAAATATTTAATAGAAATAATAAGAGAAAGCATCCTTGTTTTATCGCTAATTAATTTTAAAGAGAATGTCCCACATTTCACCATGAACTATCATGCTAGTTGTATTTTTCCAAGTTTGGGAACTCCTTTTTTGTTCCTAGTTTGCTCAGAGTTCTTATGTCTCAGTGTGATTGGATTTTATCACTGTTTTTCACCATCTCTTTATGAGCCTCGTCTTTTCTTCCTTAACCTACACATGTGGTGAATTAAGTTATTAAATGTTTAATGTTCCCTCAAGATTGCATGCTGACAATAAACCGCTTTGATCATGGCATATTACATGGTTTATACTTGTCTGGAGTTCTTTGCCAGCATTTTATGTAGGGTTTTGCATCTCAATTACTTATACCTTCCTTTTCTAATTCGGTATCAATATTAAAGTAGCCCCACACAAGGATCAAGTTGGAGAGCATCTCATATTTTTCTCTTCTTTGGTGACTATGTACAAGTTTAAGATGATCAGTTTTTTGCATGTTTGCTGGAACTGGCGTGAAAGTGGTCTCCCAAATCCGAAACCATTTGGCCATCGAGTTGATTCCTTCTTCGTAGGGAGATCTTGAACTACTGACCCATTTTGTATAGTGATTAAAGGCCATTTCTGGTGCTAGTTTACTTAGAAAAATTTCCACTGCATGTTGTAGGCTGCTAGGATTTCATCATTAAATATTATGCGGTTATCACTGTTTTCGGCCTCGTCCAGGCCAATTAATCAATCCCAGATTTTCCATTTTCCCAAAGTCAGACTGCTATCTACTCCTGGTACCAGTTCCCTTACCTAAGACTTATTTGCAAAGAAACATACAACCAAGCCTCCTTTGAGTCTATGATGTGAGAATACAGTGAGTCCCACATAATGTAACTTCTTTGTAATTATTCTTTTTTTTTAAGTGTTTCACATTTACTTTTTTTTTTCATTTCCCACCTATCTAGCAGTTTTAAAGTTGTGCATTTCAGGTTGAGGTCAGTAGCTGGATTGACTCTGCGGGGCGGGGCGGTGCCCAGTTGCATCTGGGCATCAAGAGAAGGCGCCTCTAGAACTAGGAGGCCTGAGGTGGAGCTTGGGTGGTTGGGGGGGTGGGGGTGGGGCAGGGCTGCACAGAGAGGGGCGCCCTGAGGGATGCGCGATGTCCAGGGCTGCCCCACTGCAAGCTCACGGGCAGCAGGATGGAGTTGGCTTCAGGAGCCTTTTGCCACAGTCCCAGCCCACCTAGCCCTGCCCTGAACTCAGACCCCCCAGGCTCACGGATCTCACCAGAATAGGGGAAGCCTGAGGCCACAGAGAGCGAGACCCAGTGCACATACCTGAGCCTGATCACAGCGTTTATGCTGGGATAGGAGGGCAGAGGAGGCATATGGGGACTTGGGTCCAGACGATGACCCAGGAAGGGTGGGAGAATTGAGGTCACCCTCGAACTCTGGGTCTGCACGTGGAGGCCGGAGGTTGCACTTCTGGGAGGAGAAGGCAAAGCCCCAGAGGCCACACTGTACATACACACACTGCACCCCCTTTCTCCCTCAGAAGGGCTCCCCAGGAAGGTCACCCCTAGTTTGAGGTGCAGCAGAGCCTGCCCCGGTCAGGACTAGGGACTTTATTTCCTGCACTTTCACCACTGGCTGATAGTAGACTCCTTTCTCCATAGACTAAAGAAGAAATTATCAAAATAAGGGCAAAACTCCAGACTTGAGTTAAGGATCATAAATTAACACGGGGAAATACAACTTTAGCAATAAATGCCTGTTTGGAGCCCAAGTTGCATTAAAAAAAAAGGAAATCCTGAACAAGACCCCAGAGGGAGTGATAGGAACCTCCCTCTTTTGCCTCAGTCCGTCTGTGGCCCCAAGCTTTCTCATCTCCCACCTCCCAAGACTGTATCAACTGCTTTGAGAGTTTTAGAATAAAGATCCCCAGGAATATGGCTGCTCTCATTCAGTAAGGATTTCCCCAGTGCTGGACTAGACTAAATTCTGAGAATTCTCCAGAGGCTTCCGGGGCCTTCGTACTGGATGGTCAACACACCAAGCTGCAGAGCCAATTCCTTTTCCTTGCAATTGGGCATGACCCCAGGGACATGACCCTGAGGGTGCTGACACTTCCTCAACCAATGACCCTCCCCGTGGGTCTCCCTCTGTCTGGGTCTCAGGATCAGTCAGGCCAACTTGTCCCCTCCGGAGAGTTTCTGTTGAAGGACACCTAAGTGGCACTATGGGTTTGTGCCCCCCACCCTGCAAACCTGCCTCCTCTGAGTGGGGTGAGGTGCTACTGAAACATTGAAACTAGCAGAAGCCACAGCCCATGGTGCTGGGAGAAAGCTGGGAGGCAGAGAGAGGTAGAGAGGCTATAAAGGCCCAGTTGTGAAGGTGAACTGGGGCCAGGATGCTCTGAAGCCAAAAAGCTGAATGGTCTCACAGCTGCAGCTCCTGAGCCCATCTCTTCTTTCAATGGAGAAAGTCTTTCCCTGCTCTTACTTAGCTGGACTGGAAGGGCCTTTGACTTTTAACATGAAGCAGCCTCCAGAGCCTCTTGGGGCAAGTGATTGTCAAGGAGGCTCTGCCCAGTGCCCCCCCACCCCTCCCACTTGTCAGAGGGCCAGGAATTTCAGTCTTCCCAGTCCTGGGCTGATCTAGTGACTTATAACAGGATTTCACTGGAACTCGAAACTTTGGAAGATGGGAAATACTCCTGGGTTCTCTTCACACAGCTGAATGCCTGGTTCCTGGTCTTACTATACAAGTTTCATAGAGGATGCGAAGAGGAGTTTGGGCTTGACACCTGACATCTTAGCAGTGGTTCCTGTTTGTTTGGGAGGCAAGTGGTAAAAAGAAGGCAGCATCTACTACTTCCTTTTCCATGAGTCTCAGAAAATCCTCCTGAAGACCGTCTCAGGTAAGGACTGATGGGAAATGCCTTGGTTTATTCTTAAACTTTGCCCTTGAGGCATATTTTGTTGATGACCACATATAAAATATTGTCCTCTCAAGGATGCACTCTAATTCTTATCTAATCTTGATGCAGAATGAGTATATATGAAAACTAAAGTTGGTTCTTAAGCAAGGGATTATCTCTCAGAGAAGGTCCATGGGAAGGTTCATACCAACTTCTGTGGTACTAATATTGCACCGAGGAGCCCTGGTGGTACAAAAGTTAAGTGCTCGGCTGCTAACCGAAATGTTAATTGTTTGAACCTACCCAGAGGCTCTAAGGAGTAAAGATCTGGCAACCTCCTCCCGTTAAGATTACACACCAGTAAACCCTATGGGGACAGTTCTCCTTTCACACCGGGCCACAATGACTCAGAAATCCACTCGATGACACCTAGCAATAACAACAGGAAGGCATTGCTCCCGATGTGCCTGAAATGCCTCTCTGGGGAAGGCCTTCAGAGCCGGCTCATGGCCACATGGGAATTGAGACTCATTTTTTTGTTTCCACGACTTATTTTGGGTCCAAAAATTTATTTTCCAGTTTATTCACCAGACTTGAATACAGCCAGCTCTCAGATATTGTCAGAATTAATTCCTTTCTCTAATAATGATTTGCGGCCAAGAGCATATTCCCAAGCCTTTCCAAGAGACTGGAAAACCTTTCCAAAGAGGCACGTCCAGCGCCATGTTGTCCAGTGACTACAGTGTTGACATAGTGTATTTACCCACATAGTTCCCACGTTTTCTGCTTTCCTTAAATACGACTGAAATTCCAAGTCTACCACCTGAACCACTTTTCTCAGTGTTTCATTTAGGAGAAGTCTGGTGGTGATGAATTCTCTCAGTTTTCCATCCCCTAAGAATGGCATTACTTTTGCTTTACTCCCGAAGGTATGACTGGATATAGAATTATATATCTATATAGATTAATATTTCCCTCTTTGTGTTGAAAAAATGTTGTTTCACAATCTTTTGGCTTCCATGGCTTCTGATAATGACTATAGAGTTATTTGAATTATTTTTCCCAAGTGAAATGTGTTGTTTTCTGTCTAGCTTCTTCCTATTTTCTTGGTCTTTGTTATTCTGTAGTTGATTATGATATATCATATTTTTATGCAAATAATGCACATGTTTTATATATTTTTTTCTCTTTTTGTCAACTGCATTTTCCCCCTACCAGGTATTGTCATAAGCACAGTACGCCGTTTTCTTTTTTACATGTCACTGTAAAAGAATTCATGTAGTGTGCTTACAAATACGCCTGAGGTGGGGGGGAGGGCCTGGCTGGCAACAAACACATAATGCACAATATTTTCATAATAATATTGTATTGGGGTGTATAATTCCTTAAATTTAACTCGTTGGGGTTTGCTGAGTTTCTTGAATCTGTAAGTTCATGTCTTTCACCAGATTTGGAAAGTGTTAGCCAGTATTTCTTCTAACACTTTTTTCTGCACCACACATTTTCTCCATGTCTTCTGGAGTTCCAATAAAGAAATAGGCTTTTGTTCTAGTTTTTGAGGCTCTGCTCATTTTTTTCTGTACTTTTTTCTCTCTGTTTTCAGAATAGATATTTTCTATTGATCTACTTCCAACTCACTTAGTTTTTTTCTCTGTCATCACCATTCTGCTTTTGAAACTATCAAATGAATTTTTCATTTCTAGCATTGCATTTTTAGCATGTAAAATTTTCCTTTGCAAATAGCGACTATATTTCCACGTATTTAAAAAATGTCCCTGTTATTTCTTGGAGCATGATTAGAATAGCATTTTAAAATACTTGTCTTAAGATTTCAAAGCTGTAAGTCTTGCTTAAATTTTATGGAAAAACAAAATGTTAATTTTGTTTTTCTTAGCATTCAATTGACCCAGATATGTTCAGGCTGCAAGTTCTGTCCTGTTTTTGTATTCTGTGGCTCACATCTTCATTCAATTTTTGAAGCCTTTGCGGTGATACTCGGGTCTAATCTACCTGAGTGCCACCCAGACTGGAATCTTGATGGCATTGTAACCCCTAGTGAGGCTTTTAAAGGATTTGATAACGCTTCTTAGGGTCAGGGCAAGGCATATGCATCTGGGAGGGGTGAACCAGGAGTTATAGCAAGTTTGAGGAATCTCTTTCTTGTGCTGCTTCCTCTCTCTATTTCTCTGATGCTCTCTGAGCTCTGAAGGAGTGCTTTCCTGGCCCACTGGCAGGAATGCTGGGGCCTTAATCTCCTCATTCTGTCGTGCACATAAGTGACCGGTTCTGCCTATGGGGCCAAAATACTCCACAACCGGCCCAAAGGTTGGCAGCATGAGCCTGTCAAGAAGTGCCTCAGAAGACTAGCCTGGTGATCTGCTTTTGAAAAGTCACACCCTTTGAGGCAGAATTGACTAAATGCCAACAGCAGACAGGGAGAGAGAAAACGTAATGGAGCTTCCTCCACACTCTTGGGCCCTTACATACTCTGGTCAAAGAGAAGGAATCTCTTCTTCCAGAGTTTTAAGTTTCTTCCCACCTGCCTACCTGCCCACCTGCCCACCTCTCTCCTTTTACGGACCCTCTATCCCATTTGATATGAGAGAGGGCTTCTCTTGGAGCTGTTTCTGTCCACAGCTGGTATGCAGTTACATGATTTGGACTCATGTAATTTCAGCCTCTGGAATGTTTATACTTTATGTTCTGGTTTCCTACCACTGCCAACCACTTCCTTTGCAGAGTCCTGAGATAGTGGCCCATGCATTTGTCCAGATACTTAGTTGTCAGATACCAGTATAGCCACCGGGGGAAGTGTTGGTTGTGGTAAGTGGGGGAGGGACTGTACACTGAAGGAGCTGCAAGATCTGGCTGTCTTGTATGAGCAGGACGGGGGTGTGCTGAGGATGGGTGCTGAAGGTGCTGAGTCAAGGGGAGTTTAATATAAAGTTGGGTCAAGGAGAGTTTGTTGATATGGGGGAACTCTCTCCTAACAAGGATTTATCGCCATAGCAAAGGCTCTAGAAATGGGTCTCGTAAGCTGTGGCATTGTTCTTCGATGCATGGAAAAGGCAATGGCCCACTATCTATGAAATAGAAATGCCAGACCTGCTGTGTCAGATGTGGGAAGATGAGGTAAAAGTCTCCAATATGTGTCCGTGCCAGAGTTAGTTTCTATAAGACCATTTCTTGGAGGTCCTGAAGGACACCCATTTCATGAAAATAATAAGGAATGCAGAGATGAGGGGAGCAGCAACAACACTGAACTTACTGATATCTGTCTTCTCTTGGGGGTCCCTGGGTGCCACAAACAGTTCAGTGCTCAACTACCAGCTGAAAGTTTGGCAGTTTGAACCCACCGAGGGGTGCCTCAGAAGACAGGCCTGGTGATCTCCTTCTAAAGGGTCACAGCCTTGGAAACCCTATTGAGCAGTCCTACTCTGCACACATGGGGTTGTCATGAGTTGGAAATGACTTGACGGCAACAAATGACAACAATTCTCTGTTGGCTGAGATTGTTAGTGGGAGCCGGGCTACCTCATACCAATATAAGTAATGGGATCCTAGCCCAACAGAGGCCAGGTAGAAGTACTTAACTGTCAGAAACAAGTTGTTTGTGATTACAATAATGGTCAGCAGGTCAGAGTATTAGTCACCTATTGGGGCATAATAGATTATCCCCCATCTTAGCAGATGAGAGATAAATGGAAAAATATTCAATTCATGCGGATAAACTTGGAACTAGACAAAGATTTTGGTAAGACTCAACATACTTTTAAGGTGAAGGGTTAAACTAGAAAATTTAAATAACTGGTATAAGTATAAAAACAGATTTTCAAAATAATGATTGCATACCCGAATAAAAGACAAGTACTTCAAAATCAATGGTTTCTCTCCCATGTGGACATAAGGGACTGAAATTGGCAAGGGTGGGAAGGGCTGATCGTTCTCTTTCCCCTATTACTTGACTGTAGCAAACTGTGTCCAAAACTATAAAATATTTAGGGAAACATTGTTTTGACCGGAGCAGCAAAGGACATATATAAAGAAAACTAATGTATTAAAGTAAATAAAATGAAACCTGAATATGTGCAAAAAATATGCCATATTTCCAAATGGGAAGCCTTGTTAATTAAATGGAGGTTCCCAAAACTAATACATAAATGTAATGCATTTCCAATTAGAATATTCAGGTAGTCGTTTTTAATTGTATACATTAATCATAAGCTACAAGTAGTACAATAGGTAACAAAGGATGTTGTTGCTGGAGCCTTGGACAAGATTTTTGACTCACAGCCCTCCCATCTGACTGCCCAGTAGGCCTTTATAGGCCGTAATCTTTATGGGAGCAGACCACCAGGCTTTTCTCCCTCAGAGCCACTGGGTGGGTTCGACCTTCCAACCTTTCTTTCAGTTAGCAGTCAAGCACTTAACCATCGCAACACCAGGGCTGCATTAGCAAAGAATAGACAAGAAAAACCTGAAATAACAGGATAGTAACAGGTGTCTACCTCATCAAGTAACAGAGCAAATCAATATCACATAGCATACAAACTGACAGGTAGACAACTGAAATAGAAAACCTACTAGGAAATCACAATAACTATTCATACAAAGGTGGTGTGAAAATTATATTTATCTAATAAATGGTGCTGACTCAACTGATTGTTCTGGGGGACAAAGCTTGCAAAAATGTGATACACAAATCATAGATTTGGAAAATGATGTGAAATGTAGATGACAAAGATTAATAACAATTTATATTTTACACAAGAAGGATAAAAGTTAAGTACTTGAAAAATGAGCAGTGAATTAAAACAGATCATTCAGAGCAAATTCACATGCCCAGTAAACATAGTCCAAGTTGCTCAAAAACACTGGTAGTTAAGAAAATATCAAAGTCCCAGTGAAACTGGCACAATTTAAAAATCAACACCGTCTATGGCTGGCTGGGCTGTGGGGAGAAGGAAGCCCTGAGACATGGCTGGAAAGGTGCTTTGTGACAGCCGTTAGGGGAAAGACATGGACATGGCTCTGTACTTTTAACATTCTTTGAACTGGAAATCTCACTCTGTGGAGACTACTCCACATAAGCGAATCCTGTACTATACAAAGGCTGTTTATTATTAATAATGACAAAACATTGACTGTCCATTGGTGGTGGAATGATAGAGAATGTATGGTAAAGCTACATCATCAATAACATAGGGAGTCATTAGCATGAAAAAGAGTTGTAGTAGTTAAGTAGGAGAAATCTCTGTGAAGTATTATGGAAGTTTACTGAAAACATGAAGGTGCAGAGAAGTATATATAAAATGAGCACATTTGGGAAGAACAATAGTAATTGTTTGAATATGTTTGAATACCTGTTTACATGTATGTGTGTGTATAAATGAACAGATGATGGTACATGTATGTCTGCGTGTGCTTATTTAAGCAAGGATAAGACAGACTACTTAGCACATGGTCGAAGTGAATTACCTTGGATTCACTTGTGGGAAGGAACAGGGGGTGGAAAGCTAGAATATACAGGAAGAGTGGACTGAAAAAGCATGGGTGATAACGTGTTTCCATTTTACTAGTGTTATGTATGAGACAAACAAATCTGTCTTGAAAGAAGCTGGAATGTTCCTTAGAAGCAAGGATGGCTTTAGACATGTTATCACAAGGGACCGGTCCCTCGAGAAGGACACCATGCTTGGTAAAGCAGAGGTCCAGCGAAAAAGAGGAAGACCCTCAATGAGATTGACTGACACAGTGGCTACAACAGTGGGTTCAAATATAGCAACCATTATGAGGGTTGCCCAGGACCAGGCAGTGTTTTGTTGTGTTGTGCATAGGGTCGCTGTGAGTCAGAGCCAACTCGATAGCACCTAACAACATGTCTAAGTCTAGATAAAGTGTACTAAAATTGTTATTATCTATTTAATTTATGTGTGTAACTTAGAAGACATAAAAATATAGAGTTAGTGCTATATCTAATGACTTACAGAGAATCAAGATAGGATGTCAAGGGAAAGAAGGGGCAAGAGCAATGTGGGTAGAGTGAGACCAAGTTTCCATAAAAGCAAACACCCCATCAGATCTACTTGTGTACCTGTGACTGTGTATACATGTCCCAGCAGAGAAACCTAGGGAAGGGTACACATGTGTCTATTAACTTTGGATACCTTGGGGGAGCAGGAGCAAAATATGAGGGTGGGACTCTGCATGTTAACTTTTTCATTATACAAATTTGTATTCTTAGACATGTAATAAAAAAGAATTTCATAGCTTTGGAAATTAGTAAATGACATAGATACCTATTTTTAAATAGGTGAAAATTCTCTATGACAGACAAAGATTTTAACCTCTGAAAGGAGAGCATACCACAGACGGTAATAATCACGATCAGTGGATTTCTTGCATGTTCTTGGAGCCAATGTGCTCTTCTGGTGTGTGTAACTAGAAATGACCAAAAATAATTTGGGTAAGTCAGTCACCTCTTGCAAACACACATCCACACCTAAATGAAGGAGAATGGACACCATGTGCAATTCACTAGGTAACTCATGTGCCTCTAGAAGATTCTCTTTCCCGGATATGCTGCCACTACCTCCTCCCCACCTTGCCACACTGAATAACCCACCTTGTGCATTCTAGACCCTTTTCAGGACTGAGCATAGATGACATCAACTGAGAAGATAGTTGAAGAAGAGAAGAGAGTTTGATGAAAAGATTTCAGAAAGCAGTACCTCCCCAACCAGCCTCTCCCCAACCTGGGAATGCCAAACTCTCCCACTCTGATACCTCTGAGAATCTCTGATTTTCCTTTTGGATCCTTAGGAGACTGCCGAATTCACCTGTCCTGAAAGCCTTCACTGCCCTCTACCTCTGACACTGTTCCATGCAGGAGCTGTCTCTGTCACTCTGAGAAATCCACACAGGACAGCCTGTGGCTGGAGGTGCTCATTCTGGAGGTCCTGCCCTCCCTTCCTGTGTCCCCGAAGGCTTCCCTGTGACAGTAGAGGTCTCATCTTCCAGGGAGATGGCTACGCCCCTGTCATGTCCAGACCTGGGACCTGATGCTACGGCTGAGATTTGGGCTTTTCTGTCCACTGCTTAGTCTGGGCCTGAATCTGCCCCTTCCCACCCTCACCTCTGATCACCTGTGTTCTTGCTGTTCTCTCTGGGTTTAGAAGCCTGCCCTCTGCTTCTTTCATCTGAGTCGACCTTTTTCTTCAGTTCTTTGACCTCAGGACATGTCAGGTTAGACCACAGAAAGAAGAAAAAATATTAGCAAGTTTCATTAACATGTCAAAAACCTGAAAGAATAGCTTGATTTAGAGGAGAGGAAAAAGTTCCAAAGCTCTATTCCTTACCTTAGGACATGCTATACAGAAAATATCCTGCAAGCACTGGATCAACTCTTATCCAGAAATGGAAAACACCCAGGAGGATTTTTCTACACCAACTCCCCCTTCCCCTCCCCTAATCCTAATCATAAACCCAAATTCACCCTGTGAGGACAGAAGACATGACCGGGGTGAGCTCCTTTTTCTCCACCCCGCCCTCCTGTCCTCCTCCCAAGCCCTGCTTCTTTCTCTGCCTGCAGGCTGCTGGGAAGGGACCCAGAGGCCTTGGTTTAGGGCTTTATGTTCACTGCTCACCTGCGGGCAGGTTCCGCACAGTCTGCGGCTTCTCTGATTCCTTCTCCTGCAAAGAACTCAGTGACACCCCATGACCATCACACCTCCCTTAGAGCTGTCCTTGCAGGGACCCCTTACCCTCCCAAGTCCCACTGAAATGCCATTTCCCTTTCCCTACTTATGCTATGCTCATCCTCAGAGTTCTGAGACCTCATCATCCAGGTGAGGCCTGTCCTCTCCTCTTCTGGGCCAGGGGAGCCTCTGAGGGGACCTGGTGTCTGCGGTCAGCTATCTGGGGCTTCCTCCATCCAGATCCTCCTAGGGCTGGAGCTCTCTGTGTACTTGGGGTGGGAGGGTGGGGATCTTCCAGGGGAGCTGGGTTAAACGAAACTGAGTGGAGGTCTCTCCTGAAGGGCCCACACTTCCAGCCCAAAGGCCCTGCTCCTCCTAGTCCGGGGGTGCTAGAGGGTCTTCTGGAGCTTCCCGCTCTGGCCTTGGTGCTGCGCCTGCACCCTCTGCAGCTGAACTCCTGCCTCTGCAGCCTCTCCAGCTGGTCCCTCAGCCTCTTTAGCTCCTCTCTCTGCTTCTGCAGCTGCTCCTCCAGGTGCCTGCAGACCACACTCTTCCTCACCTCCCTCTTCTTGGCGACCATCAGGCAGCATCTGGCCACCTAGTGGCAGCATTCGGGCCTACAGGGGGCTGAGGGTGGAATCTGGAAGGCATTATGCTGAGTGAAATTAGTCTGTCACAAAACGACAAATACTGTATGAGACCACTATTGTAAGAACTCATGAAAAAGTTTAAATGCAGAAGAAAACATTTTTTGATGGTTAAGAGTGTGGGGAGTGAGGGAGAGGAAAATTCACTAACATTGTGAAAATGTCAGTTCTACCCAAAACCATCTACAGATACAAGGCAATCCCAATTCCAATTCCAAAGACAGTTTTTTAACAGTAACTGTAGACAAATATCATCTTAGGTGAAGGGAAGGACAACACACAATACAGGGGAAGTCAGCACAACTGGACTAAACTAAAAGCTAAGAAGTTTCCTGATCACAACCAAATACTTTGAGGGACAGGAGAGCAGGGGCGGTGGTCTGGGGACCATGGATTCGGGGGACGTGTAGGTAATTGGCATAAGGAAGTTTATTAAGAAAATGTTCTGCATCCAGTTTTGGTGAATGGCATCTGGGGTCTTCCAAGCTAGTAAGCCGCCATCTAAAATTCAGAGATAAGAGGTTTGGGAGAAACCACAGCCCATCACACTCCATTATCATTCCCTGAACTCACATTTCTCTTCCCAATAGAATGGTAACTTCTTTGAAGGCAGGGAAAACTTTCAATTCATTTTTATTACATACTTATTATTAAGTTTCCCCCAATCCTCCCAACACCTCCAAAAGCTGCCATGTTTGTCTTGTTTAGGTTCAAACTGGGCCCTCGAAACTGAACAATGTCAGCAATGATGTCACACAAGTGTTATGGAAGCCTTGGTGCTCACTCAGATCCAACTGCTCTTTGGAGAGGTTGTCGATCTGAGGTCTCCTGTGGGAGAGCAACTTAAGCTACCAGTTCACAGAGAGTGATTCCTCAGTTGGAGCTCCCAACTCGTGAGAGCTTGGAACAGAGGGGTGAACATCCTTTGGGGGACCTTTTTTTTTTTTTTTTGGTTTACCTTCACCCAGTCAGGATGAAATGGCAATATGGGAAGGAGAAACCTCTAAGACTCGAGGTAGGGGTGGGAGAAAAATTCTTCCTGATTGACAGGAGGTGTGTGGCAAAGAGTCTGATTTCACCAGACAAGATTTGGAGACAAGATATGGATTTTGAGTGAGGAGATGAAGTGGCTCTCCCAGAGAAAGTACTTGCTGTCATTTAGTAGACAACAAAACTGTGATGCGAATAAAGGAATGAGCGAGTGAACCAAAGAACACTACTGTAACTCTAAGGGCCTTTCTGAGTAGGCACAGACTAGCTACTCAATTGTTCGGGCTTGGGAACCTCCTACTTTATGTTAAGGAAGCCACTGGGCAACTGGGACGGGGGTGAAGGGTGTTTAGGGAGATCAGTTATTCATTTGTATCATATTTTCAAATAAGATTGAATTAATATGTCATGTCAGGAATAACGAAAGAAGTAAAATTTCTCAGGAGCTTATGAAAGTGGGTGGCGTGAGGAAGCACTGTATCTGTACCACTGTGAGCTATGCTGTCCCCAGCCTGGGCTTGGGCAGAAGAAGGTCAGGACAGACCCCATCCCCCTAGATCCAGGGAATCCCCTTCTCCTCTTCCAAGGCTTAACACCCAGTCACAGCAAAGCCTCACTTCAGGATAGCATTTTAAATTCCTACTCTACTTAGCTTGAAGTATAGGTTAAGGAGGTGAAGGTGCCTAGGTGATGCAGTTTGTGCTCGACAGCTCATCTAACAGTAGGAGTACTGGGAAGAAAAGTCCTGGCGATCTGCTTCTATTAAGATTACAGTCAAGAAAACCCAATGGAGCAGTTCTACTCTGAAACACATGGGGTCGCCACAAGTCAGAATCGACTTCATGGCAACTGACAACAACAAACTGAACCTGAGCTTCTGTGGTTCCTAATTGTACACCCTTTCATCAGCCAGTGTCTGCCCTCCTTCATCTTTTCAGCTGCTTGCCCATGCTGCCCTGGACCTCCCCAGCCCTGTTTCCTGTTTCCTCCTTGGTCTTCTGCCTGGCTGCTAACTTGCTTCTGAGAGCTTTCGCCACTTTCCACCCCACACCACACTCACACACCCAACCTGGCTCCGTCTGTTTTCTCTCTTCATCCTGAGGTCTCGAATCCTTCCCTCATGTTCAGAAATGTACATAGATAGACCTTATGTTGACACACACAACCCTCCTAGACACATACAGGTGAGGTGGTTGTGTCTTAGCCTCTCAGGTTTGTGGCATCAAGGCTTTCGGCCAAACATATGTTTTCTGCATCACTCTGAAGTCACTCATCTAATAAGGACATGGTAAGGGGCTTCTGTTCAATTGTTTTCAAGAGGAAACAATTTTAACCTGTTACTGTGGCTTGGTTAAGAAGGGTACAAGGAAGAGGTATACCTGTCAGAGTCTTAACTAAATATACAAATTATTCTCTAACTTTTAAGTATAATTCCTTCTATGAAAGGCTTCCCTTAAAAAGAGGTGAAAATTTCTCCCATTTGTGTGTTTAAATTTACTAAGAAAATCACTTTCGTAGGAAACTCCTTTTGGAAAAGTCAAGAAATATTATAAAAGTTCAAGAAAATGAGGTCATTCCCATGTTCCAAAGGAGCAAATTGACTGAGCATTCAGCAAAAAAGGGGAGAGGGGGCACATTGGATGATGTTCTATTTACAAATACAAAACCCCAAGACATATTATAGTGTTTTCAGAGTAAACATTTTTGTTATAAGGTACCACTATCATTAGTGTCATTGTGCCCAGGGGATTCTGTCTCCCACAGCAGCGCCCCCAAGAGGAGTGAGGGGTCCCAGGACAGAGGGAGAATTGATGAGAGGATGGTGGTGTTGGACAGGCCCCAGGGATCCCTAAGACCAGATCCTTGGGCTCATAGATCTATGGGTCTTCCCAAGACCCAGAAATCAGGTAAATTAACTCTGTTCTCAGAGGTCTCAACCCAAGAGGAAAGTGCCATGCAGCCAACAATATCCACGGCAAAAAGCCCAAGCTCCGGGCCCAAGAAGATTCCACAACCATCAGAGAGGTCTTTTCCCTCAGCTTCTGCTGAGCAGACCTCTCACTTATTCAGCTACGGGCCTGCTCCAGAGAAGTAATGGGTCAGGAGCCCTACTTCACCCAGGTGTGCTCAGTCAAGGGTGTGGCCATGGCCTGGGAGACCAAAACCTTTGCCCTCGTCGGCAAGATGCTCCAGGTCTTTGAGGCTGAGCTCTCCGAGGAGAGCACAATCAGCTCTGCCCCCAGTCTGGCCAACACTGAGTCCCTTGTCAACACACTGGAGCCCTGGAAGGAGGAGGCTTATACCCCAGAGCTCAGTGTACGGGGCAGAAGCATGGGGAGAGGCCCCATGCGGCCACCCTGGAATGGCTGATGACCCGTGAACATGGCTTCTGCTGTGTGGCCTGCTGCCACGTGTTCGAGTCCCAGGAGGCCCTGGTGGCCCACTCGGAGCATGGTGTGAGCCAGGGCTTCAGCTGCCACATCTTCTATGAGGAGCTGCTGAAGAGGTGGCTGCCACCCTCAGCCCAGCACAGGCCCCGACGCTGCCACCAACTGGCCAGGTGCCGCCTGATGGCTTCCAAGAAGGGGGAGGTGAGGGAAAAGAGAACAGTCTGTAGGTGCCTGGAGGAGCAGCTGAAGAAGCAGAGAGAGGAGCTGAAGAGGCTGAGGCACCAGCTGGAGAGGACGCAGAGGCAGGAGCCCTGGCTGCAGAGGGCACTGGTTTAGCACCAACGGCAGAGGCCGAAGTGTCTGAAGACTCTCTCTCCAGCACCCTGGGACTGGGAGGAGCAGGGCATTTTGGCTGGAAATGTGGGTCCTCTCATCAGCTACTACCCAAAAGGTTTGTGGTTTCAACCCACACAATGGCCTGTGGAAGAAAGGCCTGGTGATCTACTTCCTTATTATCACAGTCATTGAAAACCCTACTGAGTGCAGTTCTACTCTGAAACAAGTGAGGTCTCCGCGAGTTGCAATCAACATGACGGCAACAGATTTTTGCTCTATCAAGACCTCCATTCAGGGTCCTTTAACTCACCTCCCCTGTAAGAACTTTCCCTCCTGTCCCTATGTCCCCACTGTCGCATGCCAAGTGCATGGACATCTCCAGCCCTAGAGGGATCCAGATGGAGGAAGTCCCAGGACAGTTGACCGCGGACATCAGGTCCACTCAAAGGTTCGCCTGGCCTAGGAGAGGAGAGGACAGGCCTCATCTGGGTGGTGAGGTCTTGGAACCCTGAGGATGAGCACAGTGTAAGTAGAGAAAGAGAAATGGGGTTTCAGTGGGACTTGGGAGGCTGAGAGGGGGCCCTGCAAAGACAGCTCTAAGGGAGGTGTGATGGTGGAGGGGGTGTCACTGAGTTCTTTGCAGTAGGAGGAGCCAGAGAGCTGGCAGGTTGTGGGGAAACCTGCCTGCATGCGAGCAGTAGGCATAAAGCCCTCAACCATGGACTGCAGTTTCCCTTCCCAGCAGCCTCCTGGCAAAGGAGAAGGAGGGCCTTTCAGGAGGAGAGAAGGACTGGTAAAGCGAGCTCACCCCATGCACTACTGGCCTCACAGGGAGTTTGGGTTTATGATTAGGATGCATTGCTGTTGTCTCTTTGGGCGAGTATAGTGGAAGATGGTATAGAAAATTCACTGGGTGGCCTCCTTTTCTGGAAAACTGTAGATCCAGTAATTACTGGGTAATTCCTGCACAGCATCTCCCAGGAGGTTAGGGGCAAAGTTTGGAACTCTTTCTTTTCTTTAAAACAGGTTTTACCCTCTGACTGTGAACATGTCAAAGACATTTTTGGTTTTTCTTCTTTCTGTGGTATAACCTGACCTGTCCTGAGATCAGAGGACTAGAAGAAAAATCCTGACTGAGATGAAAATAGCAAAAGACAGGGCAAGAAGACAGATGATCAGAGGTGAAGGTGAGAAGGGGCAGATTCAGGCCCAGACTCGACAATGAGCAGAAAAGGCCAAGTTTCAGCCACAACAGCAAGTATTAGGAACTGGGAAACCCTGGAGGTGCCAGGGGTATGTCCTTCCCTCGGTGATGAGACCGCAAGTGGCACAGGGAAGCCCTCAGGGCAAGGAAGGGAGGGCAGAGCCTCCAGGACGGGCATTTCCAACCACAGGCTGCCCTGTTTGTACTTCTCAGAGTGACAGACTCTCCTGCGAGGGACAGGGTCAGAGGCGGAGGAAGCGAGGGCTTTCAGGCGAGGTGAATTCTGCAGTCTCTGATGATCAAACAGAAAGCCCTGGATGCTCAGAGGTACAAGAGAGTGAGGGGGCCGGCATTCCCACAGTGGCCGTAGGCTGGCTGAGGGGGTCCTACTGTCCCTAGAGCTATTGGTCGAAATATTTTTCCTTAAAAGCTGCATCTTTCCAGTTAACTTCCTCTATGTTCAGTCCAGGAAAAGGTATAGCATGCAAAGGGTACGTTTTCCAGCAGAGCAACAAGTGGAAGGAAGTGGTAGTGGCATATCAGGGAAAGAGAATCTTCTAGAGGCACATGAGTTACCTAGTGAACTGCATGTGGTGTCCAGCCTTCTTCCTTTATCTGTAGACATGTACTTGCAAGAAACGTTTGAGGAGTAACTTCATGGACCCTTACAAAATTCTCGCTGGTCATTTCCGGGTCTAGAGACCAGAAGAGCTCATTGTCTCCAAGAACAAGCGTGAAATCTGCTGGGTCTGACTGTTGAGCAGTCTGTGGTGTGCTCGTTTTCCAGTGATTAAAATCTTTGTATCTGTTGTTAAAGATATTTTCCCCCTGTTCAAAAAAAAAAAAAAAAATCCAACAAAATGTTTTTAAAATAATGTATCTATGATGATGTTTATCAACTTTCAAAGCTCTGAAAGTCTTTTGTATAACACCTCTAAGGGTACAGATTTGTATAATGAAAAAGTTACAGTCATGATCCCACCCTCATATGTAATTTGGTCCTGCACCCCCAAGGCATCCAATGTTAATAGACACGTGCATCTTTCCCTGCGTTTCTCAGCTGGGACACATACACACAGTCACAGGTTCACAAGTAGATCCCCTGGTTCGTTTGCTTTAATGGAAATTGGGTCATACTCTACCCACAGTGCTCTGTAAATTGCTGATTCCCTGAAGGTCATTAGGTATGGCACTAACACTGCCTTTTTGGGTCTTCTAAGATTGAACTCATATTTACACACAAAGCATTTAAATAGATGAGAACAATTACTGTATACACTATCTAGACTCATACATAGCACTACTACAGTGGAAACACATATCACCCGTGCTTTCTAAGTCCGCTCTTCCTGCATGTTCTAACTCCCCCGCCCCCACCAGTCCTTTTCCAGAAGTGAATCCAAGGTAATTCAGGTTAACAATGTGTTAAGTACTCTCTCTTACCCTTGCTTATACGAGCACACACAGACACAAATGTATCTTCGTCTGCTCATTTACACACTCACATAAACACAAACAGGTATTCAAGCATACTCAAACAATTGCTATTGCTTTACCCTAATGTGCTCATTTTATACAGACTTCTCTGCACCTTCATTTTCTCCTTCAATAATACTTCACAGAGATTTCTCCTGTTTAACTACTATAGATCTTTTTCACTCTAATGACTCAAACTTTATTGATTTAGCTCTACCATAAATTATCTATCTTTCCACCATCCATGAGCAGTCGATTTTTTGCCATTATTAACAATAACCATGCTTTGTATACTAGAGGATTTGCTTCCATGGGATAGATTCCAAAGGGTGAGATTTCTAGGTCAAAGAATGTTTCAAAATTACAGAGCCATGTCCGTGTCTTTCCCCTAAAGGCTGTCATAATGTCCCTTTCCAGCCATATCTGAGGCATCCTTCTCCCCACAGCACCCCCCGCCCCGCCCCAGCCATAGGTGGTGTAGATTTTTAAATTGTACCGGTTTCACTGGGACTTTGATATTTTCTTCACTACCAGTGTTTTTGAACAACTTTGATTATGCTTATTGGCCATTCGTATTTGCTCTGAATGGCCTTTTGAATTCATTGCTCATTTTGCAAGCCCTCTATTTTTGTCTTCCTTGTATAAAACGGAAAACGTTGTTAATTCTTAGCACCGACATTTCCCATAATTTCCCAAATCCATCACTGATGTATCACATTCTTAGAAGTTTTTTTTTTTTCTTTTTGCTGAGAATGATCAGTTGAGTCAGCAGCATTTATAAGATAAACCATAATTTTCCTGAGTTGAAATACCACCTCTGTATTAACGGTTATTATGATAATCTCTGTGGATTCGCTACTTTGTTTCCTTGGTCTAGCTTTCAGTTCCTATGCTATGTAATATTTGTTCCGTTAGTTGATGAAGCAGCCTCCTTCTTTTTCAGGTTTTGTTGTCTGTTCTTTGGTATCTATTATACTATTTGCATCTTAAGATTACTGTATACAATTCAACAAATAACTAGGTAAATATTCTAATGGGAATTGCAATACATTTGTATGTTGATTTTGGGGGACTATCATTGATTAAACAAGACTTCCCATTTGAGAAAACATATTTTTTGCATTATTAAGGTTTAATTTTATTTCCTCCTCTACATGAACTTTCTTCAAATAGGTTCTTTTCTGTTCCGGTCAAAACAATATTTTCCTAAGTAGTTTATGGTTTTGGACACAATTTGATGCAATCGTGTAGTAAAGAAAATTGTCTTTATTCCTCCCACCCTGAAACTTCCAATTTTGGGCACTGTGTCTAGATTGGAGAGAAGTCATTGATTTTGGTATATTTGGCTTGTCAGTTTACCAAAATTTTTATCTTCATTTTCTAGGTATGCAATTATATTATCATCAAAAAAAGAAGAAAATCTGTTTTAATATTTAATTCATTACTTAACTTTTCTAGCTCATTAATTCACCTAGAAAAGTATGTTGGGTCATAAAAGTAATAACAGTGTATTTGTCTACTTCCAAATTTTATTAGCATGAATGGAGTATTTTTCCATTTATCTAATACCTGCTATGTTTTATGATAATTTTTTATGCCCCAGTAGATAATATATTGACCTGCTGACCATTACAGTAATGACATACACCTTGTTTCTGATAGTTAAGTGCTTCCACCTGGCTTCTGCTGCTCTGGGACCCCATTATTCCCATTGCTACTAGGCAGCTGTCTCCTACCCACAACCTAAGCCTCCAGAGGACAGACATCGCTAATTTTCACTTTGCTGCAGCTCCCCTCCACCGTGCATTCCTTATTGTTCTGATGAGAGGAGTGTCCTTCAGGACTTCTCAAAAATGGTCTTAAGAAAACTCACTGGCATGTCCATGTATTGGAGACTTTCCCCCATTTTTCAACATCTGACACAGCAGTAACGGCATTTCGATTTCATAGATGTGGGCCATTGCCTTTTCCAAGCTTCCAAGCACAATCCCTGTAGCATAGTAAACCCATTTCCAGAACGCTTGCAATGGCAATAAATCCTTTTTAGGAGAGAGTTCCCCCATATCAACAAACTCTCCTTGACCCAACTTTACATTGAACTCCCCTTGACTCAGCACCTTCAGCACTCATCCCTCAGCACACCCCGGTCCTGCTCACACAAGGCAGCCAGGTCTTGCAGCTCCTTCAGTGTACAGTCCCTCCCCCCAACCACAACCAACACTTCCCCGGTGACTATGCTGGTATCTGACAACTAAGTATCTGGACAAATGCATGGGGTACTATCTCAGGACCCTGCAAATGAAATGGTTGAAGGTGGCTGGGGGAGGAAACCAGAACATAAAAAAGAGGCTGAAATTAAATGAGCCCAAATCTCATAACTGCACTCAAGTCGTGGATAGAAATAGGTCCAAGACAATCCTTTTTTCTCTCATTTGGGGGGAAGACGGTCTGTAAAGGAGAGAGATGGGCAGGCAAACAGGGGGGCAAACACCTAATACTCTAAGTCCAAAGAGTGTAGAGGAACGTCTGTTACGTTTTCTGTCTCTATCATACCATTATTTGGCCCCATAGACAGACCCAGTCACTTAACCGCGTGGCAGAATGAAGAGATTAAAGCCCCAACATTCTTGCCAGTGGACCGGGAAGGTAGCCCCTCAGAAGTCAGAGAGCCTCAGAGAGATAGAGAGGAAGCAGCTCAAGACAGGGATTTCATAAAGTCACATATAAAGTCACCTCTAAGTTGACTCGATGGCAATGGGTAAGTTGCACATGCATAGATCTGATCCTAAGAAGCATTGCAAACCTTTGAGCACTGTATTATGGGTTAGAACACCATGTAGGTCCCAGACTGAGTGGCACTCACATAGATAAGTCCTCAAAATATTTTAGTCCTCTTAAGCTTCGAAAACTCAAAAGACATTTGAGCCACAGCATACAGGAGATGAGACAGAACTTGCAGCCTGAACATAACTGGGTCTGTTTCTTGCTAAAACAAATGAACACAAAAATGACATTTTCCATAAGATGAAAGCAGGACTCATAGCATTGGCATAACAGAAAAACTGTAAAAAGGTATTGTAACCGTGCTCTAAGAAGTAACAGGAACAGTTTTGTTTTTTTTTAACAAATGGCAATATAAATATTATCACTAAAGAAAAAGAAGGTATTTACAAATGCCAGTTTTTGATGTAAGAAAAATTTAGGTATGAATACACTAATAGAAATTAAAAATTCACTTGATGGGCTCAATAGCAGAATGTAGATGGTATTCTGTGTAGGTGTAGAAAAAAGTATTTGAAAAAATCTGGGCTGAACAGTTCCCAATTTTGGTGAAAAACATAAACTTACGGATTTAAGAAGCTCAGGACATGCCAACAAGTTAAATTCAAAGAACTTTATGCCCAAATAAGTCATAATCAACTGCAGAATAGCAAAGAATGAAATGCCTTGGAAGAAGTTAGAGAGAAAACAACACATTTCACAAAGGGGAAAAAATTTTTCAGTTACTCTACAGTTCTTATCCAAAACCATGGAGGTCAAAAGACTGTAACAACATTTTTTCAGTGCTGAAAGAAAAGAATCATTAACTCAGAATTTTACATCCAGTGGAAATATCCGTCAGGAATAAAGGAAAATAATGACGTTCTCAGCTGAAGGAACTCTAAAGAGAATTCATAACCACCAGACTTAGTTTAAGCACTAAAGGTGGCAGACTCAGAATTTCAGGAATTATGGAAAGCAGCACAGTGGTAAGTATCTGGGTGAACATTCTATGCCAACCCTGCTGTCACTACACAACATGGCGCAGGACTGCCCTCTTTGGAAAGTCTTTACAGCTTGGTGGAAACACTTTGGAATACACTCTTGGTGGCGTATCAGTACTAGAGAATGAAATTTACTTCGAAAATATATGAGAGATGTCTGTAGCCACGTCTGGTGAAAAACTGAATAATAACATTTTGGACACCAAATGAAAGATGGTAGCAAACAAACAAAATGAGTCTGAATTCCCATGTGCCCATGAGCCGGCTCTGAAGGCCTTCCCCAGGGAGGCATTTCAAATACATCTGGAGCAATGGCAGCATCAGGGAATGTAGGCTATAAACCTCTCCTCTGGCCTTCTCTGAAGGGTAACCACTTGCTTAAGTGCCAAGCTTAGTGGTTAACATATAGTCATTCTGTAGACAGTCTAGCTAAGAATTACAATGCCTCCTTGAGAGGAAAGCATTTTATACGAATGACGTAAACAAGTGCCTCAAAGACAAAGTAATAGTAAACCAAGGCATTTCCCATCAGTCTTTACCTGAGAGGGTCTTTGTAAGGATTTCCTGCGGCTCAGAAAAAACAACAGAGTAAACTCTGTCTTCTTTCACCTCTTCCCTCCTCAAGAAACAGGAACTGGTGCTAAGATGTTAGGGGTCAAGCCCCAAACTCCTCTTCTGGTCCCGTATCTAAGTTGTGTAATAACACTAGACAATCAGCTATAAGAAGATGAACCCAAGGAGTATTTCCAGTCTGTGACAGGTTTGCCTTCCAGTGAAATCCTGTTTCAAATAGCTAGACCAGCAGAGGAGCTCTGGTCCTCTGGCCTGAGAGAAGGACAGGGTGGGGTTGTCAGAGCCTCCTTGACCATCATTCTCCTCAAGAGGTTTTGGAGGCTCATTCATGTCATAACTCAAGGACTATTACTGCCCAGTTGCATAACTGTGAAAAAGACTTTCTCCTTTGAAGGAGCAAAGGGCCCAGGAGGGGCAGGTGTGAGGCTTTTCTCTTTAAGTCAGCTTTGTGTCTTCAGGTCACCGGCCCCTGGCCACCTTCACAACCGGCCTTTTGAACTCATCCTCATGTCTCCCTCCCAAATTCCCCCAGCACCCTGGGCTGTGGCTTCTGCGGGTTTCAATGGTGTCCTTTCAGTAGCTCCTTGCCCCCCGCTGAGGGAGCAAACCCACAGTGCCCTTAAGTGTCCTTCAGTAGGAACATTGCTGAGGGTACACGATGGTCTGACTGATCCTTAGACCCAGATGGGCAGAACTTTGGGCAGGGGGTCATTGTCCAGAAGTCTCAGCTTCCTTTAAGTGGCTCCAAACTTCAGTGTGTTGACTGCCCAATACACAGGTGGGGGAAGCCTGTGGAAGATTCTCAGTCCTAGTTTCACCCAGCACTGGGAAAACCCTAAGGGGGGAGAGCAGTGATATTCCTGAGGATCTTTATTCTAAAACTCTCAAAGCAGCTGATATAGTCTTGAGAGGTGGGCGATGAGAAAGCTTGGGACCATGGGAGGGTGGCAAAAGAAGGAGACTCCTATCACTCCCTCTTTGGTCTTGAGTAGTCCTTTCTTCCTTCCTCCCTTCCTTCCTCACACCCTCCCCCTTCCTTCCTTTCTCCTGCTTTTCCTCCCTTCCCTCCCTCCTCCCTCTGTCGCTTCTTTCCTTCCTTCCCTCCATCCCTCCCTTTCTCCTCCTTTCTTCCCTCTTCTTCTTCTTCTTTTTTTTTTTTTTTTTAATGCATCTCGGGCTCCAAGCAGGCATTTGTTGCTAAAATCATATTTCTCTGTGTTAATTTATTATCCTTAACTCAAATCTGGAGTATGTAGCTCATTTTGATAATTCCTCTTCTGTCTGCACAGAGAAGAGTCTGCTCACAGCCAGTGATGAGAGGGGAGGAAACAGTTTCCCTAGCCAGGGCTGGCTCTGCTTTTTAGCCTACTAGGGGTGAGGCCCCTGGGGAGCCTTTCCCAGGGAAGCAGGGCAGGCAATGAGTCCAGCCTGGGGCTGCAGCCAGGCTGTGTGGCCTCTGTGGCTTTGATTTCTCCTCCTGGAAGGGCACCCTGTGGACTTCCTATGGGAGGACAATGAGTCCATGGGTGACCACAACTCACCCCTCCTTCCTGTCCTCTGGACCCACGTCCTGATAGGCCTCTTGCCCTCCTTCCCAGTATATAAGCGTTGTGATCAAGCGTGGCAGAAAAAGTCCTCAGGGCCAGACCCTGGGCCTTGGCCTCCGTGGCCTTAGGCTTCCCCGAGTTTTGGTGGGACCTGTAGCCTGGCGGGGGTCTGGGGCCTTGAGGTGCTGGACCGACTGGGCCTGTCCCAAAAGGCACAGGAGGCCGGGCTCTGTCCAGCAGCCCCGCGTTTGCGGTGGGGCTGCCCGGGACCTCGCGCCACCCTCGCGCCCCTCTCCGCGCAGCCCCGCCCCAGCCCCAACTGCCCAACCGGCACCCTCCCCGCCTTCTGGTTCTAGAAGTGTGTCCTCTTGCCGCATAGATGCAACTGGGCACCGCACTGCACACAGAGTCAATCCCACCTGGGTTGAAGACCTGAACATAAAACCCACAACTTTAATACTACCAGATGGAGGAGGAGGGAAGGGATGAAAAAAGAAAGTAGAGAAAGAAAGTTTTAGCAAAAGAACAATTAGAAAAAAAGTATTAGAAGATTATATGCTCACATTATGGATTCACGGAGCCTGTGCACACAAAATTGCTTGGATAGCATACTGTGATATCTTTCTTTGGAAATAAGACTTAGATACAGGGATTGGTGCCAGGAATAGTTGCAGAGGCTGACTTTGGGAAAAGGGGGGAAAAATTGGCATTGATTAGTTGGTCTGAATGAGGCTGAAAACCGTGAAAATCAAGATAATATTTAAAGATAGAATTCTAGTAGCCTAGAACAGGCAGCAGAAATTTTTCTAATTACTACCAGAAGAGGGCTTTAATCACTAAACAACATGGATCAATAGTTCAAGATCTCTGTACAAAGAAAATAATAGGCCTAGGTAATTTTCATTCAGGTTACCATCAAACATGCAAGGAACAGGTAATTTTAAACTTGTACAAAGGCAACAAAGAATAGAAAACCATGAGACACTCCTCCAACTGGATCTTAAGGCTAGTTTAATAAGGACAACGAATCACAGAAGGATGGTAGAAGAAGAGTTACAGGACAAGCTGACTAAATAACTGAGATGCAAAAACCTACGTGAAGTGCTGGCAAAGGAAATCCAGCACAGAATAAAACATATAATATGCCATGATCAAGATGGTTTATTGTAGGCACGCAGGTTTGAGAGAACATTAAAGATTTAATAATTTAATTCACCACATGTATAGGTGAAAGAAGAAAAGACATAGGGTCACCTGAAGAGATGGGACAAAGCAGTTGATAAAGTCCAGTCCCTGTGAGAGATAAGAACTCTGAGCAAACACGGAACAGGAAAGGAGTTGCCTGACCTGGAAAACTATCATTAATACGGTATTAATGGGAGATGTTGGACATTTCCTTTAAAATTAGCAATAAAATAAGAATGCTTTGTATTATTTTTATTAAACATTTAAAATGGAGATCTAAACTCATACAATAAAAAAAGACACAAAAAAAGAAAGAAAAGGTATAACTTTTATCATATGTAGATTACAGAGCAGTCTCCATAGAAAAAAATTCAAAACTATAGAAAGTACTGTAATTAATAAAAATTAATCATACATACGAGGAAGCCTCGTGGCACAGTAGTTCTGTGTTCAGCTGCTGAGTGAAGGATGGGCAGTTCCAACCCACCAGCCGCTCTTCAGCAGAAAGATGTGGCAGTCGGTTTCTGTAAAAATATACAGCCTTGGAAACCATATGGGGCAGTTCTACTCTGTCCTACACGGTGACTACGAGTTGGAATTGACTGGAAAGCAGTAGGTAATCATAAATATAAAATAAGAATATGTGTTTTCACCACAATTAAAAATCAGTCAATCAATCAAATTTCTATCCGTCAGCCCGAAGCCGACCCTGCCAACGCTTTCGCGTGAGGGCAGAAGACACTGATAGGGAAAGAGCAGGATTCTGGTGGGCCGCACCGAGGAGGAAGGGGGCAGGGTGGTTCAGTGGTTGAATTCTTGCCTTCCATGCAGGGGACCCCAATCAATTCCCGGCCCATGCACCGCACGCACGGTTACCACCATCTGTCAGAGGAAGCTTGCTTGTTGCTGTGATGCTGAACAGGTTTCAGCAGAGCTTCCAGACTAAGATGAATGAAGAAGAAAGAGGTGGCAATCTATTTTTGAAAATCAGTCAGTGAACACACTACGAATCACAACAGTCCCATCTCATTATGTACAGCATCACCATTAGTCAGGGGCTGAGTAAAGAGCAGCTAACACCAACAACGAATACCAAGGAGGAAAGAACATTATTTTACTTTGGGCTAAATTTATCATCTTGGTGCCTGTAGGAGTTACCATAACAACAACAAATAAACGACTATTGGGTGGCTTTAAAAGAGAAATATATTTTCTCACAGTTTAGGAGGCCAGAAGTCTGAATTCAGAGCATAGCTCCGGGCGGGGCGGGGAGGTACTTCCTCCTCTATTTCAGCTTCTAGAAACTGCCAACAATCCTTAGAGTTCCCGCACTGTAGAGGCATTTGTCTCCACTGTCTGCCTTCCTCTGCCTCGTGTGTATTTCTGTGTCTATTCCACACATTTTCTTAGCTCAGAAGTGACTAGGTTTAGGACCCACGGTACACTGTTATGGCCTCATTAACATAACAAAGGGAGCCCCCTATTTACAAGCTGGGTCATATTTACAATTGCAGGAGTTAGAATCTCAACACATATTTTTGTGGGACACAATTCAGTCCATAACAATAGTCTTACCAGATATTCTGGATTGAGAGTCCTAGCATGAGCAGCTGAGGATGATTCTAATTCTTTGCTACATTAGTTCGCTAAAGCTTGTAGCAAAGTTTGCCCATTCAAATGTCTAAGCAATTCATTAGGTAAGACCCGGCCAAACTTTCCTAAACATATCCACTGTGTGGAAGAAAACACATACTACCATCATGGAAGTCTGGAGAAATGCATTAATAAAAGTAGAGTAGGGCTTGGGACCAAGAATTATTTCATGGCCTTCATAACATGTGATAACTGTTAGACGTCCACCTGGAGACGTCAGGTAATAATACTAACAGCTAACACTTATTGAGTACGTGCACTGGTGGCGCCAGGACTCTTGTAAGAGCTTCTGCTTTCTTAAGATATTTGTTCTGCATGATAGCTGTATGAGGAATGTATCATTATAATGTATATTTTATACATGAAGAGGTCGATACAGAGATTTATGCTGACATTTGGGTATAAGTCTGGGCCCAGGAGGAGTTGAAATGGCTGGAGGTGGAACCTTGACTTAAATAATAAATAAGTGAATAGAAATGGAAGCACTACATCTGTGGAGAGGCTGCCCATGAGCCCAAGATTACAGTGCATTGGTATGGAAAACAGAATTGTGAAGTCCTGAACCCTGTAGCCATATATAGCCCTCAAGGTCTTAGTAGAGCAATAAGGAAAAGAGAGAGAGCCAGAGGAGAGAAGAACACATTCCCTGAGTGACATAGGAGGCTGGGCCCTCCGCTATGTTCACATGTCATTCCTCATTTAACCCTTAGATTGATACAGTGTGTGAGATAGGTATTATTATTCACTTTTAACATTGCAAAAGTTTTATTTTCTCTGACTTAACAGTAATGAGTGTTTATGGAAACAAACGAGAAACTAGAGAAAAGTATACTTAAAGGGGAAATCTCATCAATTGACTACTATTATTTAGTCAGACCACTGAGGAAGTTGTTGTTAGGTGCCATCCAGTCATTTTTGACTCATAGTGACCTGATGTGACAGAATAGAACTGCTCCATATGTTTTTCTGGACTGCAATCTTTATGGAAGCAGATTGCCAGGTCTTTCTCCCATGGAGGTGCCTTGTAGGTTTCAACTGCCAGCCTTTCAGTCAGGGAGCACTTAACCTTTGCACCACCAGGGCCCAGGAGATATGCATGGAAAAAGAAAATAGAACATCATTAAAAGAGTCAAGCAGAGAGGCGGGGCCAAGATGGCGAACTAGGTAGACGCTACCTCGGATCCCTCTTGCAACAAAGACTCAGAAAAACAAGTGAATTGATCACATACATAACTATCTACAAACCCTGAACAACAAACACAGATTTAGAGATGGAGAACGAACAAATACGGGGAACCAGCGACTGTTTTCGGAGCCTGGAGCCAGCATGCCAGTCAGGTAACCTTGGCGCCGGGCTTAGGCCTGAGCCCAGGGGAGATGAACACAAAATCTTGTGACGGTGCAAACAAGGGGCGCAGCCCTACCCCCTGAACCGACCCCGGGAGGGGGCCCAGCCGGTCCGCGTGGGTGGCGCGGCGACGCGGCTGGTGGGAGAAGTCCCCGGGAGGCAGTGACTGGATTTGGAGCCGGGAGTGCAGCATCCCAGCCGGGGAACCTTGGCGCCGGGCTTTTGACTGGGCGCTGTCACAGCGCAAGCACCGGGCGCAGCCCTACTCCCCTGAACTAACCCCAGGAGGGGCCCCAGCCGGTCCGCGGGGGCGGTGCGGTGACGCGGCTGGCGGGACGAGAAGTCCCCAGGAGGCAGCGACTGATTTTGGAGGCGGGAGTGCAGCGTCCCAGCAGGGGAACCTTGACGCTGGGCTTTGGACTAGCAGCAGAGCATCTGACCACGGCTTCAGCGGGCCAGACCCTCGGGGGCAATCTCCACACAGCCGGCACACATGGGCGACACACCCCGCGGGAATCTCAGATAAAATAGTCATTCCAAGCAAGATAAGCAACTTTGGCTATATTCCGGGGTGCTACTCTCCTGTTTCTCTGAACCCTCCCCCACCCTTCCCAGGCGGCTTCATTAACATTGGAATTTCCCGAGCCAGAGGGAGAATGGCTCCGGCTCCGTGGAAGCTTTGCTTTTCCCTTTTTTTTTTGTTTTGTCTTTTCCTAACCCATTCTTCCGGCCTGAGAGAAGGAACCACAAAAAAACCAGGGACCAAAAATCCATCCCTAATTGGACTAAAAACACAGAACTAGCTACAGCCAAACATATATGATCCAAATCTCGGACTTTCATCCTTACAGGGAACAAGGTGGTAGTTATAATCCAAAGGCAGTTCTGATAGGGATCTGACTGCATTTTTTTTTTAGCGGATTTTCTGGAAAAACAAGTTTCCCTGGTCTGATATCTCTGCTTATTCAACAGAGCCCTAACTGACCCACAACAGGGAACTGAGGGCTGAAGCTCCCCCCAGACCACCTAGCCTCTGGCCTTAGGGGTCTAAGGAGGGTGACACCTACCAATCAGTAGAGGTACTTGCATTGGGGGCCTAAGGTACAGCTGCAGTGCCCTCCCACCAAGGTGCTATAGGAATAGAGACACACCTACCTCACTGACACCTGGGGGAAGCCTGTCAGCATCCTGCCCCCCCCGGAGGGTGAACCCCAGCTGCTAATAAAATCTGGTGCACACAACTGTCACCACTAATTCTCAAGGTGGATAGGTGTTAGGGTGCAGTACACACTTGATGACCCAAAATCAGATTCTACTCAATAACAGTGAATAGACTCAGGCATATATATCTGGCAACAGCCCAAACCAGCTGGTAATAGGTCATAAGTAAGTCAAGGGCTACAACAATCAAGACAGCACAATCTAGTAGCCCATCCATGTATATTGAAAGAAAACAAAACAAGACTCAGTGAGCAATTATAGAATAAACCACTAGTATATCTTAGTGATGGCTCGGAGACAGCAGTCGATATCAAACCACATAAAGAAGCAGACCATGAGAGCTTCTACAACCCCCAAACAAAAGAATCAAAATCTTTCCCAAATGAAGATACAATCCTGGAATTATCAGATACAGAATATAAAAAACTAATTTACAGAATGCTTCAAGACATCAGGGATGATCTCAGAAATGAAATAAGGCAAACTGCAGAAAAAGCCAAGGAACACACTGATAAAACTGTTGAAGAACTCAAAAAGATTATTCAAGAACATAGTGGAAAAATTAATAAGTTGCAAGAATCCATAGAGAGACAGCATGTAGAAATCCAAAAGATTAACAATAAAATTACAGAATTAGACAACGCAATAGGAAGTCAGAGCAGCAGACTCGAGCAATTAGAATGCAGACTGGGAAATCTGGAGGACCAGGGAATTAACACCAACATAGCTGAAAAAAAAAAACAGATAAAAGAATTTAAAAAAATGAAGAAACCCTAAGAATCATGTGGGACTCTATCAAGAAGGATAACTTGCGTGTGATTGGACTCCCAGAACAGGGAGGGAGGAAGGACAGAAAACACAGAGAAAATAGTTGAAGATCTGCTTACAGAAAACTTCATTGACATCATGAAAGACGAAAGGATATCTATCCAAGATGCTCATCGAACCCCATTTAAGATTGATCCAAAAAGAAAAACACCAAGACATATTATCATCAAACTTGCCAAAACCAAAGATAAAGAGAAAATTTTAAAAGCAGCCAGGGAGAAAAGAAAGGTCTCCTTCAAGGGAGAATCAATAAGAATAAGTTCAGACTATTCAGCAGAAACCATGCAGGCAAGAAGGCAATGGGATGACATATACAGAGCACTGAAGGAGAAAAACTGCCAGCCAAGGATCATATATCCAGCCAAACTCTCTCTGAAATATGAAGGTGAAATTAAGATATTTACAGATAAACACAAGCTTAGAGAATTTGCAAAAACCAAACCAAAGCTACAAGAAATACTAAAGGAAATTGGTCAGAGAACCAATAATATCAGATACCAGCACAACACAAGGTCACAGAACAGAACACCCTGATATCAACTCAAATAGGGAAATCACAAAAACAAATTAAGATTAATTAAAAAAAAAATGCTCAGAACAGGGAATCATTGAAGTCAATATGTAAAAGATCACAATAATCAAAAAGAGGGACTAAATACAGGTGGCATAGAACTGCCGTATGGAACTCTTATACACTGCTGGTGGGAATGTCAAATGGTACAACCACTTTGGAAATCTATCTGGCGTTATCTTAAACAGTTAGAAATAGAACTACCATACAACCCAGAAATCCCACTCCTCAGAATATACCCTACAGAAATAAGAGCCTTCACACAAACACATATATGCACACCCATGTTTATTGCAGCTTTGTTTACAATAGCAAAAAGCTGGAAGCAACCAAGATGTCCATCAACGGATGAATGGTTAAATAAATTGTGGTATATTCACACAATGGAATACTATGCATCGATAAAGAACAGTGATGAATCTGTGAAACATTTCATAACATGGAGGAACCTCGAAGGCATTATGCTGAGTGAAATTAGTCAGAGGCAAAAGGACAAATATTGTATAAGACCACTATTATAAGATCTTGAGAAATAGTATAAACTGAGAAGAACACATACTTTTGTGGTTACGAGGGGGGAGGGAGGGTGGGAAAGGGTTTTTTACTGATTAGTTAGTAGATAAGAACTGCTTTAGGTGAAGGGAAGGACAATACTCAATACACGGAAGGTCAGCTCAACTGGACTGGACCAAAAGCAAAGAAGTTTCTGGGATAAGCTGAATGCTTCAAAGGTCAGCGGAGCAAGGGTGGGGGTTTGGGGACCATGGTTTAGGGGGCCTTCTAAGTCAATTGGCAAAATAATTCTATTATGAAAACATTCTGCATCCCACTTTGAAACGTGGCGTCTGGGGTCTTAAATGCTAACAAGCGGCCATCTAAGATGCATCAATTGGTCTCAACCCACCTGGATCAAAGGAGAATGAAGAACACCAAGGTCACACAACAACTAAGAGCCCAAGAGACAGAAAGGGCCACATGAACCAGAGACCTACATTATCCTGAGACCAGAAGAACTAGTTGGTGCCCGGCCACAATCGATGACTTCCCTGACAGGGAGCACAACAGAGAACCCCTGAAGGAGCGGGAGAACAGTGGGATGGAGACCCCAAATTCTCATAAAAAGACAAGACTTAATGGTCTAACTGAGACTAGAGGAATCCCAGCGGTCATGGTCCCCAAACCTTCTGTTGGCACAGGACAGGAACCATCCCCGAAGACAACTCATCAGATTTGAAAGGGACTGGACAGTGGGTAGGTGAGAGATGCTGATGAAGAGTGAGCTAATTATATCAAGTGGTCACTTGAGACTGTGTTGGCATCTCCTGTCTGGAGGGGGGATGGGAGGATAGAGAGAGTTGGAAGCTGGCAAAATTGTCACGAAAGGAGAGACTGGAAGGACTGACTCATTAGGGGGAGAGCAAGTGGGAGTACGGAGTAAGGTGTATATAAAGTTATATGTGACAGTCTGACTTGATTTGTAAACGTTCACTTGAAGCTCAATAAAAGTTAATAAAAAAAAAGAGTCAAGCAGAATGGTGGTGGGAGTATCTCTAATACAGGGCTTAGCTGCTACCAGTTAGGAAAGCACACAGAAGTATATGATCTACAAGGAAAAATGGCAGGTTATTTCTGACTCCTACCCCAGCCCTCACCCTCACCTCCCACTTTGGCCTGCCTAGTGAGCAATAAACATAAGAAAAGGGGCTAGACATCTTTGGTCATCATGCAAACACAAATGCAAATATAAAGTGACAATATTACACTACCCCATACCAACCAGGATGGGTAAAATGAAAAAGATACTAAATCTCAAATTTTGAGTAGAATGGAGGAACTGGAACTCTAATCTACTGCAGGGGAGAGTATAAACTGGTACAACCATTTTAAACAATTATTTGAAACTATCTATAATTTATAATTCAGCAAATTTACTTCTAGACAAATACCCATCAAAAATGAAAATATATGTTCACCAAAATACATATACTTGTAAATAACCTCCAAGGCATGAATATATTCCTTATAAATGCCTATGGCTTAGGGTGTTACTCCCTGTGGATAGTAAAGTTGATATACAGATTTATCTTCATATGGACAAAAATTCTAGAGCCCTTTGTAGAACAAAATAGCAAATCCCAGAGAAGCATGTTCTCATGGCTTAAGACATCCTTGTGGCTTCTATTTACACCTCTCTTGCTTTGAGGCTGGAACACATAGACCCAGTTATGAAATCACCTTTGCTTGTTAATTTTGCAAAATTCCGCACACCTCAAAATTTTTGTGAGTTTAATAGAGAAAAGATCACAGATGGATAAATGAAAAAAAGAGAAGGGGTATATTTTGCACCAAAGCAATATATTTAAAATGAAATGGTGAGAATGGTGGGCTTCCTTTTTCTGAAAATGCTTTTCAATTTGTTTGATGGTGGGGAGCAGAGGAACGAGATGTTTTATTCAAGAACTAGTTTTCTGGGCAATTTGGTAACTACCTAAACAATAACCTCTAAAAATAAATATTTTGATCCATTGACTTGCTGCTTACACCTAGTTATTTCCAGTTAGATCACATATTTAAATTTAAAATACAAAAAATAAAAAGTTTTTAAGAAATATGGCATTTTTGCTTAATTTTTTAACTGTTAAAGAGGAAGTGCATTCTAAAATACTCAAAGGCATAAAATAGAAAGGTGATAAGTTATGTGCAAGAAAAGATAACCAAATAGAGAAGTAGTAACTTTGGCGAAGGATAAAAGAGTACAAAATACTGGAGAAACCAGCGGAACTGTATAACTCAGGGTCATGATAGCTCCATAAACACATCCAAACTCCCTGAGAGACCAAATTACTGGGCTGAGGGACCTGGGGACCATGGTCTCAGGGAACATCCAGCTCAACTGGCATAACATAGCTTATAAAGAAAATATTCTACATTCTACTGTGGTGAGTATCATCTGGGGTCTTAAAAGCCTGTGAACAGCCATCTAAGATACTCCACTGGTCTCATCCCTCAGGAGCAAGGGAGAATGAAGAAAACCAAAGACACGAGGGGAAGATTGGTCCAAGGGACTAATGGATCACAACTACTATGGTCTCCACCAGACTGAGTCCAGCACAACTAGATGGTGCCAGGCTACCACCACTGACTGCTCTGACAGGGATCACAATAGAGGGCCCCAGACAGAGCTGGAGAAAAATGTAGGAAAAAATTCTAACTCACGAAAAAAGACCAGACTTACTGGCCTGACAGAGACTGGAGAAACTGCAAGAGTATGGTCCCCAGGCATCCTTTTAGTTCAGTAATGAAGTCACTCCTGAGGTGCACCCTTCAGCCAGAGATTAGAGACTATGGCCCACAGACACTTGCTAACCCAGAACTGAAGATACTCCCAAAGTCTACCTTTCAGCCAAAGATTAGACAGGCTTATAAAACAAACAATAACACATGTGAAGAACATGCTTCTTAATTCAATCAAGTGTATGACACCAAATGGACATCACCTGTTCAGGTCAACTGGAGGAATGGACACGGGAAACCTGAGGTGTAAAGGGAAAGTGGGAGCATGCTAATAGATAGTGGGGATTGAAACCAATGGCAACAAAACAATTTGTGTATAAATTTTTGAATGAGAAACTAATTTGTGCTGTAAACTTTCACCTAAAGTAAAATAAAAATGTATCACTCATAAAGGCAAACTTAAAGTTAAATAAACAGAAGCTATATATTTTTTTATACCTCAATCGGGGTTACTATAAAATCCCCAATTAATAAATGGGCAAGGTCAATGATTCCACTTTAAGACAGAAGATTGAATACACATACTTACCTCCTTTAATTCCTTAAAGTCCACTAAAATAGCCATAGAAAAATCATTTTTTAAAGGAATTAATATGCAAGTATAAGACTGGGAGAGACAACCAAGAACATTGATTCCTGAGCTGTCAGTAGGGCATGAGACCTGATTTGTAGTGTAATTACTCAAAAAGGCTCAGCAAATAATGACACCTCATCCTACTTTTGAAGTGACAGTGAATGTGATGCAAAAAACAATATAGTTGAAAAAACTTAATGTAATGGAAAATGGCAGAGTAGAAAGCACCAAGTATTGGTCTTTCCAGCAAAACAGCATTAAGCTTGAAAAAAAAAGTCAGAATCATCCTTTTCAGTGGTCTGCAACCTAATCAGATACTTAGGGCAACCAGAGAACTACTCGATGAAGAGAGTGGCTGCTGAGCTTTAGTAAGAGAGCAACATGGGGGAACCAGCTAACACCACCCATTCCTCAGCATGACCACAGACATGTGGGCAGTAGCTTTTATTCTTGGAGTGGCTAACTGATGCCACCATGGACTATAAGAACCTTGTCCTCCAAAAATTTGGAGTTGTACATTTTGGTGGGTCAGGGGGTTACTTGAGGGAACACTGAGGATGTTTTTGCCCTGTTTTAGCCCCTTCAGGATCCAGTGGCTGAAAGAGATATAAACAAAAAAACAAACATGTTGCCATAGAGTCATTTCCAACCAACAGCAACCCTATAGGACAGAGTAGAACTGCCTCATAAGATTTCCAAGGAGCAGCTGTTGCATTTGAACTGCCAACCTTTTGATTAGCAGCCGAGCTCTTAACCACGGTGCTAACAGGGCTTCTAAAGAGATATACACACCTTAAAAAAAAATCTCCATATTTAAGGAAATATCTGTAAGGTCACAAACTGACCACAGAGATAATGAAACAGATGCTTGACTGACCACTCACAGGTGAAATATAGACTTTACATACATAATTTAAAAATCCACTGTGCAAATGGATGGCTCAAGCCCTCAACAAGCAACAGCAGTAACCATGATGAGGGAGAGAATATAATTTCCAGAACTGCCACATTTTAATAGTCAAAATTTCCATTTCTCAACAAAAAATTCCAGAGCATACAAAAAAACAGAAAAATATGGCTCCTATAAAGTAAAGATAAATATCTGACAGAAACAATCCCTGAGGGAGCCTAGACATTGGAATTACTGGTCAAAGACACTAAATCAAATATCTTAAATATACTCAATGAAATAAAGAAAGCCATGAATAAAGAGGTAAATCACAAGAACAATGTATGAACAAACAGAAAATGTCCACAATGGTATAAATCAAACCGGTTGCCATTCAGTTGAACCTGACTCATTGTGACCCTATAGGACAGAGGAGAACTGCCCCATATGGTGTGCAAGGAGAAGCTGGTGGATTCCAGCTGCCAAACTCTTAACCACTGCACCAGCAGGGCTCTAATAAAGATATAGAATTTTTTTTTCAGCGGTTGTGCTTTTCATCTTCATGATTTCCATTTGGTTCATTTTTATAGTTTCTATGATATAGTCTCACTCATGATGACATAGTTTCTATAATAAAGGAATAGAAACTATAAAAATGAACCAAATGGAAATTATGAAGCTGAAAACACAACGGCTGAAATAAAAATTCACTAGAGTGGCTCAATGACAGATTTGAACAGGCAGAACACAGAGTCATCAAATTTGAAGACAAGGCATTTGGAATTATCCAGTCTGAAGGGGGAAAAAAGAATAAGAAAAATGAACAGAACCTGAGGTTCCCGTGGGACATCAAACACACCAATAAACATATCACACCAAAACCAAACCCATTGCCGTTGAGTCGATCCCAACTCATAGCAACCTTGTAGGACAAAGTAGAACCACCCTCATAGGGTTTCCAAGGCTGTAAATCTTTATGGGAGCAGGCTGCCACATTTTTCTCCCGGAAACACATCATGGTCATCCCAAAAATAGAGGAGAGAGAGAAAGGTGCAGAAGCAAAAATAACAGCCGGACACTATCCAAATTTGATGAAAGACGTAAATCACTGGCCTTGGCTCAAACCCATGAGTTTCCAGGGTTTTAAGAGCAGCTTTATAGGGCAAGCCCCAAAGCCCAAGTCCTTTCAGTTCTCTACTTGTATCAGGTTTGGTATTGGCCAATGGCCAAAGGTGTCATAAGTTCAGTTGCAATTCAAGATGTTAACAGACTTCTGCTTTTGATGAAAGCAGCTTCCAGGTCATTTTTCAAAGGCATGGAAAACAAACAGGAAAAATATGTGGCCATACTGTATTCAGGTACAATAAAGAAAAGCACTTGAGTGTTTTCTGAACTATGGCAAGGAATTTCTTGAGTACAAGAATCTCCCAGAGTAAGACGTAGTTCTGTTGTACATAGGGTCGCTATGAGTCGGAATCGACTCAATGGCACCTAAAGACAATAGCAACAGGGAGTAGGATATTCTACCAGGAATAGTGTCAAGAAAGGCTTCAACCAAGAAGTGATGCTTGAAACATTAAAAGGGCACAGGTACAGAGACAGCAAGAATGAGTGGCCACTTTTACAATCAATCACAAGAAGCAAATAAAATCAAGTGTGTTCTGAGCTATGGCAAATTGTTTCTAAAACACAATGGAGTACACAGCAGGAAGTGAGGAGTTATACCAGTAGTAGGGTCAGAAAAGAGTTTACCAGGAAGTGATGCTGAACCAAATGTGGAAATATCAGTAGCTGGTTAAAAAGTAGGAAATGGCCCAATATATTCAGGAAACCCCAAGTATTCTCCTGAGGCCGCAGTGCAAGGTGATGGGTATCATGAACATAAAAATTCTGAGGAGACAGGGTGAAGCTATTGGGGCATTTTTGCTGCATTTCTGAGCAAGAAACATCTTCTTTTGTCCTCTTGTGTTTAGAGATGCTTGTCCCGGTTCTACCCTTTGCAGTCACACAAAACAATCCCCCTCTCTTCCTCATCTGAGAGCTTTCATTTTCCTCCAAGTTATCAGATTCCCTTCTGTTCACCAACAAAACTTTCTAAAACCCCTTCTCAAATGGTTTCAACAATTTTACTGGTTACTTTTCTAAATAGCCCTCTAGAACAAAATCAAATGTGCAGCAAAGCAGAGAACAGTGGGCTTTTTCCTGAGGGCTCTGCTAGGCCTCCCACGTAGGTTGACCATGGAGGTCCTTATACTCATTGCTTTTCTGTGAGGCCATAATGCTAACCCTTTTCCAGAAGGCCCAAGAGAAAGCATGGGAAGGGGGTAAGTGTACCATATTCTGGGTCTCAGAGCCAGGAAGGTCAATGAATTTGGGTCAACAGCCTACCCATGAGTGATGGTGCCTTTAGGCACCACATCAAAGAGTTCTATTCTGCGCTGATTTTCTGTAAAGGATGGGTCTTTTGGGGGACTCATCATTCATTGATCCAACTAATATATGTCAAGTATCTACTACATGTCAGGTACTATCCTACTTTCTGGGACTACACATATAAGGCAGACCTTGTGTTTGCCCCTAAGTTGCTTATAATCCTTCTAAAGGAGATAGATTTTTAAATGAGGATCTCACGTGAACAGTTGAGTGGGGTAGGGAGGGGGAGTGTTATCATGTAGGGATTATAGACTGATCTGATATACTTAGAGCACGAATATCAAGTAGTTTAGGCAGACTTAGCAAGCTGTGACATGAAGTATAACAATGTTGTTGTTGTTGCTATGTTCTATCAACTCGATCCTAACTCCTACTGACCCCACGTGACAGAGTAGAACAGCCCCATGAGGTTTCCAAGGCTGTAATCTTTATGATAGCAGATAGCCAGCTCTTTCTCCTTTGAAGCCACTAAGTGGGTTTGAACTGACACCCTTTTCCTTAGTAGCCAACACTTAACAATTGCACCACCAGGCCTCCTCTAACAGTGAGCATTCACACAATCTTAGTCTGTGGCAGTCATTGTTGTTAAAGGTGACATCCTCTCAACAACGGTATAAGAAAGATAGAGTTCTCTTAATCTGACAGGTGATGGGAGTGAGGCATAGAGAGGTTAAATGCCTCATCCAAGGTCATATGGCAGGTATATGGAGACACTGGGACTCAAGCCCAGGAGTTTGGTTGGGGTCTGCTGTCTTCACCATCATGGTTCACCACGGAGAAGAAGGGAGGGGAGAGAACATCTTCCATTCAAAGAGAACAGCCTATGTGAAGCCTCAGCTGCAAAGGAGGCCTGCGAGGGCTTCAGAGTGGACATGTGTTTCTAGGACTGGAGCAAAGTGGTTCAAACAGTGTCAGAGGAGTGGCTTGGGGAACAACAGCCCTTATACTGTTATCATTCCCTGGACTCTCAAGTCACCCCAATGGATATCAACCTGTTTAAGGGCAGGGGAAAGGTTCAATTCATTCTTTCTATATTATTTCCCTTAAAATAACTTCCTAACCCCTGCCAGAAGAGTTGCCACATTTTTCTTGTTGCCGTGTATGGATTCACAATGGGCCCTTGGAACTGAGAGATGTCAACAATGATGTCACACAAGAGTTACTGGAAGCCATGGTGTTCACTCAGATCCCAACGGCTCTTTGGAGAGGTTGTTGATCTGAGGTCTTCTGTGGGAGAGCGACTTAAGCTACCAGTTGCCAGAGATTGTTTCCTAAATCAAAGTCGTCCAGCTAGTGAGAGTTTGGGACATCTTCTCTAACTGGGAGGAGGGAGAAACCTCCTTCAGAAAACCATCCTTTTTGGCTCATCTTTACCCAGGGATGGAACGGTGGAATGCAACGAAGAGGCCTTTCTCTAAGAATTGAGGTGGGAGGAAAATTCTTCCCAATCAATTAGAGCTGGCCGTGAGGGGTTGTATTTCCCTGAAAAAGAAGGCCACAAGGAGAGAAGATGAAGCCTTTGATGTAGGATAACAGGGTCACTAAGGTTTTTGTTGAGAAAGTACTTCCTGCCCTTTAGTAGACAATTAAGCAAAGTCGGTAATGTGAAGGAATAAATTCGTTAATCATAAAATTCTACTGTAACCTGAGGGTTTTTCAGAGTAGGGAGGAGAAGACACTCAATATTTTAGGCCTATGGTATTCCTGCTTCTATCTCTGGGATTGAAGGAGGCAAGTGGTCACCTAGGGCAGTGGGTGAAGGGCCAGGAAGAAGGGTGGTTATGGAGACTTGTACTTATTTTTAATATGTTCTAATGAGATCGAATTGATAAGTCAAGTGATGAACTAAAAGAATTAAAGGTATTTGAGGAGTTTTGGGAGTGGGTGGTGTGAAAGAACACAGTACCCCACGCTGACCCAGAGTTCCCGGTCGCTGTGAGCCCCAACAGTTCCCAGCCTGGACTCAGGCAGCAGAAGGTCTGGGCATGACTTGCTGCCTGAGCTTCAGAGACTTGCCCTTTTCCTCCAAGTTCTAAAGTTCTATTTAGACTTGAAGTTTTAAAATTTTACCACACTGAACTTGAGCTTATGCTGTAAATCCTGGTGGCGCACCCTGATACTATAACCTCTTCCACCACCCACCCCTTTTTCTTCTCTGCTTTTCTCCTGTGCTTCCCCACAGTGGCTGAGCCCTGCTTTCTTCTCCCTCTTTGGTCTCTGTATCTCTCTAACATACTCCTGGGAGGTCCCTCCTCTCTATCCTGTGTCTCACCTTGGAGTTTTCTGTCCATCCAACTCACACAACCTACCTCCATCTCTTTCTTCTCTCTGAGCTCTCCAGTCCTTCCCTCAGATACAGAAAAACCTACAGACCTTTAAGCTGACATGGACAACCCACCCAGACACACCCAGGTGAGGTAGTTGTATTTGACCACTGACGTCTGTGGAATCAAGACTCTCAGATACATACAGTCATCTGTTTTCTGCCTGAGGACCTTGAAAGAGTTCATCTAAGATGGACCTGTAGAGGGGACGTCTGTTTACAGAAAGATTAGTTTAACCCTCTGTTGCTTGTTTAGGAAGGGTACAAGGAAGAGGTATACATGTAAAACTTTTAACAAAGTATACAAATTTTTCTTTCTCTTTAGGTATGGCGCCTCTATAAAAAGTCCTCCCTTCAAAGAGAGTTAAAATAGATGAGCATTTCTCCTGTTTGAATGTTGACTTGTTAAATATGGTAAGAAAATCACTGGCGTAGAAGAAATCTTTAGGAGAAGTTTCAGACTGTTAAAAAGGTTCAGGGAAATGAGGACATTTACATGTTCCAAAGGAGGGAATTCACTTGGCATTCAACATATCAATGCCACGAAAAAATTAATTTGAAGATTCTTTGTTTACAAATATGAAACCCCACAATACTATTTTCAAAGGGCGTGAACTTTTGTTACAAGGCACTACTATCACTAGAAGGGGACCTTTGGTGGCACAAACCGTTTGTGCTCTACAGATAAACGAAGGGTTAGTGGTTCCAACTCACACAGGTGCGTCCTGAAAGAGAGGCCTTGCTTCTGCTTTCATAATGATTACAGCCAAGAATACTCTATGGAGTGCAGCTTTACTCTGTAACACGTGGTATAGCCATGAGTCAGAATCCACTGCTTGGAAATGGCTATTATCATTGGTACCATTTTGCAGAGATTTTATTGCTCACAGCAATGCCCCCAAAAATATGGTAGCTTCTGTGGAAAGAGAGAAGGGACGAGGTCTGCAGAGGTGGAGGGTGCTGGTGATGGAGAGGCCTCCAGGGATTCCTGAGACCAGAGCCTTGGGCTCCTATATGAAGATCAGGGCCATGAGAGCTCATATAAATTAACTATTCTCAGAGGTCTCTATCCAAAAGGAAAATGCCCAAGAATCCACAACATCTCAAGCAAAAAACCCAAGCTCTAGGGCCAGGAAGACTCCACTACCATCAGAGAGGCCTTTTCCCTCAGCTTCCGCTGAGCAGACATCTCATTCATCCAGCTAAGGGGCTACCCCAGAGAAGCGATGGGTAAGGTGTGCATATTTCACCCAGGTGCGCACGGTCAAGTGGGTGGCTGTGGCCTGGCAGACCAAAACCTCCTTTGCCCCCGTGGGACAGATGCCCCAAGTCTTTGAGGCCGAGCTCTCTGAGTAGAGCACCGTCGCCGTGCCCCCAGTCTGGCCAACACTGAGTCCCTGGTAAGCACCCTGGGGCCTTGGAAGGAGGGGCCCCAGGCCCGCACCACCGAGCCCAGCGTCTGAGGAGAGGAGCATGGGGAAAGCCCCCACGCAGCCACCCCGGAGTGGCTAGTGACCCATGAGCGCAGCTTCCACTGCTTGGCCTGCTGCCTTGTGTTCAAGTCCCAGGAGGCCCTGGTGGCTCACATGGAGCATGGAATGAGCCAGGGCTTCAGCAACCAGGTCCTCTGCGAAGAGCTGCTGGAAAAGGAACTGCCACCCTCACCCCCATGCAAGCCCAGAGGCTGCCACCAGCTGGCCAAGGCCACTTGATGGCCTCCAAGAAGAGGGAGGTGTGGGAGAGGAGTGCCGTCTGCAGGAGCTGGAGGGGCAGCTGGAGAAGCAGAGAGAGCAGCTGAGGAGGTTGAGGCACCAGCTGGTGAGGTTGCAGAGGCAGGAGGCCAGGCTACAGAGGGTGGGGGCACAGCACTGAAGCCAGAGGAGGAAGAGCCTGAAGACCTGCTAGCAACTTGGGACTGGGAGGAGCAGGGCATTTGTGCTGGGAAATGTGGATCGTCTCATCAGCTGCTACCCAAAAGATATGTGGCCCACGGAAGAAAGGCCTGGCAATCTACTTCTGTACTATCACAGTCATTGAAAACTCTGTGCAGTGCAGTTCTACTCTGAAACACCTGGGTTCACCATGCATTGAAATCAACAAGACAGTAGGTTTTTGTTCTGTTAAGGCCTCTGTTCAGGCTCCTTTAACCCACCTGCCTGTAAGAACCTCTCCTCCCAGCCTGTGCCCCAATCCAACTACTCCAAGTGCATGGAGAGCTGCAATCCTAGGGGGACCTGGAAAGAAGGAGCCCCAGAACACCTGACTGCAGACACCAGGTCTGCTCAGAGGTTCCCCTAGCCTAGGAGAGGAGAGGACAGGCCTGATCTGGATGGTGAGGTCTCAGAACTCTGAGAATGAGCACAGCATAAGGAGGGGGGGAGAAATGGGATTTCAGTGGGACTTGGGAGGCTGAGGGGGACTCTGCAAAGACAGCTCCAACGGAAGTGTGCTGGTGAACGGGGTGTCACTGAGTTCTTTGCATAGAAGGAACCAGAGAGAGAGTAGGCTGTGGGGAGACCTGCCTGTAGGTGAGCAGTGGGCATAAGGCCCTAACCAAGGACTCTGGGTCACTTCTCATCATCCTCCAAGCATAGAAAGGAAGAGGTCCTGGTTGGGCAAAGAGGAGGAGGTGGTGAAATAAAGAGCTCACCGCATTCAAGTCTACTGCCCTCACTGGGGGAATTTGGGTTTATTGCTGTGATTTAGTGTTGCCTCTTTGGAGGAAACCCTCATGGCGTATTGGTTAAGTGCCACGGCTGCTAACCAAAGCGTCGGCAGTTCGAATCCACCAGGTGCTCATTGGAAACTCTATGGGGCAGTTCTACTCTGTCCTGTAGGGTCACTATGAGTCGGAATTGACTTGGCGGCACTGGGTACTGGGCCTCTTTGGACTGGAGTGGGAGATGGTTTAGAAAAACTCTCCTGGGTGTCCCTTTTCTGCATAACAGTAGATCTAGTAGTGTCTGCGTAACTCATGCAAAGGATGAGTTCCTAGGATGTAAGGAAACTTTTTTTTTTCTTTTAAAAAAGCTTTTTCTGTTTGATTTTGCACATATCAATGACACTAGCTTGTTCTTTCTTTTTTTCTGTGGTATAATTTGGCCAATCCTGGGGTCAGAGAACGGGAAGAAAAAGACTGGACTGGAAGTATAGGAACAAAGGCAGATGAGGCCTCTTAACCCTGGGAGAACACAGATGGTTAGAGGTGAGGCCAGCAAGGGACAGATTCAGGCCCAGACTGTATAATGAGCAGAAAAGCCCAAGTCTTAGACACATCATCATGTCCCACGCCCTGGAAGATGCCAGGGGCATGTTGACCCTCCTGGGAGATAAGACCCCAAATGGCACAGGGAAGCCTTCAGGAGCAAGGAAGGGAGGGCAGGGCCTCCAGGATGGGCATCTCCATCCACAGGCTGCCCTGTGTATATTTCTCAGTGACAGTAATGGCTCCTGCGAGGGACGGGGTCAGAGGCAGACAGAAGCGAGAGCTTTGAAAAATTTGAGACAGGGTTAATTCTGCCAGTACCAGAGGATGAAAAATGAAAGCCTGTGGTTCTCAGGGGTACAGACCTGCCAGGGGCCTGATGTATACAGGGTGGGCAGAGGTGTCTGGAGAGGTCCACCTGTCTAAAGACTTATGGTCATAGTCTTCATTATCCTAAAAGCAGCAATTTCCCAGTTAATTTCCTCTACGTTTAAACCAAAGCCAAACCCATTGCCATTGAGTCCTGATAAAAGGCCTGGAGTGCGCAAGGGTAGGTTTTCCAGTAGAGCGATGAGGGGAGGAAGATGGTAGTACCATACCAGACAAGGAGACTCTTCTTTGTGCCTTGTGTTACCTACTCAATTGCCCATGGTGTTCAGCCCTCATCTTTGCGTATACACGTGTACATGCATTAAGAGTTACTATATTGACCTTGCAGAATTCTTTTTGGTCCTTTCTAGGGATAGAGATCAGAAGAGGTCACTGGCTTCATATACCAAACATGAAATCTGCAGTCTGACTTTTGTACAGTCTGTGTTTGTGTTCTCTATCCAGGGATTAAAATCTCTGATCTGACATTAAAGATTGGTTTTTTTTCCTACAAGAAAAAGAGGAAGACCCTCAACAAGATGGATTAACACAATGGCTGCAACAATGGGATCAAACAGCAACAATTGTGAGGATGGCGCAGGATGGGGTAGTATTTCCTACTGTTGTACATAAGGTCATTATGAGTCGGAACCAACTTGATGGCACCTAACAGCAACAACAACATAAAAAAATAGTTTTAAAAACATACATGTCATATTTTACGACTTGCAAATATCTTATAATCTTATTATGACATACGTAACAGTACAAATTTGTAAAGAAGTTATAATACAAGCCATCCCTACATGTGTGTGATGCTCCTGCTCCCCCAAGGTGTCCATTGTTCAAAGACACATGTGTGTTCTTCCTTACATTTCTCTTTTCTGGGACACATGTTACAGTCGTACGTATCCATGTAGATCTATTTGCATGTTTGCTGTTACAGAACCTTCAACACAGTCTACCCACATTGCTCCTTGCCCCTTTTTTCACTTGACATTTGATCATGGCTCCCCTGTAAGTCAGTAGATATGGAACTAATGCTGCTTAGTTCTTCTAATTTTTTAACTCGTATTTATACATAAAGAATGTAAATAAATGGTAACAATGACAATGTGCAACCTATACACTTTCATATAACTCTACAGAAATGAAAACACATAGCAGCTATGATCTTTAAAAAAAACCCACTGCCAATGAGTCAATTAAGCATAGTTTTTTCAGTATGTTCTAGCTCCCCACCCCTTGTCCCTTCCCATAACTGAATCTAAGATAGTTCATATCAACAATCAGGTAAGTGTTCTATCTTATTATTCTTGCTTAAACTATCATACTCACACATGCAAATAACCACATCTACTCATTTATGGACATATATATATACACATATATATATGCTTGTATTCAAATACTTTTGGTTATTTGTTATTGTTTTACCCATATGGGCTCACTTTATATATATACTTCTCTCTGTCTTGCTTTTTTTTCTTCAATGATACTTCACAGTGATTTCACTTACTAATCTTCTGTAGCTCTGTTTCATTCTAATGACTACCATATATTATTATATGATATGGTTATTATATTATTATTCTAATATTACTGGAATATTTGAATATTATGCATTAAAATTTTATTATAATATCACATCCTTAATGGGCAATAATTTTATTTTTCCTTTTTTGTCTTTAACAATAACCATCCTTTGCATATACTACATGGAGCCCTGGTGGCACAGTGGTTAAGAGCCCAGCTGCTAACCAAAAGGTTGGCAGTTCGAATCCACCAGCTGCTCCCTGAAAACTGTATGAGGCAGTTCTACTGTGTCCTGCAGGGTTACTATGTACTACAAGATTTGTATCTGTGGGGTAGATTCTAATGAGTGAGATTTCCAGTTCAAAGAATTTTTTAAAAAGTATAGAGCCATGTCTATGTCTTTCGCCTAAAAGTCTGTAGTAACGCACCTGTCTTTGTCATCTAGTGCTGCTATAACAAAAGTACCACAAGTGGATAGCTTTAACAAAGAGAATTTATTCTCTCACTGTCTAGTAGGCTACAAGCCCAAATTCAGGGTGGCTATCTGTCTCTGTTAGCTCTGGAGAAAGGTCCTTGTCATCACTCTTTCCTTGGTCTGGGAGCTTCTCAGTGCGGGAATCTCAGGTCAATTGCTTCCCTTTCCTTTTATCTCTTGTAAGGTAAAAGGTGGTGCAGGCCACACGCCGGGGAAACTCCGTTTACACTGGATCATAGTAAGGGTGTTAAAATCCCACCCTAATCCTCTTTAATGTAAAATTACAATCAAAAGTGGAGGACAATTACACAATACTGGGAATCATGGCCCAGACAAATTGATATATACCTTTTGGAGGGGACATAATTCCATCCATGACAGCACCTTTCCAGCCATGTCTGAGGGCATCCTTCTTCCCACAGCCCACCCAGCCATAAGTGGTGTTGATTTTTAAATTGTGCCAGTTTCACTGGGATTTTGACTGACATTTTCTTAACTATCAGTGTTTTTGAAAATTTGATTATTTTTATTGGGGATTTGGATATTTTCTGAATGGTCGGTAATTGCTCATTACCGACAGTTCTGATGAGGGCCACAATACATAGATGCTGAAAAAGTGGGAGAAAAATGAAGAACAGAGCTCAGATTATTAAAAAGTCCAGACTTACCGGACCAGCTGAGACTATATATATACTTATAATACAAGCCATCCCTGAGATACTCTTTAAACCTTGTACTGAAACTATTCCCTGAGTTCATCTTTTATCGAAATAGCAGACTGGCACACAAAATAAAGGGTATTATCCATCAGTATGGCACTCCATTAAAAAACCATTATGTGCAGCCAAGATGTCAACCATTACTCTAAAGCAAAGATGAGATGATAAGGGGGCAGGGAAACTAGAGTACTGGAAATGGAACAACCGGAACACAATTAAAGACACTGTTGACACGCTGTGAAAGATCTGAATGATTTTTGTAGAAATTGTCAGATGGGAACCTAATTTGCTGCGTAAAGTTTCACCAAAAACATAATAAAATATTATTAAAAAAAATCATTGCTCATTTTCCAAGTGCCAAATTTTTGTGTCTCCTTCATCTAAAGTAGGAATAGTTATTAGTCCTTTGTCATCTATGTTTCAAATTTTTAAATCTTTTGCTTGTTTATCTCTTCTTTTTTCTTTCTTTTTTTTTTTTGCAAGCTATTTTCCTCTCTTCAATAATTGAAATGTTTTATGCTCAATTACATCTACCTTTTCTCTTATAATTTCTGGATTTCCTATATAAGTTAAGAAAATCTTACATGTAACTTCCTAATTTTCTGTTAAGATTGTTGTTGATTTATACATTAAATTTGTAATTCAATGCGGTATTTTCGCACACTTTTCTATAAGGACAATCAGTTGAGTCAGCACCATTTATTATGAATTTTCTATTTTGTTCCACTGGTGTATTTCTCAGTTTCTAGTATAAACCCTGGTGGCGCAGTGGTTAAGAGCTATGGCTGCTAACCAAAAGGTTGGCAGTTCAAGTCCACCAGGCGCTCCTTGGAAACTATGGGGCAGTTCTACCCTGTCGTATAGGGTCACTATGAGTCAGAATCGACTCGACAGCATGGGTTTGGTTTTTTGGTTTAGTATAATGTATTAATTTGTTCTATTATTCAATGAAAGAAGGCTGCACTTACTATCCTTTTTCATATTTCAATTGTCTGTTCTTTGGTATAAGGAGCCCTGGTGGTGCAATGGTTAAGCACTTGGCTGCTAACCGAGAGGTTGGCGGGTCGAACGCACCCAGCAGCTCTACAGGAGAAAGACCTGGGAATCTGCTTCTGGAAAAATTACAGCCCCCTTCCTTCCCCCTCAGAAAAAACCCTAAGTGGCAGTTCTACTCTGTATTCAGTTCAACAGACAACTATTTTGATATTCCAATGGGAATCACATTATATATATATCTTAGTTTTGAAACACTTGACTTATTTTACAAGTCTTCACGTTTGGGAGAACAGGCATATTTTTTGCATTCAATCGGGTTTTGTTTTATTTACTTCAGTAGATTATTTTCTTCATATAGGTTCCTTACCGTTTCTATCAAAACATTTCCCTAAGTATCTTATTGTTTTTGACACTATTTGGTACAATCAAATAGCAGAGAAAAAAGAATGGTCTATCCTTCCCATTTCCATTTTTTCGCGTGCTTATTTCTGGTCAGAAATATAGAACTGATTTTGGTATATTTGTCCTATATCCTGCCACTTTATCAGCAATTTTATATTCGTCCTCTAGGTTTGCAATTATATCAGCATTAAAAAAGTTTTAAAATCTTTTAATAGTTACCCTCGTTATTTAAAATTTCTGGCTTATTCTTTCACCGTCAAAACTATATTCTGGGATAGAAGTAATTATAGCTATCTTTGTTTAGTTGCAAATTTTATCAAAACGAATGGACTGTTTTGTAGTCTATCCCACATCTGTTAAGTTTTGGGATAATTCGTTGTGCACCAGTAGATAACAAACACGTTGACCTTGCCGACCATGATTGCATTTAGCTTCGTGGGCAAGTTGGGGAGAGTTTCGTCTTCATCTATTCTTTGATGGATCCTGTCTAAGGCCAAAATTAACTGTTCTTTGCATGTTTCATGAAATCTGCTGAGAGCCAACCAGGCCTGTAATTTTCTTTGCAGGAAGATTTTTAACTCTAATCCCTTTTCGACTCAACGGCAAGTAGCGACAACAACAATCCATTTTGCTTCATGGAATCTTCTGGCAATAATTTATTAGAGAAGTTTCCAATGTGTGCTCTAGGCTGCTGGAAAGCCATCTTTAAAAATTATGTGGATATTCACTCTTTTCAGCCTTATCCAAACCCATTAATCAATCCCAGATTCTCCCCATTTCCACAAAGGTCCTTTCCTGCATCCACTCCTGGTACCAGTTCCCTCCTCTCAGACTTTGTATTTTCTGAAAAGAAATGAACAGTGTGCCACCCAAGCAGTTTCGTGCCCACAGACTCCTGAGTCCAAAATAGGGAGGATACTGTCTTCAAATATTCTTTTATTTTCTATTTTTGTCTGTACTTAATTTCTTTTTCATACCGTATCGTAATTGTTTTAAAGTTGTGTTTTTATGTCTGGGTCTGAAACCCAGCTGGGATTCCCTTTGTGTGTGGTATGTTGTGGTGTCCAGTTGCATGTGGGCATCAAAAGGACACATTTTTCAGGAGGGTGGGGATGGGGAGGGTGCTGACACATTGCGGGGATTGCAACCAATGTCGGGGAAAATTTTTGTATGAATTGCTGAATGGCAAACTAATTTACTATGTAAATTTTCACCTAAAGCACAAAAATGTTATACACACACACACACACGCACGCACGCACATTGTGAAACTAAAAGGCAGGGAGAGGCAGTTGGGGCGGTTGGGCCAACCACAGTGGGTGCTGCGCGCGGGGAGAGGAGCACTCCAGGGCGTCACGGAGTCCTGCGCCCAGCAGGGCTGGCAGAAGACCAGAGCCTGGGTCCAGTGCCTCTGGCGAAGGGCCAGCTCCCCTCATACCTGCCTGCCAGCCAGGCTCCAGCCCCTGCCCTCATCCCTCTGGGTCTCCCCCACCAGTCTCCTCATTGCTACCACTAAAATTTAGGGGGAGGCCAACGCCACCCAGAGGGTGGCGCAGAACCTGGACTTCAGGAGCTCCACGTGCACCGCCGGGCCCGCAGCACTTCCGCTGCGAATCGGTCAGCTGTCGGGTATCCCTAGGACGCTGGGCACGGGTGAGTGAGTTGCGATCACACATGGGCTTCTAAATCCGTCCATGGGAAACCCCGGGGGGTGCACTTCCAGGAGGAAAAGGCCAGGCCAAAGAGGCCACCCTGTCAGGTGGACCCTCTCTCCAGTCAGGACTCACCACCTGCACCACACTGGGAAGAGTCCTCCCAAGGGCTCACCCCTAGATTGAAGGCCACGATCAGACTTTGGGGATCCCCAGGCTCCCAGAGCTGCAGCACCGCACGGGGAGGGTGAAGTGGTGCTTACCGGCCAAGCCCTGGCAGCAGTTCCTCTTGCATGTGACCCCTTTGTCAGCCTGAATTTCTTGCACTGTTTTTCCACCAGCCTGGCATTCCGCAACAGAAGCTGCAGGGAGAGTTGCTTCATGAAGCTGCTTTGCACTGAGGTCCTGAGCCTGTGCACTCCCAGGACGAGGTCCCATGATTTTAGTTGGATGGTTTCTTTCCAATGACATGTTTTCCTAGATTTTCTTCTCAGCCCTATCTAGTTCTTTCTTCTTTTCCTCCCACCTCCATTTTGTTGGCTCCTATGACATCTATCAGTTCTTTTGCCCCCACCCTCCCATGACTCTGCCACTGTAGACCCCACCCTGGAAGACCCCCATGGAAGGTGCTAGAGAGTGGTTCATGGGCCCCTAGCTGCTCAGCAATTTGGGGAGAGGGTATCTAGGGATCTACACTTCTAAGAAGCTCTTCAGGTAATTCTGGTCCTGTTGCAATGGAAGGCTTTATTTTAGAGGTCAGCTGTGAGCAGGCCCCTACTGAGAATGGCTGTGGCAGGTTTCCCACACACCCCTCTGCTTTGCTCAGTCTAGGGGGAGACAGAAGAAGATTGCAGAGCTGAGCTGCAAGGATTTCCTGCAGCAAAGCCTGCCCTGGTGTGGGCTGGGGAATTTGTTTCCCCAATTCTCATCACTAGTGGTGAGCAGACCGTTCTCTGCTCAGACTAAAGAAGAGTTAACAAAATGAGCTTGAAACAATAAATGCCTGCTTGGAGCCCTAGTTGCTAAAAAAAAAAAGGGGGGGGGGAGTGAAACAAGAATCCAAAGGACGTGAAATGAGCCTCCTCTTTTGACACCCTGCCTGGTCCCTAACTTTCTCATCTTCCACCTCCCAAGACTGTACAAACTGAGTTCAGATCCTGGAATAAAGATCCCCAGGAATATTGCTGCTTTCGTCCCCCCGTGAGGGTTTCCCGAGTGCTGGCTGGAATAAGGTCTGAGAATCCTCCAGGGGCTGCCCAGGCCTGTGTACTAGACATTCAACACACCGAGATTCAGAACCACTTCAGTTTTCCAACACTCGGGCTTGACACCAGGGACCTGACCCTGAGGAAGCTGAGATTTTCTGAAGTCAATACTCCTACCCACTCCTCAGGTTCTCCCCATCTGAGCCTCGGGATCAGTCAGGCCTCATGTCCTCTCAGCAGTGTTTCTGCTAAAGGACAACAGAGGGTACTGTAAGGAGCACTGGTGGCACAGTGGTTAAAGTGCTCAGCGGCTAGCCAAAAGTTTGGTGGTTCAAACCTGCCAGCCACTCCACGGGAGAAGAGGTGGCAGTCTGCTTCTGTGAAGATTTACAGCCTTGGAAACCCTGTGGGGCAGTTCTACTGTGTCGTATAGGGTGTCTATGAGTTGGAATCGACTTAATTGCAGTAGGTTTGGGTTTTTAAGGGCACTGTGGGTTTGTGCTCTATAACTTGAGCACCTGCCCCCTCTGAAAGGTGCAAGGAGCTACTGAAAGGACACCATCATAACTGGCAGAAGCCACAGCCCATGGTGCTGAGGGAAAGCTGGGAGGGAGAGAGAGGTGGGTGAGTTAGAAAGGCCCGGTCTGTAGGCAGCCAGGGGCCAGGGTGACCTGAAGCCAGAAAGCTGACTGAAGACAAAAAGCTTCAAACCTGCCCCTCCTGAGTCTGTTTCTTCTTTCAAAGCCTTTTCAAAGTCTTTCGCTGCTCTCATTGGCTAGGCCTGAAAGGCCGTTGCTTTAACATGAAGGAGCCTCCAAAGCCTCTTGGGGCAAAGGATGGCCCAGGAGGCCCTGCCCACCACAGTCCGTCCTTCCTGCAAGTCCGAGGGCCAGTAGTTTCAGCCTTCCAGCTCCTCCACCGATCTAATGACTTGAAACAGGATTTCACTGAAGCTCAAACATAACATAGACTGGAAATACTCCTGGGTTCTCTTCTCACAGCAGCTGATCGCCTGGTTCCTAGTTTTATTAGAAAAGTTAGATAAGGGACGAGAAGAGGAGATTGTGGAATGCCTGACATCTTAGCGCCAGTTTTTTTTTTTCTTGAGGAGAAAAGAAGGCGGCATTTACTGTGTCCTTTTTTTTTCCTTGAGTCTCACAAAATTCTCACAAAGACCCTCTCAGTTAAGGACTGTTGGGAAGTGCCTTGCTTTTCTTTTAAACTTTGTCCTGAGGTGCTTTGATTATGGAGCACATATGAAGAATTTTCCCCTCAGGGAAGCATTCTAATTCTTACCTAGACTGTAAGCAGAATGAGGACATATTAAGTGCTAAGCTTGGTACATAAGGGAGTGGGGACCCCTCAAAGCAGGCCTGTGGAGAGGTTCATTCACGATTCCCTGGGAGGCACACCCGTTGCTCCAGACATCTTTGAAATGCCTCCCTGGGGAAGGCCTTCGGGGCTGGTTCCTGGTCACGTGGGAATTCAGTCCCGTTTTTCTGTTAACACTGCTCATTTGGGGTCCAAAATGATATTGCCCAATGTCTCATTTCCAAGGCCTCTGCTGTGAGTGTGACTAAGAGACAATATGGGAATTCTTAGAAGAAAATCCTGCAAGAAAGTCACTTCTTAAATTCAGTATTTTTCAAACCAATGAAGTCTTCATTCTTACTGAAAAAGGAGGGAAAAAAATGCCACAAACTCGGGGGGGGGCGGGCGGGGATATTTGCAATGAACGTAACTACGTAAGGATAGGCATTCAGAATATGTTAAGATCTCTCTCAGTGAATAGAGAAAAAGCAAAAACCCAATGGAGAAGAGTCACTAGAAGGCAGATTATAGCAGAGGCACCTAAAATGGCCTATAAACCTGAGCTCCTCAGAAGTAATCAGGGATCATCACAGAGACCACACAGAATAGTCCTTCCCACACAGGGAGCAGTCCAGGGCCAGGCCCCTGAATGAACGTGTTATGAAGCTATCACTGAGAAAAGAGGATCAGTCTATACCACCACTGGGGCCCACTCGTCATCCTGCATGCCTTTGACCAGAATACCTAGGTTCTGCTTCTGGTTAAATAAAAAAAACAGGTGACCTTATAGGGTGGGGTTTATTTCCCTTAGCCCAGCTTCTCAAAACGGGTGTCTGCTGCCCAAGAGGAGAAAATCAGAGGGAAAACCCATGCAGTGCGCAGATGGGCAGATGACCTATTTCCCTGGGGCCAGCCCTGAAATCCTATAGCCCATTTCAAGGTGGCACAGCATGGCCATATTGAGAGGGAAATCTCCATGGTTCCCTGAGATGAGCTCACAGCTCTGCCCATGCCCTGGCCCATTCCAGCACCACCTCTGGCCCCCAGAATCTAGGATTTAGATGTGACTAATTAGCTCACCATTTAAAATTCATTGCTCAAAATCCATTTCCTTATTAAGGGTTACCCTGACCACCCTTTTAAAATTGCAACCAGAAAATCTCTTCCCTCCCATTCACACTCACATGCTCCCTAGCCCTGCCCTATTTTATTACTAGCACTTATCACCTTTAACTGTCTTAGTCATCTAGTGCTGCTGTAACAGAAATACCACAAGCTGATGGCTTTAACAAAGGGAAATTTATTTTCTCATACCCTAGTAGGCTAAAAGTCCAAAATCAGAGCACCAGCTCCAGTGGAAGTCTTTCTCTCTCTGTCATCTCTGGAGGAAGGTCCTTGTTACCAATCTATCCCTGGACTAGGAGCTTCTCTGTGCAGGAACCCCAGCACTGCTTTCTTAGTGTTATGAGATCTCCAACTCTCTGCTTACTTCTCTTTCATTTTATCTCTTGAAAAGAAAAGGTGGTGTAGGCCATACCCCGGAGAAACTCCCTTTACATTGGATCAGGGATGTGACCTTAGTAAGGGGGTTACAATCCCACCCTAATCCTCTTTAACATAAAATTACAATCACAAAATGAAGGGCAAGCACACAATACTAGGAATTATGGCCTAACCAAGTTGAGACATATTTTGGGAAGACACAGTTTGATCCATGACATTCCACCCTTTGCCCCCCAACCAAATGCATGTCCTTGCTACATGTAAGACGCATTTACTCCATCATATCACAGCAAAAGTCTTAAATCAACTCCTAGTCTAAAATCCAAACATTCCTCTTCATCTGTGAAATCTAGAATATAAGTTTTCTGTTTTCAAATGCAGTGGCAGGACAAGTGCAAGCTGTACATTTCCATTACAAATGGAGAAACTGGAAGAATAGAAGGGATAACAAGCACCAAGCAAGTTAACAGAACCCATTACATTAGCCCTAAAGGCTTTGCAAATAATCCTCTGTTTTTGAGACCATTTACACAATGGCCCAGCCCTCTGAACTCTAGGTATTGGCCACACTCTCCGGATTCTGAGCGGAGGCCCCAGGGCCCTGGGCTTCACCTCTGCCTTCCTGACCCACTGGGATGGCAACTCTGCTCCCTTGACTTTAGTCATAGCATTCTCCTGGTCCATCTTAGTGGCGACTCAACCCTTAGAAACACCAGAAGCCATGGCTCCACTTTGAAATCCCAAAGGTCAAGGCTATACCTTTTGAGACTAAGGCAGCTCAACTTCCGGTGTTCCTTGTCTCTTTAAACTCTGCTTTTTGGCTTCTTGGCCCTCTGGCCTTATGACCACATCTGTCCTATTGGGGCAAGTGTTCCAAAGCTCAGTAGCTCCCCAAATTAGTGCCTGGAGGCACCCCACTCTGCTAGGAAGCCTCCAGCACACAGGCACTCAGCTCTCTCACTCCTTGGGTCGACTTCAGCACTGCCTGGCCCTGGTTTCCTGGGTGTGCTGCTCCTGGCTCCCTGCTGCTGCTAGTCCTCTGCTGCTGTTTCTCACCATCTGTACCTTCTCTGGTGTTACCAGTTCTCCTCACTTCCTTCTGAGTCTGTCCATTCACAGTTTCAAAACCACTTCCACATTTTAAGTGTCTGTTAGAGCAGCACCACATTCTCTCAGTATCAAATTCTTTCTTAGTCATCTAGTGGTGCTACAACAGAAATACCACAAGAGGATGGCTTTAACAAAGACAAATTTATTTTCTCACAGTCTAGTAGTCTGGTGGTCCAAATTCACAGTGTCAGCTCCAGGGGAAGGCTTTCTCTATCAGTTTTGGAGGAAGTCTTTGTCACCTTCACTAATTGTGCCCTATTTTATTACTAGCACTTATCACCTTTAACATAATAAATATTTCCTAGTTTATTACATTTATTATCTATTGTCTCTCCACTGGACTATAAGCTTAGTGAGGACAGGAATTTTTGTGTGCTTTATGCATTGATATATCCCCCAATCATAGATAGAACACTTTCTAGTGTAGTATGTTTTAGGTAGTTCAATATTTGTGGAATGGGTGCATGAATCCAAAGAAAGACAGCTCGAACAGGGAAACTCTCTCCTGTCTCTTCTCCCAATAATGGAGGCACAACTGTCACATCTTTGGTGTCTCCAGGGCTTTCCATGCCTCTCATTTGCACCCAAAGCTGTAGACTGGGATTTCCTAACTACTCTTTATGCTGGAGACATGCACGTGAAACGCTCCATGTCCCCCTCCCACCACTGAGATTCAGGTTGACACCCCTCACCCAGGCCCAACCAACATCCCCTCTTTTTTGCTCTTTTGGGCACTCGCTGCATCTGATCTTCCGATGTCAGCAAGGGTCAGAGAGCCCCATGGAAAGAAAGAAAGGCCCCCCCATGTCAAATCTGTGCCCCAAGACAGACATCAAACCCATCAGAAAATACCAAGCCCACAGATCTTCTCATCAAATTTGTCTCAGAGGTGTCTCCTATGGAAGAATTCAGAGCTGATCATAGGTCATGGAGCCTCACCAGGTCTAGAAGGAGGGAGTCACAAGTTGGGCCTGCATGTATTGAGGTCAACACTCACACCCGTGCTTATGATAGAAGTAGACTCGGCCACTTTTGACTTCATCAATCCCTATTACTCTCCTTTGTACCTTGGTGGGCTGAGCACAGTAAGGAGCTTCTGGGAAGCCAGCCATGGCTCTGGCTACTGCTCTGATATCCCGGTTGGGTTTGGGAATGAAGGATGGTTGCTCTAGGTACCTTTGATCCCCACCCCTCTCAGAGGTATGGCCAGTTTAATTGAAGTAGATGTTTCCTCTTTATTCCCTGAATCTTCTCGTATCTGAATTCTTCATTTGGATATTCTAGGACCTCTCTCCTCAGACTGGGATCCAGGGACCAGCAGCACTGGTAGCACCTGGAACCTTGATGGAAATGTAGACTCTTGGGCCTCAACCCAGACCTCCTGACTCAGACTCATCATTTTAACACGATCCTTAGGTGATCTGGGTGCACAATGAAGTTTGGGAAGGACCATGACTGACCTGGATCTCAGAGAAATCAAATACAATGCATGTGAGTTCTTGGGCCCATTACAAAATGGATTGTCATCCCTGAGGTCTGGTTTGGCCCCATCTTTCTGTCAGTAAGTGAGATCTCTTTGGTTCCTTCTCAGGAGATAAGCCTTCCCAGCCTTCTAGTTGAGGTCTTAGAGAGAAGTACTTAGTACCAAAGGACATGAAAAATAAACTTGAAAGAAAAATGTGTTCATTTCCAGGAGAAAAACTCAGTGCAAAGTGTTGCATTTATACTTGGTATATTTTCAAACTCAGAGGAATTCACAGTTTAAATAATTCTCTTAAAACATTTTTTGTTAATTGACTGCTGAATTAATGTCTACCACGGGGACATGGAAACAACACTGATTTGCTCAACCTTGATAATGTGAATTTATCATATTATTTCAGGAAGAAAATGCACGTTTCTTCATGAACGTGTAATTTAAATAGGGAATCTGCAGAGTTTTATAACTGTTTAATGGTTTAAGCAAGGATAATGAGATAAACTTAACAGATTCTTAGTGTGAATTCCCTTGGATTCACTTGTCGGAAAAGACAGGCAGAGGAGAGTTAAAACATATAGAAACAGTATGCTTCAAAAGCATTGATGATATGTCTTTTCATTTCTGTAGAGTTGTATGTGACTGTTGATAGTGTGTACTGCCCTGGTGGCACAGTGGCTAAAAGCTCGCTTGCTAACCAAAAGATTGGTGGTTCAAATCCACCAGCTGCTCCTTAGAAATCCCATGGGCAGCTCTACTCTGTTCTATAGGGTTGCTATGAGTCGGAATCAACTTGCTGGCAGTGAGTTTGGGTTTTTTGTTTTTTTGGTATGTTCCCATTTATATATGAGTTAAAAGTTAGAAGAACCAAAAAGATAGTGTTACTGCCATGGCTACTGACTTACGGGAACCAAGATAAATTGTCAAGTGAAGAATGGTGCAGAGAAACATGTGGGTAGAGTGTGACCTAATCTCCAGAAAAGCAAACAAACCATAAAGCTACATGTGTACCTGTGACTATGCATATGTGTTCCAGCAAGCAGGAATGTGTGAAGAGGTACACATGTGTCTTTGAACATGGACACCTTGGAGAAGCAGGTAAAATTTACACATGTGGGGATGACTCTTATTATAATTCTTATAAAAATCTGACTTGTTAAATGTGTTATAATAAGAATACAAGAGTTTTCAAAGTAAAAAAAATCATAGAAATATATATATGTATATATTTAAAACAGTTTTATTGGCTGTTATTTTATATAGGCAAAACACTGTCATCAATACTGGATTCAGAGACTTTCACCACTGGGTGAAGAGCAAACTCAGATATGGAACAAAGGTCTCAGCAAATTTCTTGCTTGTTCTTGGAGCTAATGACCTCTTCTGGTCTCTATACCTGGAAATGGCCAAAAAGAGTTCTGTCAGGATTAATGCAGTCATTGTTCAAACATCCACTGCATGTACATGTCTTCGGGGTAAGGAAGAATGCTGGACACCATGTGCAATTCATTAAGTAACAAGTGGACCATTAGACAGTTCTTTCTCTGATATCCCACTACCACGTTCCTCCCCTTGTTGCTCTACTGGAAAACCCACGGTATACATTGTAGGCCTTTTTTCAGGACTCAACATAGAGGAAGTTAACTGGAAAGATACATCTTTTAAAGATAAAGAAGATTTTGTCCACAAGGTCTTTAGACAGGTGGACCTCCCAGGCAGCCTCTGCATAGGATGGGAATGCAAGACCCCTCTCACTCAGTATCTCTGAGCATTTCAGTCTTTCTGTTTCTTTATCAGGAGACTGCAGAATTTACCCACTTCAGAACCCTTGCTGCCATCAACCCCAACCAGTCCCATATAGGACCCCTCACTTCCACTCTGAGAAATAAAAGTAGGACAGCCTGCAGGTGGAGGTGCCTGACCTGGAGTCCCTGTCTATCCTTCCTTACCCCTGAGGGCTTCCCTGTGCCAACTGGGGTTTCATTTCCCAGGGTGGACATACCTCTGGCACTTCCAGGGCTTCCCAGGCCCTGGAGCTTGATATTGAGGATGGGACTTGGGCTTTTCTGGGCCTGCAGAGCCTGGGCCTCAAGCTGCCCCTTCCTACCCTCAACCTTTGGTTATCTGTACTCTGGCTGTCTTTACCAGGTTTAGGAGGCCTTGCCTTCTCTTTTGCTCCTTTCATCTCAGTCAGGCTTTTCTCTTCCAGTTCTCTGATCTCAGGGCAGTTCAGGCTAGACCACAGAAAAGAGAAAGATGAAACAAGTGTCATTGATTATGTGTGGAGGCTGCTGGGAAAGGAATTGACTGTCATTGGCTTAGGGCTTTATGCCCACTGCTCACCTGCAGGCAGGTTTCCCCACAGCCTACTGTCTCATTGGCTCCTTCTGCCACAAAGAACTTGGTGATGCCCCCTTCACCATCACACTTCCCTTAGAGCTGTCATTACAGAGGCTCCCTCTCAGTCTCCCAAGTCCCACTGAAATCCCATTTCACTTTCCCTACTAATGCTGTGCTCATCCTCAAGGCCTCAAGAGCTCACCATCCAGATGAGGCCTGTCCTTTCCTCTCCAAGAGAGCCTCTGAGCAGACCTGGTGTCTATGGTCAGCTGTCCTGAGGTTTCTTCCATCCAGTTCCCCCTCCGGCTGGAGCTCTCCATGCAGTTAAGGGGGTGGAGTGGGGTGGGGAGGAAGGCACATGTGAGGGTTTTACAGGTGAAGTGGGTGAAAGGAGCCTGAAAGGACGTCTTTCCAGAAGGGCCCACATTTTGAGGCCATGCCTGTACCCTCTGTAGCCAGGTCTCCCACATCTGCAGCAGCACCAGTAGATGCTGTAGTCTCTCCAGCCCCTGTCTCTGCTCCTCTAGATGCTCCTGAAGGTGCCCGGCTCTTCTTGCCAGGACTCCAGGATGCTGACCGAGGCTTAGGTATTGTGTAGACTGGAAGCAGAGCCGATGGGGCTGTCTTTGAGAACTTGGCCTCAAGACTGGGGGCATCTTGCCTACGGAGGCAGGGGATGTTTTGGTCTGCCGGACCACGGCTACCCCCTTAACTGTACACACTTGGGTGAAGTACACATGCTTGACTCATGGCTTCTCTGGAGTAGCTTGATGAGTGAGATATCTGTTCAGAGGAAGCTGAGAAAGAAGACCTCTCTGATTCTTAAGGAGTCTTCCTGGACCTGAAGCTTACGTTTTTTGCTTCCGATATTCTAGCTTGAGTGGCACTTTCCTCTTGGGTTGAGACTTCTGATAATAAAGAGTTAACTTACATGAACCCTCTGGGCACTGAGTTCTCAACTGTGACCCAAGACCCTGGTTTCAGGTGTCCCTGGGAGCCTCTCCATCATCACTGTCCTCCACCTCTGCAGGACCTGTGGTTTCTTCCTTTTTCCCTGGGGACCTTCCATCTTTGGGGAACATCACTGTGGGAGACCAAGTCTCCTCTGGGAAATCTTTTGTGATATTAGCACTTCATAACAGAAGTCTATAGTCTTTCAAAGGACTATAATACACTGATAATTTCTATTGCAAAGAGAGGGTCTCCACATTAATTTTTTTGGCATTTGTTGAATGCCAAATGAAATTGTTCCTTTGGAACTTGAAAATGACCTCATTTGCCTGATCTTTCATAATCACACATGACTTCTCTGAGAGACATTTTCTATGAAAGTGATTTTCATAACAGATTTAGAGTGTAAACAGTGAAACAGGAGAAATTGTCATCACTTTTTAAACTTTTTTCAGCCTTCTTTTAAGGGAAGGGTATTTATAGGAGGAAGCATACTTAGAAAAATTTGTATTTTATATGCATATAAAGCTTCTCCTTGTATCCTTAACCAACCCAGGGTAGAAGGTTAAAATTGCCCTTTTCTGAACAGAAGGCCCTTACCATGCTGCTATGAGAAGCACTCCTTCAGGGTGATGCAGAAACAGATGTCCATTTCTGAGAGTTTTGATGCCACAAACCTCAGGTGGACAACACACAAGAACCTCACCTGAGTGTGGCTGGGTGTGCTGTAATGTCAGCCTAACGGTCTGTGCACATTTCTGAATATGAAGGAAGGATTGGTGAGTTAACGAAGAAATGAATGGAAGCAGTTTGGGAGGGGAGTGAAAGCTCCAGGGACAGACAGAAGATGGGATGGGGGACTTGTCAAGAGGGTGTCAGAAAACCAGGAAGGAGCAGGAAGCACGGCCAGGGGAGGGCAGCATAGGCTAGGGGGCAGCAGAGATAATGGTAGTGGGGAGAGCAACAAAACTGGCCTGTGATACAGTGGGAAATTAGTAATCCTAGATGAAGCTCAGGTTAAGTCAAGTAGGAATGTAAAAAATTCTATCCTGTAGCTATCTTTGCTGTGAGGGATTTAGGTCCTTGGGGAGAGATGGGGAGGAGACATAGGAGGAAAAGGCGCGTTCCTGGGTCTAGGGAAGGAGTCTGAAAGACCTTCTTCTGCCCTAACAGGCTGGGGCTGCATGGTTCACAATGATGTAGGCCCTGTGCTTCTTCACACCACCCACTCCTAGAACCTCCTGAAAATTTTCTTAGTTCTTCACATAGTATGTTCATTCCATCTCATTAGAAAATATAATAATGCAATACACTTTTCCCTCACCACCCTTTCCTCAGTCCTACATTCTCTGTCCCAGTTGTACACTGGCTTCCTTCCTTTCCATCAGGTTTAAAGGCCAGAACAATTGAGTATTATTTCTGCACTTATTCCAGAAATTTCTCAGAATCCTAAGTTTGATCATTGATTTATTCCTGCATTTCCCATTGACATTACAAACTTTGGTGAATTATCTACTAAATGACAGGAAATGCTTTCTTAGGTCAATCCTCCTTATGACCCTATCTGTTCACCTCAAATCCTTCATCTTCTCCTGTCATAGCTCTGATTTCTGTGGAAATCAGATCCCCTAGTTCCCTAGCTCTCACCCATCTGGGAGATTTTTCCTCTCACCCTTATTTAGAGTCTTAGAGAAAGGCCTCTTCTTTGTTTATCACTGATTCATCCTGTCTGGGTGAAGACATCCAAAAATAATGGTACTCTGAAGGATCTCTATCCCTCCTCCCAGTTACTGATGATATCTGAATCTTTCATGACTTGGAGACTCTGATGTAGTCCTGAATTTCCTGGATTTGCTATCTAAAAACACTCTCCTGCAGGAGACCTCAGATCGGCACCCTCTCCAAAGAGCAGTTGACATCTGAGCGAGCACCAAGACTTCCATAGCCCTTGTGTGACATCATTGTTGACACTGCTCGGTTCTATGGGCCCAGTTTGAAGCAAAGCTGGGCAGCAAGGAAAATATGGCAACTGTTGAAGTAGGGGCTTGGGGGCTGGGAGGAGGGAGATTATATATTAAAAATAAATTAAAACTTCTCTCTGCACTCAAAGAGGTTACCATCCCTTGGGAGGGAGAGAGAGCATACAGGGAATGAAAATAGTGTGATAGGCAGTTGCTTCCACCAAATCCTCTCATTTAACTCAGTTTGAATCGTCTCTCCAGCCCTGGTCATACAACATCCACTCTGCACCCTTTTCAGGTCTCCTTAGCCTCTGAGGCTTCACACAGGCTCTTCACTCTGACTAGGAGATGTTGTCCCCCTTCCCATCTCCTGGCCTACTCTCCCTGGTGAAGTATGTGGTGAAGAGAACTGACCCTGTTGGAACAGGTTAGGCTTATGGCCTCACCAAAAAGCCCTAAGACTCAGGACTTTCATGCAGCCAGAATAGGAGGTTTAGGAGTTGACTTGGGAAAGCCCATGACCTCTGCTTCTTCCAGACTCTATTTTTGTTTTGGATGCCATTTAGAAAAAGATCCTGGAAATGGGGAGATCTATTATGGAAGAAATTAGGAAAGTTGGGGAGGTGACGAGAGAGGTGCTGACTTCTCAGTAGAAAATAGAAATTACAACACGAAGATGCTAGGGGCTCGTTTTGTGTGACTCCCAACTGTATAGGAGGGAGGACTGGTTGGAAAACAGAACAAAAGACGATCTGTGCCTGTTGACAAATGCACCAGTGGCTTCACTCTGTCTCCTCAGAATGTTCTCATCAAGCCATCCCTCACCTCGTACTGAAGCCTCTAGAGAATTCTTGGGGTTTCCTGGATTCTGGGCCTTTGTCATCCCTTAACTATCCAACCATATTCCCAACTTGGTTCAGGCATCACTTCCTAGTTGAGATCTTCCCTGACCCTTTTCCTGGTAAATTTGTCCACTTCTTCCTCTGTACACCTTTGTATTTAAGATACCGTTTACCACCACATAAAACACAATTACATTTACTTGCCACAGATGATTTTAGGAAGGTCTACACATTCTCCCTCTCTCTGTGTCCATGCCTTCTGTGAGACTCTGGAGCGCCTTTCCTCAGCAGCAGGAGTCTTTCTGCACCCTCAGTCGAGGCTGACCTTACGGTTGCTTTGGCCATTAGGGTAGTAGTGAACCGGATACAAGGTGAGAGTTGAAAGGACTTTGCATTCAGACTTGCCCTTTTGTTGCTCTTAAAGCCTGAGAACCCATGGGAACGGACCCAGACCAGCCTGCGGGATGATGGGAGACCATTGGAGAGAGGATCCAGCAGTTTCACTGAGTTGATTTTAGATGAAATGGCTCCTAGCTGACCTGGAAGCGAATTGTAGACACATGAGGAAGGCCTGCTGCGAGTCACTGTGCTTGGCCCAGATAGGAAGATCCCCAAATTGACAACCAGAATAACTCTGAGCTTAGTAAGTGGTTGTTCTTTTAAGTGCTACATTTTGGGGTCATTTGTTACACAGCAATACACAACTGATACAACGGTTAACTTGGCTCTTTCTCTGATCAGGCAATGAGGGACCTTCTCTGAGTTATCTTATCATCAGGAGTACATGGCATAGGGTCTGACATGTAGTCAGTATACAGTGAATCTTTGTTGACTTAATGGATAAATGAATAATATGAATCATAAGTGTGAATCTGCATAAAATCCTGTGTGAAAAAAAGCATGATATTTCTTTAAATAAACTGAATTCCAGCTCAGAGCAGCCTGCTTACAAAATTGGGGGGTGGGGGGGGGGACGGGGTGGTGGATTTTCACCTTACTTATTTTTAGGTTTCCTCCTCATCCAGATATGCAATAATTCCTGGGGTCTAATGAAGGACCAAGGTTTGGAGACAGGCTTCAAAACACCCATTGCCCCAGCCTACGTGGGTGATTTCTCTAGAAGTATTGGCTCTGCTCCTTCCATTCCTAGCTGGAGCAGGAGAACCTTGGCAGGGCTGCGAACACCATGATGGGGTTTGTGTACCTATGTGCCTGCATTATCCTTTGAGGTGCTGCCGTCTACCCCAGGGCACTGTCAAGAAGCAGGGCCAACCCCTTTCCTATTTCTAGGACTCTGCTATCCGACTCTCACTCCTCCCCTGGGCTTCAGTTCACACAGTGTGATTACTCCAGTGAGCTGAGGCTTTTACAACAGGCTCTTCAGGGTCTCAAAGTTTCAGAGGTTCAACCCTGTGAGTCCAACTACCTCCTTGAAATAAGATAGAGAAGGAAGAAAAATATAGGAAAATTTTATTTTGAATTTAATGTTTCAATAAATTTTCTTGCCATGTGTTTTGAAAGTGTCCTGCCTAAAAATTCCCCGTTCTCTTACAATTTGCAAGACAGTGAAAAGGGAATGTTTGATTGTGTCATAATCTGCAGAAGATGTAAAGCACACATGGGGTCCATTCCTCCCGATGCTCACACTAGAGCACCCCACCCACTTGGAAATTTCTGCAAGTATTTCGGAGTCCCTCACACATCCACAATGAACAGCTTTCAAATTCTCCTAAGCAGGAATTATTACTGTCACAGCCTGTGACCCAATAAGCAAGGTTATGCATGGGTCCAGTTGTGCCTTCCCACTAATCTACAGCGCACAATTTCACCTGTCAACCACCACATCAAAGACGTAGTGAAACCCATGTGAAATTGCTCGCCATACATTGTTGCTGTTGTGTTGTTGTTGTTAGGTGGGTCTAATCAGTTCCAGCTCATACTGACCTTATGGACCACAGATGGAAACACTGCCCAGTCCTGCACCATCCTCACAGTTGTCACCATGTTGGAGACCACTGTTGCAGTCACTGTGTTAATCCATCTCATTGAGGAACTTCCTCTTTTTTGCTGAGCTTCTACTTTATCAAGCATGATGTCTTTGTCCAGGGACTGGTTCCTCCTGATAACATGTCCAAAGTACGTGAGACAGAGCCTCATCATCCTCGCTTCTAAGGAGCACTGTGGTCATACTTCTTCCAAAACAGATTTGTTTCTACTTCTGGTAGCCCATGGTATATTCAATATTTTTTTGCCAACACCATAATTCGAAGGTGTCAATACTTCTTCGGCCTTCCTTATTTATTGTCCCAGCTTTTGCATGCATGTAAAAAAAAAATGCATATAAGGTGATGGAAAATACCATGGCTTGGGTCAGGCCCACCTTAGACCTCAGAGTGTCATCTTTGCTTTTGAACACTTTAAAGAACTCTTTTGCAGCCAATCTGCCCAATACAATAAGACATTTGATTTTTTTGACAGCTGCTTTCCTGGGTGTTGATTGTGGATCCAAGCAAAATGAAATCCTCTACAACTTCAGTCTTTTCTCTGTTTATCATGATGCTGCTTATTGGTTCACTTTTGATGATTTTTGTTTTCTCTATTTTCACCATACTTATTCAATCTGTACGCTGACCAAGTAACCTGAGAAGCCAGACTGTATAGAAGAATTTGGCATCAGGATTAGAGGAAGACTCATTAACAATCTGTGATATGCAGATGACAAGACGATGCTTACTGAAAGTGAAGAGGACTTGAAGCACTTAGTGATAAAGATCAAAAACCACAGCCTTCATTATAGACTACACCTCAACATAAAGAAAACAGAAATCCTCACAACCAGGCCAGTAAGAAACGTCAAGATAAAAGGAGAAAATATTGAACTTGTCAAGGATTTCATTTTACTTGGAGTGACAATCAAAGCAGCATTCAAGAAATCAAATGACGTGTTACTTTAGGCAAATCTGCTGCAAAAGCTTTCCTTAAAGTGTTAAAAAGCAAAGATGTCACTTTAAGGACCACGGAGTGCCTGATCCAAGCCATGGTGTTTTCAACAGCCTTATATGTGTGTGAAAGCTGGACAAGGAGTAAGGAAGACCAAAGAAGAGTTGGTGCCTTTCAATAATGGTTTTAGTGAAGAATATTTAATGTACCGTGGACTGCCAAAAGGAGAAAAAAATCTGTCTTGGAAGAAGTACAGCAAGAATGTCCTACTGAGCAGTTACATCACTCTTATAGGGTTGCTGTAAGTTGGAATCAACTCAATAACACTGGGTTTCATTTGGTTTAAGTGGCGTTCAAGGCAAAAATGTTTTATATAAATATCACAAAATACATTTCCTAAATCTAAATTGATAATTTATATTTAGGAAATGTATAAATTTTGTTGCATTTTTGATTTTATAAGAAAATAAAATTTATAACTCTTCAGGGTTATACTTTATCTATATTAATGGGGTGCCAATTATACTTTCTGAGCATTCTTTTTAGTTTATATGATTTTTCAGTTGAGTCTAATAGTGTTTCAGGTTGATTATATCATACGTAAATACCATTCGTTTTTGCTAGCTTTTCAAAGGTAAGATATTTTTAGTTCCAGTGTTGAAATCAGATCTACGATTTCCAAGAAAAATGTTGAGTATTGGATCCTTAATGTTTGATTCTAACATTGATGGAAAACATTAACAGTGTTTTATTTTCCATTTAAAATATGTATGCATTTTATCGTATTACAGATTTTTTTTCTGCCTCTTCTAGACTATTAAAAAAAATTAGTATGTTTGTATTTAGTGTTCTATGGGAATTTGTATTATTTTTTACTCAAAATGTTTCTCCTCCACTGATGTGATGTCAGGGTTTTTCTCTAATCTGGAGTATTCATGGACTTCTCTCTTTCTCTAACATCTTATATACAACACTTTCTGTTGGTTGTATCTTCAGAATAGATTCCATATCTGCCCACTTCTAAATTACTCCCTTGCCTGGGCCTGGCCGCCATTACAGCTTGCTCAGACACTGTAAGGGCCTCCTAACTGCTCTCCCAATCTTCAATTTTTCCCTCTAGAGTCTAATCAGACAACAACCAGGTGGAAGTTCTCAAAACATTACTCAGGGGACATGTCTCTCTGATCAAATCTTTTCAAAGATTTTAAATAAATCCAAGTCCTTTAGGCTGCCATGATAATCTTTTGGACATATCTCTCACCTCACTACAGAGCACCCCTCTCTCCCTTGATTTCTGCTGTGCATCCTCCTTGTTTTGTTTCATTGCCTCCAGGCCTTTGGACTGGGGTTGGTTCTCTCTCCTAGTATTTTTTTTTTTTTTTTGCATATTTTCCTGTTGGTTGTCTCTCCCCTTTCATTCAGATCTCTGCTCAGATATCACTCTTAAGAAAGGACTTCGCTGACCAACTAATTTAACCTATAAATTAACATTCTACTTCAATGCCTTGCTCATTTTGTAAGCATTAGCATTACTTTGAATTTTACTGTATCTCTATTTGTATATGCATTTTTTGTGTATTTCTACATTGGAATGTAAGTTTCTGATGGGCAGAGAATTTGTCTGATGGTTTACTTCCATTTCTATGGGACCTGAAACAGCAGTTGACAAACAATATGCACTTACTTAATATTTTTTAATGAATGGATTATTGTACTGGTCCTATTGTAGGACCATCTTAGGAATTTTGTGATTACAAATATATGTTTAAAATACAGTATCTTTTTATTTACTGATAGCACACATTTTCTGGGATTTTATTTATGATATTAAATAATATGCATAAGTGAGACTTGTCCAACTTTATATTTTTGTTCTCTTTGTTATCAAATGTTTCAGTGATAATGCCATAAATATTCATGATATATTGATAACAATTAAGTAGCAACGACAATATACCAAGCAGTGTTCTACACATTTTGTTTATAATAAGTCACTTAACTTTCACAGGGAGTCCCTAGTTGCACAAATTATTAAGCTCTTTGCTGTTAACCAAAATATTTGTGGTTTCAATCTGCCCAGAGGCACCTCAGAAGAAAGACCTAGTGATCTACCTCCAAAAGGTCACAGCAATTGAAAGCCCTACAGAGTACAGTTCTGCTCTGACAGACATGGGTTTGCCATGAGATGAAATTAGTTGGATGGCAACTAGTTAATCCTCACAACGTCAAGACCTATTACTTCTATTGAATCTGTTACTGTTATTACTGCCATTGTACAGATGACAAAGTTGAGGCTCACAGAGATTAAGTAACTTGTTCTTGGTCATGCAACTAGAATTTGTATGATTATTATTAATCACAGGGTTTTGTTCTATTTTATATTCTCCATTGTCTAAACAGAAGCATAGCAAAAGGGGGGCAGAGGAGGGCACATGCACCAGGGTCCAAGTCCAAGGGTGCAGCAGACAAGGTACAGAATGCTTTTAGGCGCCACAAATATGAAAGCCAGACAAGAGGGGGAGACATTTCTGCTGACTCATCAACATCTATTCGTCTTGAAATTTGGGATAGGGAAAGGCTGAACTTAGAGATTGGCCCTGGAAACTCCTTACCCTCACTATGCCCTGTGTCTGAAATTTATTACAAAGTATAAGAATTGCAAGTTTCTTGCTATTTTGATAAAAGTAACATAAAAATTATATGACAGTGATTTGCTTTGGATTTTAATGGTTCAGTAGCTTTCTAGTTTAGGTATTTTCTATTCAGTATTTTTTTGGTATTTTATTGATTATATTTTGTTAATGTATATCTGTGAACAGACTTACACGGGTGTATATGAACACACACATGCATGCACACACTCCTACACTCGTGAACACACATATCCACTCAAGGATTTCATGGATAAAATTATAATATTGACATGAAGGTAGACCTCAATAATTCTTGAGATATAGAAAGTTAATGGTTAAGAAGACCAAATTCCACCAATACTGTTTATATATTCTATGCAAATCTAATAAAAATCACAACAAAATTTGTAAAGAAAATGACAACCTAATTCTAAAACTTATGTAGGTATGTAAAGGCCCAATAGTAGCTAGAGTAGTACTAAAAAATAAGTAACAGCCCCTACCAGATACCTGACATTTTGTAATAAATGAACAGTGCTGTGTCCTTACCTAAATAAAGACTTCTCATTTGACTAAATCTAGTTTATGTCATTGTTTAATTTCTATCTCTATGCTTACAACTACCAAATTTATATCTCCAAATAGAATCTCTTCCCTGAAATCCATGGTTGAATATCAACTTCCAAGTTAATATCTCCATGAGGTTATATATTAAGTATTCAAAATTGACTTATTTGAAGTTTAAAGGTTGATTAGGCTCTCCAAGATATTTTCCTGCCCAATCTTCATCCTATCAATAAATGATGCCTTTATTCAACCAAAGCTTTAGTAGCATCCCTGACTCCACTGTTCTCTCAAAGAATGCATTATTCAGCATTTGCTCATTGTCTTCAGGATTTTGCTACTTTTGCTATTTTCCATACTTGATGGTTCAAGTCATCATACTTACTCACCTGTACTTTTGTAATATCTATCTAAATGGTCTTACTGTGCCCATCTTTGTACCATGTGCTTTATGGTACATGGAATAATCCATTTAAAGTATGTTAGATTTTATTAAGGTTCTATTCAATTTTACAAAAACCTGAGTTGAATGGAAAGCTCTTAAAAAACTCAAGGCCCAACTCCACCTGGCCTCCATTATTGTATGCTCCTCAATTCCTATTACATCACTGGGCTCTTTCATTGTATTACAGCTATATTTTGCTGAGGTTTCTTCTATTTTAGGGCTTTAGCCAGTTCATTTGCTTTGAGCAGTCTGCTTCTAGAAATGATAGAGAGACTTCATCCCTGAACCAGTTACTATCTTGTCCTTTTACCCTACTTTTTAAATTTTTCTTCAGATAGCAAGGCACCATCTAACTATATATATGTAATTATGTGTATCTATTTCTGTCTATCTACTACTAGAAAAAGAATTGATGCATGCAAACTCCAGCGTTGATGAAGAATGTTGAATATACCATAGACTCCCAATAGAATGAATGTTTACTCATTCAGTCTTAGAAGAAATACAACCAAAATGTACCTTAGAAATTAGGATGGTGTCTTAGTCATCTAATGCTGCTATATCAGAAATACCACAGGAGGATGGCTTTAACAACGAAAAATTTATTCTCTCACTGTCTAGTAGGCTACAAGTCCAAATTCAGGTCGTCAGCTCCAGTGGAAGGCTTTCTCTCTCTGTCTGCTCTGGAGGAATGTCCTTGTCATCAATCTTCCCTTGGTCTGGGAGCATCTCAGTGCAGGAATCTCAGACCCAAAGGACATGCTCTGCTCCAGCACTCCTTTCTTGGTGGTATGAGGCTCCCATGTCTCTCTTCTCACTTTGCTCTTTTGTATCTCAAAAGAGATTCACTTAAGACACTACCTGATCTTATACATTTCATCAACATAACTTCTGCTAATCCATCTTATTACATCATAGTGATAGGGTGTACAACACTTACGGAAACCACATCAGATCGTAAAATGATAGGCAATCATAGAATCACACAAGGTAATCATGACCTAGGCAAGTTGACAGATATTTTCGGGGGGGGACACAATTCAATCCATGACAGACGGTGAGACTTCAAATTGCTTACTTTGAACATGTCATCAGGAAAAACCAATTGCTAGAAAAAGGTACCATGTTTGGTAAAGTAGAGAGCCAACCAAAATGGGGGAAACCCTCAGTGAGACGGATTAACCCAATAGCTGCAACAATGGACTCAAAATACCAAAGATCATGAAGATGTTACAGGACATGGCAATCTTTCATTTTATTATGCATAAAGTCACCATAACTCGGAACCAACTTGATGGCAGCTAACAACAACTAGAATGCATATACTTTGACATCCTGCTTTGGTATCTGAAAAAAATATTTGTGTCCAGAAAGTATTTCTTGGATGAGTGAATGCAACTTGTGTAGATTAGATTATTAGTCACCAAATATTGACATTATTCCCCTGCTTGCCCCCACACACATAGATCTACACTGTCTCCGTGGGAGGAGTATATTTCCTGACCCACTGACACTAGTCTTGGCCATGGTACTTGGTTAATGGAATGTGGATATGAGTGTGAGTGTGGTGTTTCCCAGCCTAGTCTGTAAGAGACTTCTCCTCTGAAAGCTTGAAGTTCTACCATGAGATGAACATGCCTCAAGTGTCTGCTGCCCCTTCAACTTGTCCAAGGAAATTAAGAGATGCATGGAAACAACCTGAACTCAAAACCTAGCTGATCTGTAGAGTTGCATGAAATACTTTTTATTACATGTCACTAAGATTTTGTGGTTGTCTTTTATGCATCATTATTGTAGTAAAATTCTGACTAATATCCCAACCCAGTGCCTTCGAGTCGATTCCATGACTAATATAGGAACGTGATATGGAAGCCAAATACAGACCTAATGGTATATGAAATATATGATTAATTCACTATACCTAGAAACAAGGGAAAGGGTTATCCTTGGTGCATCCTGAGTAGCGGGGTATTTCTCATCTCTTTCACGTCAGGATTTGCCATATGACTTGCTGGGCAAATGGAATATGAGTGAAGTGAAAGATTCCACATTCAAACAGAAGAATTAAGTGCCATTTACCTGGTTCCATCCATATTCCTATGCATTTGCCATGATAGTGACTAACATAAGAGCTGCTAACCAGAAATGAAATAGGAAAGATGATAATTCAGAGCAGATTTGAACTTGACTCACACCCAAGAGGTATTATAAATGAGAAATATCCCCACATTTTAAATCAATGAAATTTGTGGATTGTCAATCAACTAGGATAGAGTTCAAGCCCAGTTCTAAGGATATAACCTAACCATTTCACCAATAACAGTAATCCCATTTGTCGTGATTATTTCTGGAGCATGATTTAAACCAGATGTTGTCTAATTAGGTCAATTGTTTATTTATTCTAGAAGGGGTTCATGCACCTGTAATTATTACACAAGTTTGAACTCAGGTTTGTTTTTTTTTTTAACCCAGTTAACACAAATTTTAACTGATTTAGTGATAATGCAAAAAAAGTGCTGCTGCTGATGATAATGGTGATGATATACACCCGTCCCAACCCATATGTATTTTATATAATTAATACTGACAGAAGCTTGGGTGAAACTTTGACTTGCTCTACAAGCATGACTAGAAACCAGTGAGATATCACAGGTGTCTCCTATGAACAATAGGCATATTGGTTTTGACAGACCCTAAACCAAAGATGTCCCTATAATAGCTGACTTGAATATCATATTTTTAATACCATTAGGTGACCATTTATATATATATATATATATTTATTTATTAACTTTTATTGAGCTTCAAGTGAACGTTTACAAGTCAGTCTGTCACATATAAGTTTACATACATCTTACTCCGTACTCCCACTTGCTCTCCCCCTAATGAGTCAGTCCTTCCAGTCTCTCCTTTCGTGACAATTTTGCCAGCTTCCCACTCTCTCTGTCCTCCCATCTCCCCTCCAGACATGAGATGCCAACACAATCTCAAGTGTCCACCTGATATAATTAGCTCACTCTTCATCAGCATCTCTCCCCCCCGCACTGTCCAGTCCCTTTCATGTCTGATGAGTTGTCTTCGGGGATGGTTCCTGTCCTGTGTCAACAGAAGGTCTGGGGACCATGGCCGCCAGGATTCCTCTAGTCTCAGTCAGACCATTAAGTATGGTCTTTTTATGAGAATTTGGGGTCTGCATCCCACTGATCTCCTGCTCCCTCAGGGGTTCTCTGTTGTGCTCCCTGTCAGGGAAGTCATCGATTGTGGCCAGGCACCAACTAGTTCTTCTGGTCTCAGGATGATGTAGGTCTCTAGTTCATGTGGCCCTTTCTGTCTCTTGGGCTCTTAGTTGTTGTGTGACCTTGGTGTTCTTCATTCTCCTTTGCTCCAGGTGGGTTGAGACCAATTGCTGCATCTTAGATGGCCGCTTGTTAGCATTTAAGACCCCAGACGCCACATTTCAAAGTGGGATGCAGAATGTTTTCATAATAGAATTATTTTGCCAATTGACTTAGAAGTCCCCTTAAACCATGGTCCCCAAAACCCCACCCTTGCTCCGCTGACCTTTGAAGCATTCATTTTATCCCGGAAACTTCTCTGCTTTTGGTCCAGTCCAATTGAGCTGACCTTCCATGTATTGAGTGTTGTCATTCCCTTCACCTAAAGCAGTTCTTACCTACTAATTAATCAGTAAAAAACCCTCTCCCTCTCTCCCTCCCTCCCTCCCCCCCGTGAAATATTTCATAGCTTGGAGGAATCTGGAGGGCATTACGTTGAGTGAAATTAGTCAGTTGCAGAAGGACAAATATTGTAAGAGACCACTATTATAAGAACTCAAGAAATAGTTTAAACAGAGAAGAAAATATTCTTTGATGGTTATGAGGGTGGGGAGAAAGGGAGGGAGAAGGATATTCGCAAATTTAGATAGTAGACAAGAACTATTTTAGGTGAAGGGAAAGACAACATACAATAAAGGAGAGGTCAGCATAACTGGACTAAACCAAAAGCAGTTTCCTGAATAAACCAAATGCTCCAAAGGCCAGAGTAGCAGGGGCAGCAGTGGGGGGACCATGTTTTCAGGGGACATCTAGGTCAATTGGCATAATAAAATCTATTAAGAAAACATTCTGCATCCCACTTTGGTGAGTGGCATCTGCAGTCTTAAAAACACTATCAAGCGGCCATCTAAGATGCATCAATTGGTCTCAACCCACCTGGAGCAAAGGAGAATGAAGAACACCAAAGATACAAGGTAATTATGAGTCCAAAAGACAGAAATGGCCACGTAAATCCAAGACTACATCAGCCTGAGACCAGAAGAACTAGATGGTGCCCATCTACAACCGAAGACTGCCCCGACAGGGAACGAAACAGAGCATCCCTGATGGAGCATGAGAGCAGTGAGATGCAGACCTCAAACTCCTGGAAAAAAATCAGACTTAATGATCTGACTGACACTAGAGGAACCCTGGAGGTCATGGTCCCCAGACCTTCTGTTGGCCCAAGACTGGAATCATTCCCAAAGCCAACTCTTCAGACAGGGATTGGACTGGATTATAGGATAGAAAATGATAGTGGTGAGGAGTGACCTTCTGGTCTCAAGTGGACACATGAGACTATGTGGGCAGCTCCCGTTTGGAGGGGAGATGAGAAGGCAAGAGGGGGACAGAAAGTGGCTGAATGGACACGGGGAATACAGGGTTGAGAGAAGGAGTGTGCTGTCTCATTGGTGGGAGAGGAACTAGGAGTACATAGCAAGCTGTATACAAATTTTTGTATGAGAGACTGACTTGATTTGTAAAGTTTCACTTAAAGCACACACACAAAAGATGGAAAGAATACACAGAGTCACAGTACCAAAAGAAATGGTCAACTTTCAATCATTTCATGAGGTGGCATATGATCAAGAACTGGTAGTAGTGAAGCAAGAAGTCCAAGCTACACTGAAGGCACTGGCGAAAAACAAGGCTCCAGGAGCTGAGAGAATACCCACTGAGTTGGTTCAACAAACAGATGCAGCACTGCAGATGCTCACTCCACCATGCAAAGAAATTTGGAAGCTAGCTACCTGGCCAACAGACTGCAGGAGATGCACGTTTGTGTCCATTCCAAAGAAAAGCAATCCAACAGAATGTGGAAGTTATCAAATGTAAATCATAGTATTAGTAAATATGGTAAACAAACAAACAAAGAAACTCTATCTATTCTATAGTGAATATGACATTCGATCCCCAGGAGATCTAGTGAGTTTATGATGTTGTTGTTAGGTGCTGTTGGGTCAGTTCCAACTCATAGCGACCCTGTGTACAACAGAACGGAACAGTGCCCAGCCCTGGGCCTTTCTCATTGCTATGTCTGAGCCCACTGTTGCAGCCACCGTCTCAATCTGTCTCATTGAGGATCTTTGTCTTTTTCACTGACCCTCTACTTTACCAAGCATGATGTCTTTTTCCAGGGACTGATTCCTCCTGATAATATGTCCAGAGTACGTGAGACCAAGTCTTGCCACCCACCTTTCTAAGGAGCATTCTGGCTGTACTTCTTCCAAGACAGGTGTGTTCATTCTTCTAGCAGTCCATGGTATATTCATTATTCTTCACCAACAACATAATTCAAGTTTCAGTTCTTTTGTCTCCCTTATTCATTGTCCAGCTTTAGCTGCACATGAGGCGACTGAAAATATCATGGCTTGGTTCAGGCACACCTTAGTCCTCAAAGTGACATCTTCGATTTTTAACACTTTAAAGAGGTCTTTTGTAGCAGATTTGCCCAATAAAATATGTCGTTTGATTTCTTGACGGCTGCTTCCATGGGTGTTGATTGTGGATCCAAGTAAAATGAAATCCTTGATGACTTCAGTATTTTCTCTGTTTATTGTTCCAGTTGTGAGGATTTTTGTTTTCTTTATGTTGAAGTGTAATCCATACTGAAGGCTGAAGTCTTTGATCCTCATCAGTAAGTGCTTCAAGTCGTCTTCACTTTCAGTAAGCAAGGTTGTGTCATCTGCATGTCTAGGCTGTTAATGAGTCTTCCTCTAATCCTGATGCCCCTTCTTCTTCATATAATACAGCTTCTTGGACTGTTTGGATTATATGTTTTTTTAAAGACACTGAGTTTTTGGTAATTTACTATGGCAGCCCTAGAAAATGAATACAGAGCCCTTCACCAAGAACAAGTCAAGTTAGCACCAAAAATGCTCCTGTAAGGGTAGCCGCGTAGCATGAGACATGGCAGTTTTAAAAAGTATGAAGTAAAACTCTCAGCTTTGACAGACAAAGAGCTCCTCTAAGACTAAGTTCATTGCTGTTGAGTCGATTCTATCTCATAGCGACCCTAAAGGACAGAGTAGAATTGACCCATAGGGCTTCCAAGGAGTGGCTGGTAGATTCGAACTGCTTGAATAAGTATTGTGAAAAAATACAACCCTGACACACAACTTTTCTGAGCTTAGTATTAAAACAAAACAAAACAAAACAAAGTCGCTATCGAGTGGATTCTCACTCACAGGGACCGTACAGGACAGAATAGAGCTTCCCCACAGGGTTTCCAAGGAGCGACTGGTAGATTCAAACTGCAGACCTTTTGGTAGCACCCAAATGCATAATCATCGCACCACCAGTGGCTTTCAAATCAGCTATAGGCTGATGATCTCCAAATTCTTAGAACCCAGAAAAGTACTCTACCTCAGAGTGGTATCCACAGCTGGGAACTGTTCTCCACACTTGGATGACCTCAGACATGCAAATCTAACATGTCCAGAAAAAATCTTTTGGTCATTTTCTCAAGTTTGTTCCTCCATGATTTTCCACATGGTAGAGAATGGCTCTGGTGACCATGCGCTCACGGTAGCCTGAATTCTAGAAGTCACCTTTGATTCTCCATCCCCCTCATCCCATACGTCTGATCCACCAGCAATTCTTGGCAGCTCAAGCTCCAAAGTACACCTCAAGCCTGCCCACTGTTCCCACCTGCACTACCACCATCACTCCTCACCCTGACCACTGCAGAGGCGTCCTGACCGGTCCTCTGTATTTGCTGTCTTCAAGTTCTCCTGGGCTACAGTTAATTCCTGGGACACATTCTTTCTCAAGACCATTGAACAATAGAAGGAGAAGGGCATTTAGTTGTATGCTACCTCCTCCGCTTGAGCTGCATACCCCTCAGAAATCACTTTTCACTGTCCACTCTATAATGTCTCTATTCCAATTTCCTGTCTTTGGCCGCACTGCTTTGATAGCGTGCATGCATGTGTGCTTCAGGGGTCATGTAGACAGCTGCTTGGAGGAATTTTTCTTAGTACAATCATGGTTGTGTGCCATCAAGAGATTCTGACTCATATCAACCCTGTACGACAACTTAGAACTGCCTCACAAGGTTTCCTAGGTTGCAGTCTTTATGGCGCAGCCCTGGTGGCACCGTGGTTAAGAGCTCGGCTGCTAACCAAAGGGTGGACAGTTCGAATCTACCAGTTGGTTCTTTGCAGAAAGACATGGCAGTCTGCTTCTGTAAAGACTTATAGTCTTAGAAACCCTGTGGGGCAGTTCTGCTCTGCCCTATAGGGTCACTATGAGTCAGAATTGATTCAACAGCAACTGGTTTGGATTTTGTTTGGTTAGAATCTTTACGGGAGCCCATCTCCAGATCTTTTCAACCCCTGAGCTGGTGGGTTCCAACGGCCCACCTTTCAGTTAGCCAAGCACTTAACCGTTGCACCTCCAATACTTAACTCTGCACGCGAGAGGGCCCTCTCCTGACGTCTCCCATCTCCTCACCCCGCACACTTTGGCGTTGTCCTTGCTTCTAGACCCCACCCTCCCCTCTGGAGGCCCAACCCCCCCACGCCCGCCCCACACCCAGGCCGCTGGGGGGGGCCGGCAGCCATGTTCCTCGCCCTCCAGCCAGTTACTCCCGGAAGCGCCCGGACGGGTGGTGAGGGGCCCGGGCCGGATGGCGCGCCTTAGAGAGGATGGTGTTCGTGCTGCTTTCCGTGCCGTGTTTTCTGAAAGGTATGAAACTCCGGCAGCTGGACGGAGGGGCCCGCTCCCAGACTGAACAAGCCTGGCCCCTCGAAGGTGTGGAAGGAAGGCGCCAGGAGGGCGGGTCCCAGTCCCAGCATCCCGTGGGCTCCAGAGGTTGGAGAGTCCGGACGTTGGTTTAGCAGCTTGCATCGCCCCCTCCAGCGTACCCCGTCCGGAGTGATCCCCAGGAGCGGACGCGGCGTGGGGCCGGGTGGACGCAGCCACTCTAGGGGCTGCGAGAGCGAGCCTCTGGCCCGGGAGACGCAGCTGGTCTGCGAAATTTGCATCCCCATGGATTTGCGGGGGGGGGGTTCCAGCCGCGGGATCCAGCTGCGGAGTGCCCTCGGGCCTGGGGGCTTGAAGGGCTTGGGGAGAAAGGCCGTGTCCAGGGCTGCGCCAAGGTCCCTCCTCTGCCCAGGGCAGTTTTGCGGGCCAAGCTGGGGGATGGGCGCCTGTTCCCCCCCGCCCCCCACCTGCTCCCTGTGCCAGGGGGGAAACCAAGGCCCAGAGTTCGCCCGGGCGGGTGAGACTCCAGACTGAGGACGGGGCACTCGCCCCCATTCCTCCTCCCACCCCCACCAGACTCCGTAGGGTGCCAGGGACGGGGAGAGAGGGATCCCCCGCCCAAGGCCATGCTGCCTCTTACTGTTTTGGGCGCTGTGCCTGGGAGGCTGAGGCACCCCGCGCCCTCGCCCGCGCCCAGCTGGTCTACTCTCAGGGCTGGGGCGTCGGCGCGGCCCCACCGGGAAAGGAAGGGGTCCTGGGAATCTGTGGAGCAGCGCGGGGATCCTACTCCTTGTGGATGCAGCGATTCAGTGTCTGTTAACAGTGTGGATGCCGGGTCCCGCTCCCCCTCTGGGTGGCGGGGTGGGGGTAGCAGGAAGGGGTCCTGAGCAACCAGGTCATTTGTTAACTTAAACATTTGTGCAGCGCTGTGTACCGGTCGCTGTCGACGCGGTCTCTGGTGCTGAGGGGATTTGAAGGTTCCTCACACTGGCGGGATTTGGAGCCTCTACCCTAGTGGCAGTGGGTTCGTGGGTTACCCTGGTGGTGTAGTGGTTAAGTGCTAAGGCTGCTAGCCAAAAGGTTGGCAGTTTGAATCCACCAGGCGCTCCTTGGAAACTCTGTGGGGCAGTTCTACTCTGTCCTATAGGGTCGCTATGAGTCAGAATTGACTCGAGGGCAACGGGTGTGTTTTTTTTTTTTTTAGGTTGGAGGAGATTAGGTGTCTCTCGGGCTGACATTTGAAGGTCTGGAGCTGGCCTTTTATGAGGGTTTATAAGGGTTTTAAGTGCTCCGGCCATGGGCGCCAACCCGATCTTCCAGCCCCTGCGGACGGGCCACCTCCCCCGCCCCGGGGGGATTGGCTGCTCTGGGACCCTGAGCCCAGAGGGCGGTGAGAAGCTGACAAACGTGAGTGATGCCCTGCAGGCTCCAGTCGGCGGGGCAGCCCTGCTCACATGGTCTCAATATGGGCAGTGGGCTTCGTGCCTGGGGTGTGGTTTCCGATTGTTCACTCGTGTCCCCCCACCCCGTGCAGGGCGACAACTCTCCTCTGGGCGGGGACCTAGTAGAGGCCTGCAGGGCATCAGGGTATGGAGGGGCAGAGCTTGGGCGGGGAGGGCGCGGCCCTGCAGGTTCCTCTACGTGACCACGGCAGGGGGGTGCGGGTCGTGAAGGCTGGGCCTGGTCGAGGACCCACTAGGTCGCGCAGAAGGAGTGGGTTAGGATAGTAACAGCATTAATGGGAGTATTGAGAGAGCGCCCTGGGGCGTTGGGTCCCTTGGGAAGAAAAGCTTCTGCTATCGCCACTGGAGCAGTACCCAGGTCAGTCCCGGCTTAGGTCCAGGAGGTTCCCATGCTCCGAGGGTCTGGTGGGCAGAACGGAACCGGCGGTGCGCGCGCCCTCTCGCGGCCTTGCACCGAATCGCTGAAGTTCAGTGTCAGGCGATTCTAAGCCATGGTTTTGGAACTGAATAGTGAAGCAGAGCAAATGATGCAGTGCCTTGATGGGACCGGTGGAGACAACAAGAAGCAAAGCACAGCTGAAACTTCAAAATTCCACTGAGTGTTAGTAGGATTTGGAGGGAGAAAATAGACGGAGAGTCGAGAGGCCCAGAGATGCAGAAGGGTTAGAGGATTAGGGTTAGGGGTTAGGGTTTGGTGTTAGGGGTTCAGGTTGGGGGATTAGAGGTTTGGGAGTTAGGTTTAGGGGTATAGGTTTTAGGTGGTTGGGGGTTGGGGTTACTAGGCTAGGGCACAAGAGGTTTAGGGTTATGGTTAGGGTTAGAGTGAGGCTGAGGTTGATTTCCCAGTCTTGTGTACTGTCTCTTCCTTCACCAGAGTTACCACATATCTGTCGTTTGGTTGGAAACCCTGATGGCGTAGTGGTTAAGAGCCACCGGTGCTAACCAAAGGCCTGCAGTTCAAATCCACCAGGCGCTCCTTGGAAACTCTATGGGGCAGTTCTAATCTGTCCTGTATGGTCGCTATGAGCTGGAATCGACTCGACGGCAGTGGGTTTGGTTTTTTTGGTTATTGTTTAGTTAGCTTTTCTCTACCCGCTCTTCGTCTCCCTGGTGAACATCAAGGATTGTTCCTGTGCGTAAATGTTTTCATGAGTTTTTATGATAGTGGTCTCTTACTGTATATGTCGTTTTGTGACTGACTTAGTATGATGCGCTCCAGATTCATCCATGGTGTGAGATGTTTCGGAGATTCATCATTGGTCTTTATTGTCGTGTAGTGTTCCACTGTGTGTATGTACCGTAGTTTGTTTATCCGTTCCTCTGTGGATGAGCACTTAGGTTGTTTCCATCTTTTTGCTACTGTGAATAATGTTGCAGTGAACACGGGTGTGCATATGTCTATTCCTGTGACTGCTCATGGAAACCCTGGTGGCTAGTGGTTAAGTGCTACTGCTGCTAACAAAAAGGGTTAGGGTTTGGGGTTAGGGATGTTAGGGTTAGGGTTGTTAGAGTTAGGGTCGTTAGGGTTTGGGGGTTAGAGTTTAGGGCTGGGTTTTTTGGTTAGGGTTTTTGGGATGGGGGTAGGTGTTAGGTTTAGGGTTTAAGGTTAGAGTTCGGAGTTACAGGTTAGGTGTTAGGGGTTGCAGTTTGGGGTTTAGGGTTTTGGGGGTTTAGGGTTTTGGGGTTTAGTCATTAGGGTTTGGGTTAGGTTTTAGGGGTTTAGGTTTAGGCTTGGGGTTGGGTTTGTTTGGGATTTGTGGTTTGGGGTTTGAGGGTTGGGGTTAGAGGGTGGGTGTTAGAGGGTTGGGGTTTAGAGTTTGGGGGTTAGAGATTGAGGGAGTCAGGGTGAGGGGTTAGAGGGTGAGGGGGTTAGAGGTTGAGAAGATTATAGAGTGAGGGAGTGAGAAGGTGAGGATGTGAGGGGGTGAAGGTTAGGGTTTAGGGTTAGAGGGTTTAGGCTTAGGGTTCAGAGGCTTAGGGTTGGGGGTTAGGGTTTCAGGGTTCAGAGGTTGGGGTTGGTGTTGTGCTTAGGGTTAGAGGGTTAGGGGTATAGTTTAGAGGTTTAGGGTTACGGGTTAGGGCTAGGGTTTAGGGGTTCAGGTTAGGGGTTTGGGATGGGTTTGGGGTAAGGTTTTGGGGTTTAGGGTTAGAGAGTTAGGTTTAGGGCTTAGGGCTTAGAGTTTAGGGTTTTAGGACTTAGGGTTTAGGGCTTAGGGTTTAGGGTTTAAGGCTTAGAGTGAGGGTTAGGGCTGGGGGCTGGGGTTAGGGTTTAGGTTTTAGGGTTTAGAGTTAGGGTATTAGGGTTAGAGGGTTAGATGACTTAGGCTTTAAGTTAGGGTTTAGGGGTTAGTGGTTGGGGTTAAGGGTGTTAGTGTTTAGGGTTTTGGCATTTAGGATGTTAGGGTTAAATGTGTTAGGGCTAAGGGTGTTAGGGTTTCACGTTTTAGGGTTTTAAGTGTTATGGTTTAGGGTTTAGGGTTGTGTTAGGGTTAGGCTTAGGCTCATTCTTAGGTTTAGGGCTAGGGATTTGAGGTTTAGTGTTTGGGGTTGGGTTTGAGGGTTGGGGTTATGTTTAGGGCTAGGGTTAGAGGGTTAGAGTTAGAGGGTTAGGGTTTCATGTTAGCCTTAGAGGGTTAGGGTTCGAGGGTTAGGGCTAGAGTAGTTAGGGTTAGGGTCGTTAAGGTTAGGGTGGTTAGGGTTTAGGGTTAGGTGTTAGGGTTTAGGGCTTACGGTTAGGTTTTGGGTTTGGGCTTTGGGGCTTGAGGTTTGGGTTTAGGGTTTGGGGCTTGGAGTATAGGGTTTAGTGTGTATGGTTTTTGTGTGTAGTGTTTTGGGGTGTAGGTGTTTAGATTGTAGGGTTTAGGGTATATGGTTACAGTTTGGGTTAGGGTTAGAGTTTAGGGCCTTGGTGGTTAGGACCTAAGGGCTTAGGGTCTTAGGGGCTTTGGGGCTCAGGGCTTAGGGGCTAGAGTTAGAGGGCTAAGGCCAGAGGGCCAGAGGGCCAGAGGGCCAGGGTTATGGTTTGATTCCTGGATGGCAATTTTTTTCCTTCAATATTTTGTATAAGTCATCCCATTGCCTTCTTGCCAGCATGATTTCTGCTGAGTAGTCCAAGTTTATTATTATTTACTTTCCTTTGCTGGTGACTTCTTTTATCCCTAGCCTCTCTTAAAATTCTCTTTATATTTGATTTTGGCAAGTTTGATTATTATATGTCTTGGTCACTTTCTTTTGAGATCTACCGTATGTGGAATTCGATGAGCATCTTTCATGATATCAGGGAAGTTTTTTGCCAACAAATCTTCAACAGTTCCCTCTGTATTTTCTGTTAGCCCTCCCTGTTCTGGTACTCCAATCACTCATACTTATTTCTCTTGATAAAGTCCCACATGATTCTTTGGATTTCTTCATTTTTTAAATTCTTTATCTGGTTTCTCTTCAAATATATTGGTCCCAAGTGTTTTATCTTCAATCTCAGTAATTCTGCCTTCCAGTTCTTCAATTGTGCTCTTCTTACTTTCAGTTGAGTTTTCTAACTCTGTAATTTTATTGTTTATCTTCTGAATTTCTGATTGCAGTCTCTCTATGGTTTCTTGCTGCCTATTAAATTTTTAATTATGTTCTTGAGTAACCTTTTTAATTTCTTCAGCTGCTTTATCTGTGTGTTCCATGGCTTGTTCTGCATTTTGCCTCATTTCCTTCCTGATGTCTTTGAGAGTTCTGTATATTAATCTTTTGTATTCTGCATCTGGCAATTCCAGGATTGCACCTTCATCCAGAAGATTCCTTGAGTCTTTGTTCTGAAGGCTTGTTGAAGCAATCATGGGTCAGCTTCTTTTTTTTTTATTTTAATAATTTTTGTTGTGTTTTACGTGAGAGTTTACAAATCAAGCCAGTCTCTCACATGAAAACTTATACACAACTTCTTACATATTCCCAATTACTTTCCCCCCAATGGGAGAGCCCACTCCCTCCTTCCACTCTTTCTTTTTGTGACCATTTTGCCAGTTTCTAAGCCCCTCTACCCACCCATCTCCCTTCCAGGCAGGAGATTCCAAGATTGTCTCAAGTGTCCACCCAAACCAAGTAGCTCACGCCTCACCAGCATCCCTCTCCAATCCATTGTCTAGTCCAATCCATGTCTGATGAACTGGCTTTGGGGATGGTTCCCATAGTGAGTAAACGGAAGGTGTGGGGGCCATGATCACTAGAGTCCTTCCAGTCTCAGTCAGACCATTAAGTCTGGTCTTTTTATGAGAATTTGGGGTCTGCATCCCACTGTTCTCCTGCTCCCTCAAGGGATCTCTGTTATGTTCCCTGTCAGGGCAGTCATTGGTTGTGGCCCAGCACTATCTAGTTCTTCTGGTCTCAGGATGATGTAGTCTGTAGCTCATGTAGTCCTTTCTGTCTCTTGGACTCGTTATTATCTTATGTTCTTGATGTTCTGCATTCTCCCTTGATCCGGGTGGGTTGAGAATCATCGATGCATCTGAGATGGCCGCTTGTTAGCATTTAAGACCCCAGACGCCACATTTCAAAGTGGGATGCAGAATGTTTTCTTAATAGATTTTATTATGCCAGTTGACTTAGATGTCCCCTGAAAACATGGTTCCCAAACATCTGCCCCTGCTTTGCTGACCTTTGAAGCGTTCAGTTCATTCAGGAAACTGCTTTGGTTTAGTCCAGTTGTGCTGACCTCCACTGTGTTGAGTGTTGTCCTTCCATTCACCCATAGTAGCTCTTGTCTATCTCTTCTTGTCCTTCCATTCACCCATAGTAGCTCTTGTCTATCTCTTTAGTAAATACCCCTCTCCTACCCTCCCTCACGCCCCCCCTCATAACAACAAAGGAATATGTTCTTCTCAGTTTAAACTATTTCTCAAGATCTTATAATTGTGGTCTTATACACTATTTGACCTTTTGCAACTAATTTCACTCAGCATAATGCCTTCCAGGTTTCTCCATGTTATGAAGTATTTCACAGATTCGTCACTGTTCTTTATCGAAGTGTAGTATTCCATTGTGTGAATATACTATAATTTATCCATTCATCCATTGATGGGCACCTTGGTTGCTTCCATCTTTTTGCTATTGTAAACAGTGCTGCAATAAACATAGATGTGCATTTATCTATTTGTGTAAAGGCTCTTATTTCTCTAGGATATATTCTGAGGAGTGGGATTGCTGGGTTGTATGGTAGTTCTATTTCTAGCTTTTTAAGGAAGCGCCAAATTGATTTCCAAAGTGGTTGTATACCATTTTACATTCCCACCAGCAGTGTATAAGTGTTCCAGTCTCTCCACAGCCTCTCCAACATTTATTATTTTGTGTGTTTTGGATTAATGCCAGCCTCGTTGGAGTGAGATGGAATCTCATTGTAGTTTTGATTTGCGTTTCTCTAATGGCTAATGATCGAGAGCATTTCCTCATATATCTGTTATCTGCCTGAATGTCTTCTTTAGTGAAGTGCCTGTTCATATCCTTTGCCCATTTTTTAATTGGGTTGTTTGTCTTTTTGTGGTTGAGTTTTAGCAGAGTCGTGTAGATTTTAGAGATCAGGTGCCAGGGGGAGATGTCTTAGCTGAAAACTTATTCCCAGTCTGTAGGTGGTCTTTATACTCTTTTGGTGAAGTCTTTAGATGAGCATAGGTGTTTGATTTTTAGGAGCTCCCAGTTATCTGGTTTCTCTTCGTCATTTTTAGTAATGTTTTGTATTCTGTTTATGCCATGTATTAGGTCTCCTAATGTTGTCCCTATTTTTTCTTCCATGATCTTTATCGTTTTAGATTTTATGTTTAGGTCTTTGATCCATCTGGAGTTAGTTTTTGTGCATGGTGTGTGGTATGGGTCCTGGTATGGGTCCTGTTCCATTTTTTGCAGATGGATATAGAGTTACGCCAGCACCTTTTGTTAAAAAGACTGTCTTTTCCCCAATTAACTGACACTGGGCCTTTGTCAAATATCAGCTGCTCATATGTGGATGGATTTATATCTGGATTCTCAATATTGTTCCATTGGTCTACGTGTCTGTTGTTGTACCAGTATCAGGCTGTTTTGACTACTGTGGCGGTATACTTGGTTCTAATATCAGGCAGAGTGAGTCCTCCCACTTTGTTCTTTTTTAGTAATGCTTTACTTATCCGCGACTTCTTTCCCTTCCATATGAAGTTGGTGATTTGTTTCTCCATCTGTTTAAAAAATGTCATTGGAATTTGGATCGGAAGTGCATTGTATCTATAGATGGCTTTTGATAGAATGGACAATTTTACAATGTTGTCTTCCTATCCACGAGCAAGATATGTTTTTCCAATTACGTAGGTCCCTTTTGTTTTTTTTGCAGTAGTACCTTGTAGTTTTCTTGGTATAGCTCTTTTACATTTTTGGTAAGGTTTATTCCTAAGTATTTTATCTTCTTGGGGGCTGCTGTGAATGGTATTCATTTGATGATTTCCTCTTCAATGTTCTTTTTGTTGATATAGAGGAATCCAACTGATTTTGTGTGTTTGTATTGTAATCTGAAACTTTGCTGAACCCTTCTATTAGTTTTCTTGAGGATTCCTCAGGGTTTTCCGTGTATAAGATAATGTCTTTGGAAATAGAGATAATTTTATTTCTTCCTTACCAATCTGGATGCCCTTTATTTCTTTGTCTAGCCCAGTTGCTCTGGCTAGGACCTCTAGCACAATGCTGAATAAGAGCAGTGATAAAGGGGATCCTTGTCTGTTTCCCGTTCTCAAGGGAAATGCTTTCAGGCTCTCTCCATTTAGGATGATGCTGGGTATTGGCTTTGTATCAATACCCTTTATTATATTGAGGAATTTTCCTTCTATTCCTATTTTGCTGAGAGTTTTTATCATGAGTGGGTGTTGGACTTTGTCCAATGCCTTTTCTGCATCAATTGATAAAATTACGTGGTTCTTGTCTTTTTTTTATGTGGTGGATTACATCAATTGTTTTTCTAATATTGAACCAACCTTGCATACCTGGTATAAATCCTACTTGGTTATGGTGGATTATTTTTTTGATATGTTGTTGAATTCTACTGGCTCGAATTTTGTTGAGGATTTTTGCATCTATGTTCATGAGGGATATAGGTCTGTAATTTTCTTTTTTTGTGTTGCCTTTAGCTGGTTTTGGTATCAGGGTTATGCTGGCTTCATAGAAGGAGTTAGGTAGTATTCCGTCCTTTTCTATGCTTTGAAATACCTTCAGTAGTAGTGGTAAGTCTTCCCTGAAAGTTTGGTAGAACTTTGCAGTGAAGCCATCAGGTCCAGAGCTTTTTTTTGTTGGGAGTGTTTTGATTACCTTTTCAATCTCTTTTTTTGTTATCGGTCTATTTAGTTGTTCTACTTCAGTGTGTGTTAGTTTAGGTAGGCAGTGTGTTTCTAGGAATTCATCCATTTTTTCTAGGTTTTCAAATTTGCTAGAGTACAATTTTTTGTAGTAATTTGATATGATTGTTTTAATTTCAGTTGGATCTGTTGTGATATGGCCCATCCCATTTCTTATTCGGGTTATTGGTTTCTTTTCCTGTATTTCTTTAGTCAGTCTGGCCAGTGGTTTATCAAATTTGTTAATTTTTTCCAAGAAGCAGTTTTTGGCCTTGTTAACTCTTTCAATTGTTTTTCTATTCTCTAATTCATTTAATTTTGCTGTAGTTTTTATTTTTTGCTTTCTTCTGGTGCCTGACAGTTTCTTTTGTTGCTCTCTTTGTGTTTGTTCAAGTTGTAGGGACGGTTCTTTCATTTTGGCTCTTCTTTAATATGTGTGCCTTTATTGATATAAATTGACCTCTGAGCACTGCTTTCACCATGTCCCAAAGGTTTTCATAGGAAGTGTTTTCAGTCTTGTTGAATTCTGTGAATTTCTTTATTCCCTCCTTAAGGTCTTCCATAACCCAGTCTTTTTTGAGCAGGGTATTGTGCAGTTCCAAGCATTTGATTTCTTTTCCCTGGTTTTTCTGTTATTGATTTTTACTTTTATGGTCTTTCATTCAGAGAAGATGTTTTGTAATATTTCAATGTTTTGGGTTCTGCAAAGGCTTGTTTTATGACCTAATATGTGATCTATCCTAGAGAATGTTTCATGTGCACTAGAAAAGAAATTATAGTTTGCAGCTGTTGGGTGGAGTGTTGTGTATAAGTCTATGAAGTGAAGTTGTTTAATTGTAGCAATTAGATCTTCTGTGTCTCTATTGAGCTCCTAACTGCATTTCCTACCCTTCACCGAGAGTGTTGTGTTGACGTCTCCTGCTATAATTGTGGAGGTGTCTATCTCACTTTTTAATTCTGTTAACGTTTGTTTTATGAATGTTGTGGCCCTGTCATTGGGTGCATAAATATTTAATATGGTTGTATCTTCCTGGTAAATTGTCCCTTTAATCATTATGTAGTGTCCTTCTTTATCCTTTGTGGTGGATTTAACTTTAAAGTCTATTTTGTAGGAAATTAATATCGCCTCTCCTGCTCTTTCTTGATTGTTGTTTGCTTGATATATTTTTATCCATCCTTTCAGTTGTAGTTTATTTGTGTCTCTAAGTCTAAGGTGTGTCTCTTTTATGCAGCATACAGACTGATCGTGTTTTTTTATCCAGTCTGCAACTTTCTGTCTCTTTATTGGTGAATTTAGTCCATTTACATTAAGTGTAATTTTAGATAAGTATGAGTTTTTTTTTTTATGAGTTTAGTGCTGTCATTTTGATGCCTGTTTTTGACAATTTCATTTTTCCATTTACTTTTTTGCGCTGAGTTTTTCTTTGTAGAATGTGTGTTCCTCCTTTTTATAGTAGTTGAATTTATTTTGCTGAGTCGTTATGTTTACCTTGGTTTTTATTTTGAAGTATGGAATTGTTAGACCTCATTGTGGTTACCTTAATATTTACCCCAGTTTGACTAAGTAAAAACCTAACTTGTTTCACCCTATATCACCTTGGTTTCCTCTACATATGTAAGATCTATGCCTCCTGTATTTTAGTCCCTCTTTTTTGTCTGTTGTAATCTTTTACATAATGACATCAATGATTCCCTGTTTTGAGTAATTTTTTTTTAATTAATCTTATTTTGTTTTTGTGATTTCCCTATCTGAGTTGATATCAGGATGTTTTGTTCTGTGACCTTGTGTTGGTATCTGATATTATTGATTTTCTGACCAAAGAATTTCCTTTAGTAATTCTTGCAGTTTTGGTTCGTTTTTTGCAAATTCTCTAAGCTTGTGTTTATCTGTAAATATCTTAATTTCACCTTCATGTTTTAGAGTTTTGCGGGATGTATGATTCTTGGCTGAGAGTTTTTCCTCTTTGAGTGCTCTATATACGTCATCCCATTGCCTTCTTGGCTGCATGGTTTCTGCCGAGTAGTGCAAACTTATTGATTCTCCTTTGTAGGTAACTTTTCGTTTATGCCTGGGTGCTTTTAAAATTTTCTCTTTATCTTTGGTTTTGGCAGGTTTGAGGATATGTCTTGGTGATTTTCTTTTGGGATCTATCTTGTATGAGGTTCGATGAACATCTTGGGTAGATACCTTTTCATCTTTCACGATGCCAGGGAATTTTTCTGCCATCAGATCTTCCTCTATTCTCTCTGTATTTTCTGTTATCCCTCCCTCTTCCGGAACTCCAATCACACGCAAGTTATTCTTGATAGAGTCCCCCATGATTCTTAGGGTTTCTTCATAGTTTTAAATTCTATTTGATTTTTCTTCAACTATATTTGTGTCAATTGCCTTATCCTCCAGCTCCCCCACTCTGCATTCCAGTTCCTCGAGTCTGCTCCTCTGACTTCCTATTGAGTTGTCTGATTCTGTGACTTTATTGTTAATATTTTGGATTTCTGAATGCTATCTCTCTATGGATTCTTACAGCTTATTAATTTTTTCACTATGTTCTTGAATAATCTTTTGGATTTCTTCAACTGCTTTATCCGTGTATACCTTGGCTTTTTCTGTAGATTGCCTTATTTCATTTGTGAGGTCATTCCTGATGTCTTGAGGCATTCTGTATACAATTTTTTTATATTCTACATTTGGCAATTCTAGGAATGTATCTACATCCAGGAATGATTTTGATTCTTTGATTTGGGGGTTTGTAGAAGCAATCATGGTCTGCTTCTTCATGTGATTTGATGTTGACTGCTGTCTCTGAGCCATCTATAAGCTATTGTAATATTTTCTTTTATATTTGCTCACTGAGTCTTATCTTCTTGTTTTGTTTTGTTACAATACACCCAGATGGGCTACTAGATTGTGGTATCGTGATTGCTGTAGCTTTTGAATCACTTACGTCCTATTACCAGCTTGCCTGAGCTGTTCCCAGGTATGTAAGTGTATGAGTCCATTCACTATTCTTGAATAGAATCAGCTCAGGTGTCCTGATAGCTGGTCACCTAGTGTGTGGTGTAGGCTCTCACCTATTATCTTAGAGGAGTAGTGGTGATGGTTGTATGCACCAGTTTCTATTAGTGGCAGGGGGTCACATTTCGAGGAGGGCAGGATGCTGACAGCCTTCCTTCAAGTGTCAGTGAGGTAAGTGTGGCTCTATTCTCTAGAGTGCTCTGGTGGGTGAGCTCTGCAGCTGTATCTTAGGCACCCAATGCTAGGGTAGACATCACTATTCTCAGATCCCTCTAGCAGGTGGCTAGGTGGTGTGGGTGGAGTCTCAGCCCTCTTTTCACTGGTGTGGACCAGTGAGGGCTCTGTTTAATAGGTAGAGAGGTATCTGACCTCCAAAACTTGCCTTTCCACTGCTGAGCTAAAACAATTATGGTCAGATGTCTATCAGAATTGCCTTTGCATTATAATAGCCACCTAGTTACCTGTAGGGTGAAAGCCAAAGACTATGGGTCTCTTAATGCCTGGATGGAGCTGATTCTGTATTGTTAATTGCAGTTTAGGGAAGTCAGGGAAGGATTTTTTCTTTGATTGCTAAATGGTGCTTTTCTCAGGCCAGGAGAATGGGTTAGAAAAGAAAGAAGAAAAAAAATCGAGCAGTGCACTTCACTCTCTGGCACAGGGAATTCCAGTCTTAATGAAGCTGGCTGGGGCAATGAGGGGTGGAATCAGATATATAGAAGAGAGTAGCCTGGCAAAATATACAAAGTTACTTATGTTGTTTGGTGAGGACTGTTTTTTCTGAGATTCCAGAGCTTTGTGTAGCTTGCGTGTGCTGGCTGTATCCCTGCTGAGACTGTCCCAGAGGGTTAGGGTTGCGTCCATGCTCACACTGTCTCAGGAAGCCGCAATCAGCTCCCCCACACTTAGTCCAACGCCCAGCACCAAGGTTTCCTTTCTGGGGTGCTGCACTCCAGGCTCCAAAACCAGTCGCTGCTTCCCCGTGGTTTTTCATTTCCCTGCCAGCCGCGTCTGTGTGGAGCCTGCGTGTGCTGCCTGGGTCCCCTCCGAGGTTGGTCCTGAGGGTTAGGCCTACATCCGTGCTTCCCTGTCTCAGTAAGCCACAATCAGCCCCACCACTCTGGCACCAGGAAACTGCGAGGGCTCAAGGCTGTGGCGTGGGACACTGGCTCTGGAAGCGGTCGCTGCTGCAGTGTGGCTTTTCACTCCCCTGTCACTCAGGTCAACTCCTTAGTTCTGTGTTTGATGGTCAGGGTTTGTAGATTGTCCTTTATGTAATCAGTTCACTTGTTTTTTCGAGTCTTTGTTTCAAGAGGGATAAGCGGAAGCTTCTACCTAATCAGCCATCTTGGTCCTGCCTCCGTGTCTGCCTCTTTATGTGATTTGATATTGACTGTTGTCTCTGAGCAATCTATAAGTTATTGTATTAGTTTATTTTATGCTTGCTTTTTGTATCCTAGCTTCTTCCTTTGTTTAGTTTTAGTATACCCAAATAAGCTGCTTGAGTGCATTAGGTTGATTATTTTCACGTTTGAAGCTCTAATGTGCTATCACCAGATGGCTAGCACTGTTACCAGGTATATGAGCCTAGGAGTTCATTTACTTTTCTTGTATGGATTCAACTCAGGTGCCCAGGTAGTTGGCCATAAAGTGTGTGGTACAGGCTCTGTCCTACAGTCTTAGAGGGGCAGGGGTTATTGGTGTAGGCAGAAGTATCTGGCTGCAGTAGGGGGTCAGGCTCTGATCAAGGCAGGGGTCTGACAGCTGTGCTCTGAGTGTCTGTGAGGAAAGTGCATCCCTGTTCTGTAGAGCACACGGGTGGGTTCTGCAGAAGGGCAGTGGGTACCCAATGCTTTTGGTTGTAAGTTCTGGGCGGTACTACTTATCCTTGGAGCCCTGTCACAGGTGGCTAGGTATTGTGGGTGGAGCTACCAGTCCTTAGGCCCCTGATGTGGGTAGGTGAAGACCCTGTTTAATAGGCAAAGCAGTGTCAAACATCAAACACCCATCTTTCCACCGTCCAGCTGAAACCATTGCAGTCTGGCAACAAGGGCCTATTCTCCTGAAATGGGCCCACACAGGTCCATGCTGGGGTGAAAGGTATTCAAAGCCCATGGACCGTTTGTGCCTGAACAAGAGCTACTTCTGTCCTGAGCTCCCCAGCTTAATTGAGCTGGCAGATTACCTTTCCCCCAGTTGTGAACTTATACCTTCTTCAAGGACGGAAGAATGGCTCAGAGTGGTACCGGGGCCTATCTCAGGCCCAGGGAAATTGACAGCCACTGAAGCCAGCTTGGGGGTTGGGGGCGTGGTAAAATAAACACAAGTAATTAGCTTTTGCTGCGAGTGCCATTCTTCTCTTGTTCTGGAGGTGTGAGTAGTCTGTGCAACTTGCTGTCTTTCCCTGAGTGAAGAGCCTCTGGAACGCTACTGCCAGCCCCACTGCACTCGCTCCAGGGAACGGTGCCTGAGGGTTCCTGGCTATTCAGGTCCAGTAACTCCTCTCCACTTCCAAATAGTCTCTCCCTCCCCCTGCCGTTGAGTCCGTTTTCTAACTTTGCCTTTGATGTTCAGGGCTCCTAGCTTGTCATAAATATAATCGCTTCACTTGTTTTTTCGGGTCTTTTTTCTAAGAGGGATCACTGGCAGCGTCTCACTACTCTGCCATCTTGGCCTCGCCTCTCTAATATAATCAACAATTTTTTTAAAAAAGAAAGAAAAGAGTGAAACCTGTAGAAACAACAAATAACAGAATGAGATCCACAGAAAAACTAGATATTGGAGCTATCAGACAAAGACACTGAAATAACTCTATTATGTTCAAAGAAATAAAGGCAAGACTTAGAAATTTGGCAAAAAACTAGAAACTACAAAACAGATCAACTTAGAAAGTCAACTGAAAACTATAGCTGAAGTTAAAATCTTAATGTATGTATATAACAGCAGATTACAAATGCTGAAGAGAGATTTAGTGGAAGACATGTTGGAAGAAAATAGAGGCATAGACAAAAGGAAAAATATATATAATATAAAAACAAATAAGATACAGAGAATACAATGAAAATATCCAGCATAAGATACTTTAAGAAGGAAGAAAAAGAATGAGGCAGAAAAACTGAGATTATGGCTGAGAAGTTTCCTCAAATGATTAAAGATATCAAGTTACAGATTCTAGAAGACTTACAAAACCCAAACCAAAAAAAAAAAAAAAAAAGGAACCAAGCCACTGCCATCGAGTCGATTCCGACTCAAAGCGACCCTATAGGACAGAGTAGAACTGCCCCGTAGAGTTTCCAAGGAGCGCCTGGTGGATTCGAACTGCTGACCTTTTGCTTAGCAGCCATAACGCTTAATCACTACGCCACCAGGGTTTCCTTATAAGACCCATGTAGGGTAAATACAAAGAAATTCATAGTAGGACTGCTGAAGCTAAAGACAAAAAACCCCACAAAAAGCAAATAATTGAACACTACTAAAGAATGGAAAAGATTATCTTTAAAGGACAAACAAAAAAACTGACCGATGACTTCTCTACAGAAATAGTGAAAACCCTAAGACAATAAGATTTAAATTATAGAGAGAAAATCCATGGCAACCCAGAACTCTATGCTGAGGAAAAACATCCTTCATGAATGAGCAAAGACCTTTGTTTTCAGGCAAACAAAACCTAGATAAGTTAACATCAGCATGCCCACATTAAAGAAAATTCCAAAGGTATTCTTCAAGCAGAAAGAAAATAAGGTGAAAGGCTTAAGATGCAAGAAGGAATGAAAGTTAATGAAATGGGTAAAAATAGAGGATTACTGACTGCATAACATAATAAGAATAGACTTTATTGGGTCTAAAATATGTAAGAAATTAAAATGTATGAGAACGACAGCATTTTGACTTTTATGGCTTTATGGTCAGGAAACATGCTGTGTAATATTTTGATGTCTTGGATTCTGTTAATGCTTGTTTTGTGGCCTAATACGTGGTCTATTCTCAAGAATGCTCCATGAGCGTTAGAAAAGAAAGTTTACTTGACTACCATTGGGTGAAGTGTTATGTTTAAGTCTATGAGATCAAGTTGGCTGATTGTGGTATTTAGATCTTCCGTGTCTTTATTGAGCTTGTTTATGGATATCCTGTCTGTCATCAGAAGTGGTATGTTGAAGTCTTCGACTATTATTGTGGAGCTATTTCTCTTTTCAATGCTGTTTGAGTTTGTTTTATGCGTTTTGGAGCCCTGTCATTGGGTATGTAAGTATTTATTATGATTTTGTCTTCCTGGTATATTGACCCTTTAATCATTATATAGTGTATTTCCTTTTCCTTTGTGGCGGATTTTACTTTAAAGCCTGTTTTATCAGAGATTAATATTGCCACTCTTATTTTTTATTGTTGTCTGCTTGATATATATATATATATATTTCCATTCTTTGAGATTTAGTTTGTTTATGTCTTTGAGTCTATGGTGTGTCTCTTGCAGTCTGCATACAGACGGATCATGGTTTTTAATCCATTCTGCTACTCTCTGTCTCCTTATTGGTGCAATTAAACCATTTACATTTATCGTAATTATTCATAGTTATGAGTTTAGTGCTGTCATTTTCGTCTTTTTTCTGTATGTCTTTTTGACATTTTCCTTATTCCACTTAATTTTCTCTGTTGAGTCATTGTTCTTTGTGCATTTTCTTTCCATCCTCTTCATTTTTGTTGCCTTTGTATTTACTGCTAATTAATTTTTTCTGTGCTGAATCGTTTTTCTTTTTAGTCTTTCATCTTTTTCCTTGTTGTTGCTTTTGTATTTGCCGAAAATTTATGTTTTCCTTGTTTTTTTTTTTTTTATTTTAATGTGTAGGATTGTTAGTTTCCTTTGGGTACCTTAACATTTACCTCTGTTTTTCTAAATTTAAACCAATCTTTTATTTCTTTATATCGTCTTGACTTCCTCTCCATATGAAAGATCTATGACTACATTATTTAGTCCCTCTTTTTTGTCTTAATGTTGTCATCTTTTACAGATCGATGTCTCTGTTTCTACATTTTCAGTGTTTTAGCTTTGATTTATTTGTGACATCCCTATGTGGGTTGCTATCTGGTTGTTCTGTCCCGTGTTCTAGTCTTGGGTTGTTAGCTGATGTTATTGATTTTCTAACTGGAGAACTCCCTTTATTATTTCTTGTCATATTGGTTAGGTTTTTAAAAATTCCCTAAACTTCTGCTTATCTGGAAGTGTCCTAATTTCACCGTCATATTTGAGACACAGTTTTGCTGGATATATAGTTCTTGGCAGGCAATTTTTTTTTTTTTTTTTCCTTCAGGGCTTTGTATATGTCCTTCTTGCCTGCATGGTTTCTGCTGAGTAGTCCGAGCTTAGTCTTACTGACCCTTCTTTATAGGTGACTTTTTGTTTATCCCTAGCTACTCTTAAAATTCTCTCTTTATATTTGGTTTTGACAAGCAAGATTATAATATGTCCTGGTGACTTTATCTTGGCATCTACCTTGCGTGGGGTTCAGTAAGCATCTTGGGTAGATATCTTCTTATCTTTCACAAGATCAGTGAAGATTTTAGCCAGGAAGTCTTCAACAATTCTCACTGTGTTTTCTGTTATCCTCCACCCCCCGCCCCGATTCTGGTGTTCCAATCACTCTTGATAGAGTCCCTCATAATTCTTAGCGTTTCTTCAATTTTAAAAAATTACTTTATCTGATTTTTCCTCAAATAAGTTGGCGTCAAGAGCTTTATCTTCAGTCTCACTAATTCTGACTTCCAGTGCCTCAATTCTGCTCCTCTCATTTTCTATTGGGTTGTCTAATTCTGAAATTTTATTGTTACTCTTTTGGATTTGCTTGCTGTCTTTCTATGGATTTTTGCAGCCTGTTACATTTGTCATTATAGTCTTGTGTAACTTTCTTAAGTTCCTCTATTGTTTTATCTGTGTGTTCCTTGGCTTGTTCTTCGTTTTGCCTGATCTCCTCCTGGATCTCTTGAAGGGCTTGGTCTATTAATCTTTTAAATTGTACCTCCAGTAATTCCTGGAATTTTTCTTCATTTGGAAGATTTCTTGATTTGTTGTTTTGGGAGCTTCCTGAATCCATCATGGTCTGCCTCTTTATGTTATTTGATATTTACACTTGTCTCTGAGCCATCAATAAGTTATTATATTCATTTATTTCATGTTTGCTTACTGAGTCGGAACCTACTTGATGGCACTGGGTTTGGTTTTTTTTTTGTTGTTGTTGTTGTATTGTGTCCTAGCTTCTTGTTTTATTTTAATATGCCCAAATAGGCTGCTTGGTTGAGCTAGTTTGATTATTGGCACCCTTGAAGCTCTTACATCCTGTCACCAGGTGATCAGAGCTGTTAATAGGTATGTGAGCCTAGGAGCCCTTTTACTTTTCTTGTATGGATTCAGCTCAGTTGTCCATGTAGTCGGTCACCAAGTGTGTGGTTTAGGCTCTCACCTACAGTCCTGCATAGACAGGGTTGATTGGTGTAGGTACAGGTGTCTGGCTACTGTGGGGGGAATGACTGCCCCTGAGTGTCTGGGAGGAAAGCATGTCCCTGTTCCCTCGAGCACATAGGTGGGTGGGTTTTGCAGCCAGACCATGGGCACCCAATGCTGTTGGTTGTAAGTACTGGGATTCACCACTTATTCTTGGACTCCTGAATTGGGTGGCTAGGTGACGTGGGTGGAGCCACCAACCCTCAGGTCACTGATGAGGGTAGGTGAGGACCCTGCTTAATTGGCAGAACGTTGTCAAATATCACGAACCTGCCACTCCACTTTATAGCTGATACAGTTGAAAATAAAATTGTAGTGTGCTAATGAGGGCCTACGCTGTTGAAATGGGCCCACACAGGTCTATGCAAGGGTGAAAGGCATTCAGAGTCCTTGGACCCCTTATGTCTGTGCCTTCCCTGAGTTCCTAGCTTAGGGAAACTGGCAGATTATTTTTTGTTGTTTGTTCCTGCTCCAGGGCATGTGATAGTTCCTACTTCTGGCCCAGAGGACCCAGAAATAGCCGAAGCTGGTCTAAGACTAAAAACAGAGAGGGAGGAAGCAGGTAAATGGGAGAGATGTTCTTCCCAAAGGGGATGATTTTTGATTTGTGTGGCATTTTAAATGCATGTACTTATCTTTTGCCAACTTGGCACTGTTTTTCACTGGTTCTGGAGGCTTGTGTAGACTTTCTACCACTCGGTCTCTTCTGATGTGAAAAACATGTCCCGAGCGTCACTGCTTGCGTCACCGCACATGCCATCCGATCCAGCCTGCAGGGTGCTGGTTTCTGCCGGGTCAGATCTGTCAACCTCTCACTGCTTCTGAACCACATCCCCCTCCCCCTGCCACTAAGTCCAATTCTGTGACTTCACCTTTGATGTTCAGGGCTCCTAGATTGTCATATATAATCGATTTACTTCTCTGGGTCTTTGTTATAAGAGGGGCTACACAAAGCATCTGACTATTCTGCCATCTTGGCCCCACCCCTACAAGAGACATTTTTCATCACATTCCTGAATCTGACACTATCACAGAAACTTATCTCTGAGAAAATGAAATAGGGATGAGGCAGTAGGCAGAACAAACCTGCTGGGTTGGAGTCCATTCTGATGCATAATGACCCTATAGGTCAGAGTAGAACTGCCTCATAGGGTTTTCAAGGAGCAGCTGTTGCATTTGAACTACTGGGCCAGAGTATATTTGGAGCACTGGTGGTGCAGTGGTTAAGAACTCAGCTGCTAACCAAAAGCTTGGCAGTTCGAATACATTAGCTGCTCCATGGAAACCCTATGGGGGCAATTCTACTCTGTCCTATAGCGTTGCTATGTGCTGAAATCAATTCACCAGCAATGGGTTTGGATTTTTGGTTTACACGCCTACATGAGTAAAATTTGTCTTGAATCTCTAAACTTAATTCTAATGTGAGAATGAAATTGTAGCACTTCTCCATAAAGGTTTATCTTAAGTCATCAGGATAAAAACGAAACCCACTGCTGTCGAGTCGATTCTGACTCATCCTGCCCCTATAGGACAGAGTAGAACTGCCCGATAGAGTTTCCAAGGGGCACCTGGTGGATTTGAACTGCCGTCCTCTTGGTTAGCAGTCGTAGCACTTACCCACTGTGCCACCAGGGTTTCCTCGTCAGGATAAGCCTGTGCTGGTTTATTGGGTACCTTCAGGAATTCTTCATCAGTTATATTCACATTAAGAAGGAAAAAAATATCAGAAGGAACTTCATACATCTTCACCCTTCATTTCATGCAAGATTCAAGTGTGTCAGTGAGGATGGTTGTGTGAAATTGATCCCTGGCACTCAATACTTCTGGAGCATTTCTGTCATTTACTTGTTTCTTTTAATGCTTCTGCAACAAGGAACTGCTTGATAATCAGTATTTGGCAGTATTTGTTTTATTGTGTTTTCAAAATATTCTCTTATGTAAATATCTTGTTAATAGGTGGTAGAGATCCATGCATGTCTATAAATTTATTTCTGAATCTTGGAGAATTGACTCATCAAATGAAAATGATGCTATATATTATTATACATAACAAACATAAATATATGGGCTGTGTTTACATTTTGTTGGTGACGTTTTAAGCTTCTGTTCTGGTATCTCCTTTTTGTGACTGGTCTTCAGCAATATTCTCTATGGCACCTAGAATCTGAGCGTGTGATTCCAGGATTGCATTCGTTGCTGTAGCATGTGCTTCCCAGTGGGTATTAGAAAGACATTTTAATGCTGATCATGGCCTATGAACAGCTCATCGGTGAATAGAGATGGCAAAAAATTTGTAAAATATCTGAATAGAAGAAAAAAATCATTTTTTGGACAAAAATCCATTGTGATACATCCTACAAAATTAAGTGAATATGCAGCACCTTGGTATGAAAATGGCATATTCATTACATTCCAGAATTTTCTGTTGCATGCCTTTATAATGCAGTGACATTTCTCAGCATTGTCATAGGATTGGTCTCTGAACTTAGAAAAATCAATTTTGCAAGCTTCATCTAATTAGTGAAACACTTGGTTTGCAATGTCTTTGAGGGCTAATGCGATGTGTTCTCCTGACTCGCTTGGTTCATGTTATGCCTTCTTTCCCTCAAGTTCTTCAGTTTGTAATGGAAATGTCTAGCTTGTTCCTTTTATGCCATTGTACCTTTGGAAGCAGATAACTTGTGTCCTAGATTTCACAGATGAAGAGGGGTTTTTGAATTTTGGACTTGGACTTGATTTAAGACTTTTTCTATGCTATGATGGGATGAGGATCCCTGGTGGCGTAGTGGTTAAGTGCTACAGCTGCTAACTGAAAGGTTGGCAGTTCGAATCTGCCAGGCACTCCTTGGAAACTCTATGGGGAAGTTCTACTCTGTCCTATAGGGTCGCTATGAGTCAGAATCGACTGGACGGCAGTGGGTTTGGTTTTGGTTTGTGATGGGATGAATATGTTTTCCATTTGCAAGAATGTGATTTTGGGGGGGCCAAAGGGTAGAATGTCATGGATTGAATTATGTCCCCCCAAAATGTGTGTATCAACTTGGATAGGCCATGTGAGGTTGTCCTCCATTTTGTGATGGTAATTTTATGTTGAGAGGATTAGGGTGGGATTTTAACACCTCCCTGATTTGAGATACAGGGAGTTTCCCTAGGGCGTGGCCTGCACCACCTTTTATCTCCCAGGAGATGAAAGGATAGAGAGTTGGGGACCTCATACTACCAAGAGTAGAGCATGTCCTTTGGACCCGGGGTCCCTGCGCCTGAGAAGCTCCTTGACCATGGGAAGATGGAGGACAAGGACCTTCTTCCAGAATCAACAGAGAGAGAAAACCTTCCCCTGGAGCTGACGTCCTGAATTTGGACTTGTAACCTACTAGACTGTGAGAAAATAAATTTCTCTTTGTTAAAGCCATCCACTTATGGTATCTGTTGTGGCAGCACTAGGTGACTAAGGCAGCGATGATTTTAGCTTCTGTTTTGGTGTTTCCTTTCTGTATCTGGTCTTCAGCAATATTCTGTGTGGTGCCTAGAATTGTACTTGTTGCTATAGCATGTGCTTCCCAATGTGTATTAGACATTTTAATGCTCAATCATTCCCTGAGTGTGTTTTAAGAACAGCTCATCAGTGAGTAGAGGTGGCAAAAAATTTGTAAAGTAACTGAATATTAGAAAAAACATCAATTGCTTTTGGACAAAAAAAATCTATTGTGATACATCCTACAAAATTAAGTGAATGTGCAGCACCTTGGTATGAAAAGGGCATATTAATTTCATTCCAGAATTTTCTGTTGTATGCCTTTATAATGCAGTGACGTAATGGCAGCATTGTCATAGGATTGGTCTCTGCACTTAGAAAAATCAATTTTGCAAACTTCACATAATTAGTGAAACACTTGCTTTGCAATGTCTTTACCAGTATGATTTTTTAGATTTTTTAAGCTAGCAAATGTGATAAATCACCACACAGGTTTTCTATCTGTTGGAGATACGGATCTTTAAACAATCCTTAGCTGGCCTGTATGAGAAGGCTCAGAAGTGGAATCCACAGACAAAATGAAATATCGAGCTATGCTTATTTCACTGACAGTAGTTGATTGAACTTCATCACTTATCAAGATTATACATTTTTTACACATTATTTTAGAATTATGGGATGGATTGCCCTTTCCTGTGTTACCGTGTTTTGAGATGTGACTTGCTAAAAATAGATCAAATGAGCAGCAAGTTGAAGCCAACTTTAAAATTTTCCATTTCGTGGGGACCCAAAGACTTCATTTCTTTTTCACGAAGATAGTCCACTTTCAGTGATTGTTATGACAACAACGACACATTACAAAATGGCTTTTCAATACTGATGTTCATTAATTTGTGATTCCAGTTCATAAATTAAGCCAGAACAATGTGTTTGGTTTAAATATGATAACATAATCTCTGTGAATTGAACTATTTTCATGTTTACCGATCCTATTCAATTTGCACCAATTGCTAAATTCATCTGTAACAATTCGAGAATTAAATGAGGATGACGGGTTTGTTTGTTTGGTTAGTAGGTTTGCTAACAAAGCAGTACACAGAGCTGACTGATGGAGATTGCAGTAGCCACTCCCTCTTATAATTTTCATCATTAACTTTGCACTCTAGAAAAAATTCTGGCTACAGAACTTTGTTTACCGTCCAGGAATTTTCAACACGAATTTACAAGTGGACAACTGTGATGTTGACAATCACTTGGGCCTCTTTTGATCCAGTAATTTACTTCATTGGAAGAAAATTATTCCACAAGGCAGGATCTGCATGTCTGTTATTTATGGGGTCTGCAGATGTGACAATTTAATATTCTTAGTTTCACTTTCTAGATCATTACTAATTTCTTTTTTTTTTTGCTACAGCGAGAAATGGATGCAGAATTTGGAACAAATTCTGTTATATTTGTATTGCCATCATTAATTTCAGCACTAGTGGTACTAGTAGGATGATTCCCACCCATTAAGCACGTACCTTTAATGGAAGAAGTCTCTGCTGATTTATTACATTCTAAAAACGAGTTTTGGAATAGTCTTTAGGGATTCACAGATCATTTTCTTTTTATCTTCTGCAGGCTTCCATTTTTGCACGGCACTTAGTTATTGCCGTTTCATTTTGCCTGGATTGAAAATTATGTCACTTTTTAAATTTGATTCTGCCATAACAATAAATTTGAATAATAGAAAATAAATTTATAAAACCAGAAGTTTATAAAATGAAATTTACTTTAGAATTTAGACATTAACACAAAAAAATTATATTTGAAAATTAAATAACTCATTGCTGTGGATTAAATTTTAACTAACAGTGACCCTATTGGACAGAATAGAACTGCACAGTAGGGTTTCTAAGGAGAGGCTGGTTGAAACCTTTTAGTTTCAGCCAGGCTCTTAACCACTGTTCCACCAGGGCTACATTTGAAAATGAGTAAGTAAAAACGTTAATTTGGACCATGAGATTTTGTTCTTCAGGTCTTAGATAGTCCAAAGAAATAGTACATGATATCCTTCTCCATGGACTAATTCCTTCTGAAAACAGGTCCAAAGTATGTAGGATGTAGTCTAGCCAGCCATCTTTGTTTCTAGGCTAGGGTACATTCTGGTTATACTTCTTTCAGGATAGATTTTTTCGTTCTTTTGGCAGTTCATGGTATATTCAGAATTCTTCACCAACACAATTAAAAGGCATCAATTCTTCTAGAGTCTTCCTTATTCATCGGCCAGCTTTCCCACACATACGAGGCCACTGAAAACACCTTGGCTTGGATCAGTTGCATCTTAGTTTTCAAGGTGATGTCTTTGCTTTTCAACACTTTGGAGGTCTTTTGCACCAATTTGCCTGATGGCAGTGCATCTTTTGATTTCTTAACTGCTGTTTCCATGGGTGTCGATTGTGGATCCAAATAAAATGAAATCCTTGACAACTTCAATCTTTTCTCCGTTAATCATGATGCTGCTCATTGATCCAGTTGTGAGGATTTTTGTTTTCTTTATGTTGAAGTGCAATCTCTACTGAAGGCCGCGGTCTTTGATCTTCATCAGTAAGTGCTTCAAGTCCTCTTATCTTTTAGCAAGCAGGGTTGTGTCATCTGCAAAATGCAGGTTAATGAGTCTTCCTCCAATCCTGATGTCGTGTTCTTTGTATAGTCCAGCTTCTCAGATTATTTGCAGATTAAGTAAGTATCGTGAAAGGATACAACCCTGACACACACCTTTCCTGACTTTAAACCACGCAGTATCACTTTTTTCTGTTTGAGCGTCTACCTCTTGATCAGGTTCCTCATCAGCACAATTGAGTGTTCTGGGATTCCCACTCTTCGCAATGTTATCCATAATTTGTTATGACCCAAGCAGTCAAAGGCCTTTGCATAGTCAATAAAACACAGGTTTAAACATCTTTCTGGTATTCTCTGCTTTCAGCCAGAATCGATATGACATCAGCTGTGATATCCCTTCTTCCATGTCCTCTTCTGAATCCTGCTTAAATTTCTGGCAGTTCCCTGTCAATGTACTGCTGCAGCTGCTTTTGAATGATTTTTAGCAGAATATTACTTGCATGTGATATTAATGATATTGTTTGACAATTTCCACATTTGGTTGGATCACCTTTCTTAGGAATAGGTGTAAATATGGATCCTTTCCAGTTCATAGGCCAGGTAGCTGTATTCCAAATTTCTTGGGATTAGACAAGTGAGCGATTCCAGTGCTGCATCCATTTGGTGAAACATCTCAGTTGGTATTCCGTCAATTCTTGGAGGCTTTTTTTTCTCACCAATTCCTTCAGTGCAGCATGGACTTCTTCCTTCAGTACCATCGGTTTCTGATCATATGCTACTTCCTGAAATGGTTGAAGGTCGACCAATCCTTTTTGGCATAGTGACTGTGGGTATTACTTTCATCTTCTTTTGATGCTTCCTGCGTCGTTTAATATTATACTCGTAGAATCCTTCAGTATTGCAACTCAAGGGTTGAATTTTTTCTTCAGTTCTTTCAGCTTGAGAAATGCTGAGTGTGTTCTTCCCTTTTGGTTATCTATCTCCAGATCTTTACACATGTCATTATAATACTTTTTCTTCTCAAGCCACCCTTTGAAATCTTCTGTTCAGCTCTATTACTTCGTCATTTCTTCCTTTCACTTTAGCTACTCGACATTCAAGAGCAAGGTTCAGAGTCTCTTCCGACATCCGTTTGGTCTTTTCTTTCTTTCCTGTCTTTTAAAGGACCTCTTGCTTTCTTCATGTGTGATGTCCTTGATGTCATTCCCCAACTCACGTGGTCATCAGTCGTTAGTGTTTAACATGTAAAATGTATTCTTGAGGTGGTCTCTAAATACAGGTGAGATATACTCAAGGTTGTACCTTGGCCCTTTTTGACTTATTCTAATTTTCTTCAGTTTCAACTTGAACTCCCATATGAGCAATTGACAGTCTGTTTCACAATCGATCCCTGGCCTTGTTCTGACTGATGATATGAGTTTTCCCATCTTCTCTTTCCACAGATGTAGTCAGTTTGATTCCTGTGTATTCCATCTGGTAAAGTCCACGTGTATAGCTGCCGTTTATGTTGGTGAAAAAAAAATAGTTGGATGAGTCACTGGTCTTGCAAAATTCTTTCATGAGATTTCTGGCATCATTTCTATCAGCAATGCTGTATTTTCCAACTACTTTTCCTTCTTTGTTTCCAACTTTAACATTCTAATGACCAGTAATTATCAATGCATCTTGATTGCATGTTTGATCAATCTCAGGCTGCAGAAGTTGTTTAAAATCTTCAATTTCTTTGTCTTTGGCATTGGTGGTTGGTGCATAAATTTGAATAGTCATATAAACTGGTCTTCCTCGTAAGTGTATGGATATTAGCCTATCAGTGACAGCATTGTACTTCAGGCTAGATCTTGAAATGTTCTCTTTGATGATTAATGTAACGTCATTCTTTTGACTCTGGTGGAATATCCGTGTTTGTAAGACTGCTCAGAGACTGTTTCACCAGAGAGTTTTCTGGTACTGCGATATCTACCACTAATCTCTGTGATCCCTGTGAATTGGCAAAATAAGAATAGTGCTATAGATTTCTTCCAAATACAGAAAACATAATTATGAAAATGTTCTTGCTATTGATTATGTTCTTTATCAATCCGTTCTGATGGGATTTTTGATACTTCACTCGAAAAATGAGTCCAAGGTACTGTGATGTGATTGTTTACTTTGTGTGGCCTTTCTAGCCATGGTCTTATAACATCTACCCTGGTACTTGGGCAGGACTGTGTGATAGGGTAATTGTGGCTCACCAAGGGGATTGTTTAGTTTTCCCTTCAAAGAGAACCAGTTCCAGAGCAAAGAGGAGGATTCAACTCCCATCAAGGAAGAACAGCCAGGAGCTGAGCATATATTATGGACCTGAGATCCCTGCACTGAGAAGCTCCTAGAAGCAGAGACTGAGATAGAGAGAGGAAGCTGTAACCCTGAAGACGGTAAGATGCCATGGCAGGAGAGACCAAGCAACAGGGACCCGGCTATAGGAGATGATGGCCCAGGGAGAAGGAAAGCTGAGTGCCTTTGGAGAGAGGCCCAAGGCCAGGCAGAGGCATGCCTATGAGCACAGGAGGGAAGAGGCTGTCCCAATAGAAGAACTGTATTCTGAGTGTCTTTGAGCCTGAGTTATAACTGTTACTTCCCTAATAAACCCCATAATCATGAATATGGACTGTGAGCTCTGTGTGGCCGTTGCAATGAATTATTGAACCCAGCAGAGAAGTAGGGAGTGCTGTGTGAGGGACAGTTGGTGTCAGAGTTAGTGAAGATGGTGGAGAGAGGATAGTTTTTTCACCAATGCCTTCAATGCAGCTTCGATTTCTTCCTTTTATACCATCAGTTCTTGATCTTATGCTACCTCTTGAAATGGTTGAAAATTATCCATTTCTACTGCAGTACTATATTAATATCAGACAAATTATACTTCAGAAAAAGGAGTATTATTGGGAATAGGTAGGGACATAACATAATAAAGGTTCACTTCTCCAAAAAGATACAACCATCCTAAATGTGTACATATTTAACAACAGGGCTCCAAAATACAAAAACTAATAAATCTGAAAGGGGAAATGGACAAATACGCATTTGTAATTGGTATCAGTACTTTTCTATCAATAATTAATAGAGCCCTGCTAGTCGAAGTCCAAAGCATCTGTATGAACCACTCATGGATGTCTATGTGTGTGTGTATGTATATAGTATAAAGACAAGTAATACAGAAATAAACATAGAGTCCTTGGGAGGTGCAAACGGTTAATGCATTCAGCTGCTAACCAAAATGTTGGAGGTTTGAGTCCACCCAGAGGCACTTCGGAAGAAAGGCTTGGCGGTCTACTTTTGAAAAATTAGCTGTTGAACTCACACACTTGAGTGTCACTACTACTCTGACACACATGGGGGGAGGGGTCACCATGAGTCAGATCAGCTTGATAGCAATTGAATGATTTTTTTATTCATTCTGCCAGTGTTTGTCTTTTAATTGGTATCTTAGGCTGGGTTCTCTAGAGAAGCAAAACCAGTGAGATATATATATGTATGTATTTATATATAAATAGATTTATATCAAGGAAATGGCTCCCAAGGCTATAGAGGCTGGTAAGTCTCAAGTCCATGGGTCAGGCTGGTGGCTTCTCCTGACTCACATAGATGCAGGGACTGCAGAACTCAAGATCTGCAGGTCATACAACAGGTCTGTGGCTCACAGGCTGCAAAGGCTGACAAATCTCAAGATCGGCAGGTAAGCTGGCAGCCCGCGGCTCACAGACTGCGGAGGCTGATGAATCCCAAAATTGGAAGGTAAGCTGAGAGTTCGAGTCCCAAAAATTTGAGATCAGATGACGAGGAGCCAGCTGCAGGATTCAGAGTGAGCAAAAGCTCAAGAGCCTTGCCAGAAAGTCCACCTATATTGGATGCAGTCCACACCCCTGAGGAAACTCCTTTACATCTGATTGGCTACTCACAGCAGATCCCATCATGGAGGTAATCACATTATATCACATCTCATCATGGAAGTGATTGCATCGTTTTACGACTGCTAAACTACATCATAACTGCCAAAGCACTGAGAATCATGGTCCGACAAAGTTGACACACAACTTTAATGATCCCAATTGTGAATTTAATCTATTTATATTTAAAGCGATTAATGATAAGGAAGGACTTATATCTTCTACTTTGTAATAGTAGGTCATATACGCATTTGGTTTCTCATTTTCTTCACTACTGTCCACTTTTGTGTTTGACTGATTTTTTTTCAAGTGTACAATTTTGATCCTCTCCTTGTTTCCTTTCCTTATATTTTTTAACTTCTTAGTGGTGAGCATGAGGATTACAATTAATATCTTATATTTATAACAATCTTCTTTTAATTAATACAAATTTAGCTTCAACAGTATAGAAAATTCTGCTTTTATTCAGCTCAGTTACCTCCCCTACTTACGTTGCTGGTACAAAAATTGCATCTTTATACATTGTGTGTCCATTAAGAGAGATGTGTAAGTATTTTTATGCATTCGTGCTTTAAATCATATATGAAAAAAAGAGAGGCGTGATATAAAAATATTACTGACTTTGTTTTATCTAAGTAGTTACCTTTACGGAGTCTTCGTTTCTTTTTATGGCTTCAAGTTACTGTCTAGTGTCCTTCCGTGCCAGCCAGGATGATTCCCTGTAGCATTTCTCATAAGGCAGTTCTGCTGCTAACATACTCCCTCAGGTTTTGTGTATCTGGGCATGTCTTAATTTCACCTTCATTTTTGAAAGATAGTTTTGCTAGATATTGACATCTTGGTTCATAGTTTTGTTTCTGTATTTTTTTTCCAGTATCTTAAATACATCATCCCACTATTTTCTCATCTCAATGGTGTCTGATGAAAAATCAACAGTTAAACTTGTTGAGACTCTCTTCTTGTACATTAGGGGTCACTTATCTCTTGCTATTTTCAAGTTTCTGTCTTCGTCTCTTGACATTTTGATTATGTCTCTCTGTGGATATCTATGTATTTATTGTCCTTTGAGTTTATTGAGCTTCTTGGATATCTAGATGACATTTGGGAACCTTCCAGTCATTACGTTTTCAAATATTCTTTCTGTCCTTTCATCTTTCTTTCCTTTCTGGGACTCCTTAATGAGTATATTGGTATGCTTGATGTTGTCCCGCAGGTCCCTTAGGCTCTGTTCATTTTCTTCATTCTTTTTCCTTTATGCTCCTCAGTTAGAACAATTTCAGTTGTGCTTTTTCAAGTTTACATTTTCCTGCTTTCTTGCTCAAATCTCCTGTTGAGCTCCTCTAATGAAAATTTTATTTCAGCTATTCTACTTTTCAGCTCTATAATTTCTATTTGGTTCTTTTGTATAATATTTCTTTATTAATATTTTCTACTTGTTCATGCATTCTTTTGGTTTCCTTTTTTTTTTGTCTATGGTTTCTTTAGCTCTTTGAGGAAATTTAAGACAATTGGTTTAAAATCTTTGTCTAGTAATCCCAATATCTGTGTTTCCTTAGGGATGCTTTCTGTTCATTCTCTTCTTTCTTTCTTCTTAACAAATGAACCATCCTTTTCTTTTTCCTTTTATGACTTAAAATAGTGTGTTGAAAACTGGTTATCTTAAATATTATAATGTAACTCTGGAAACCAGAGTCCCTCCAGTCATTAGGGTTTGCTTTTTTTTTTTTTTTAATTGTTGAGGACCAGTCATCCATTTGCTTAGTGATGTTTCCAAACTATTTCTGCAAAGATTGTATGTCTTCTCATGTGTGGACACTGAAGTTCTGTTCTGTTATGTCAGCAGTCAGTTCATGACCTGACAGTGATTTCTTTAAATGCTTGTAGCCAAAAAGAAAAAGGAACATTATCCCAGTCTTTGCAGATTGGCTCTGAACTGGGGTGTTCTTTCAGTGCTAAGCAAAAGCGCCTAAAACTCTGCCTTAGCCTTCACTTCCTGCCCCCGTGGAGCCCAAAGATCAGCCAGAGGTGCAAGCCTAAAGCTTTGTCAGGATCTTTATGAGCATGTCTTCATCCTTAGGCAAGAATATTGCACTCCAGATTCCTCAGTATATGTGGTAGCCCTTCAAAGCCCTTAAACCACCAACCATTGTCCTCTCAGCCCCCTTTTTTCCAAGCTTTTGGATGTCTCTGCTGTTTTCTCTGTCCTTCATCCTTTGACCCTGGAGGTAGGACCAATTCTTATACCTTCGTACTGCTCAGTTTCCATCACATCATACATTTTTTCTTATGTGCTGATGAGTCAATTCTGACTCATAGTGACTATAGGATGGAGTAGAACTTCTCCAAAGGGTTTCTAAGGCTGTAATCTTTATGGAAGGAAACTGTCATATCTTTCTCCTTTGGAGTAGTTGGTGGATCAAATCAAAAGGTTTAACAGCTGAGTGCTTAACCACTGCACTACTGGGGCTCCTTTTGACATCATGCATCATAATAGATTTTTAACACACCCCTCAGAAACATAGAAGTCCATAAATTGTCAAGGGTACAGAAGATTTAACATGTATAAAAATACCAAATTGATATATGTGTATGTGTGTGTGTTATCTAACCACTAAAGAATATACATTCATCTCATGCACATACATAGTGTTTATAAAAGTTGACTGTATACGGTGTTATAAAGCAAGTCTCAACAAATTTCAAGAGTCTGCAATAATATAGAGGATACTGTGTAAGTACAGCATAATTAAAAAAAACATATTAGAAAAAGAAAATACAAAATCTCCATGTGCTTGGATATTTTAAAATACTAGGCATTAAAAAAGACATCATAATGAAAATTAGAATATATTTTGAAGTGAAAAATTATGAACATAGTGCATATAAAAATTGGTGCAGTACAGACAATATAATATAGGAAACTTATAGCCTTAAAAATATAATTGGAAAGAACAAATTTTGAAAAATAAGTGAGTTAAACATCCATTCAAAATGTTGGGAAAAAAACAGAAACAAACATTCATAGGAATTTTTGTTTCTATTAATGATTGGATACATGCAACAGATGATCAACAAAGACTAAAGTTGATTCTTAGAAAATGCTAGTAAAATTGACAAACTTTAGGCAAGATTGATCAAGTGAAAAAGAATGAAGGTATAAATAACGAATATCAGGAATTAGAAAGAAAATGACTACAGATCTTGCAGAACTTAAAGATAATGTGAGAATGTTATGAACCATATTAGCTAATAAATTTGCAAATTTAGGTAAAGTAGGCAAACGTATCATACCATGTAAGTTAATAACAACGATTCAAGAAGAAACAGGAAGCAAAAGTAATTCCACAATTGTTAATAGAATTGAATTAGAGCTCAAACTATTCTCAAAAAGAAAACTTCATGTCAGATGGCTTTTCCTGCAAATTCTGCCAAATATTCAAGAAATACTTCACAAATTCTTCAATATAAAATGAAATATATGCCCAAACTCATTTTATAAAGCTTGTAGAATGAATATTGATACCAAAACCTGACAAGAGCAGCAGAAGATGGGAAAATTACAGGCCAATGTCACTGATGAACATAGATGCAAAATATAAAAAGAAATAGGCAAAACAAATCCAGCAATACTCTAAAGAAGAATATAGTATGACCAAGTTGGGTCTATCCCAAGAATTCAAGGTTAGTTTAACATTCAAAAATGAATCAGTATAATTTGCCATATGTACAGGAAAAATAAATGTGGTTATATTAATAGGTGTAATAAAATAAGTATTTGATAACCTCCAGCATCCACTCATGTTTTTTAAAAGAACATCTAGCATGCCATGAGACCAGAAGAACCAGAAGGTTCCCGGCTACTGTCACTGAACATTTTGATCAAAGAGTCCACAGCAAAGCCCTGATCAAAAGGGGGAAAATGCAGAACAGAATTTCAAATTCTCATGAACCCTAGACTTTTTGGAGCCATTGAGTGTGAATGAACTCCTGAAACTATTGCCGTGAGATAATCTTTAAACATTACACCAAAAGCATTCCCTTGAATCATCTTAAAACTGAAGTATAAAAAAGAAAACACCATACTGTTGCTGTTGAGTTGATTCTGACTCAGAGACCCTGTAGGACAGAATAGCACTGCCCCATAGAGTTTCCAAGGTGCAGGTGGTGGATTCAAACTGCTCTTCTTTTGCCTGGCTACCGTATCACTTAACCACTGTGCCACGAGGGCTCCAGAACATTAGCTACTTAACTAATAAAAATGGTCTACCTTGAGCATATGCTCTTTTAAGAACTGTCTATATGGCATCAGATTGACAACAGCTACTGAAAAGATTAGATAGGAACCTTAAGGAGCAGTGGGTTTATGCTAATGACAGAGGAACTACTCAGAAAAGGAGGGTGAGAATGGTTGCACAACTTGAATGTAACCGATGTCATTAAATTGTACAGGTAGAAACTGTTGAGTTGATGTATGTTTTGCTGCATATATTCTCAACCACAAAAAATACATTTACAGGTAATAATTAACAAAAAATGTCAAGGACAGCTAAATATTTTGAAAATAAGACAGAGTTGCATGTGAGGGAATGAGTGGGGTGAGCTGTTTTAGATTAATAGTTAGTAAAGGCTTATGGGATCAGGATATTTGAGGAGATAACTGACCTATATCAAAGGAGAGAATAGCTGTATGAAGCTCTGGAGGGAGGATATTGCCAATAAAGGAAAGAGTTGTTTCTGAGGCCCTTAAATAACCAAGTGTTCTGGCATGTTTTGAGGAAGCTCAGGAAATAAGTCATGGCTAGTGTGGAGTGAACCGAGGGAAGACTGTTAGGAAATGAGGTTAGTATGGTGGGCAAGCCCCGCATCATGAAAGACCATGGGAAGGATTTGGGAATTTTTCCTAATTGCCATGAGAAGCCACTGAGGTGATGCTGTTATGTAGACTGTAAGAGGGAAGATCGGTGGCACGGAGTCCAGTTTTAACCAAGAGATGATGGTGGCTGTAAGGTGGAGGTAGTGAGAAGTGGATAGAGTCAGGATTTATGTTAAGGTAGTGCCAAGAGTCCAGAATATGTGTCAATGGATTGGATGCAAGATTTGAATAAAGGAGAGAAATCAAGGGTGATTTCTAGGTTTTTGTCCTGAACAACCCAGAGGATAGTGAGAACATTTGCTGAGATAAGGAAGACTGGGAGGTAGACAAGACACTTGGACGAAGAATTTTATTTGAACCACATTAAGTTTGAGATGCCTAGTAGACATTCAAGGGAAGATGTGAGGTCAGCCATTGGTGAAGGAACAACAGGGCAGAGTATGTAAATGAGGGTATCCTAGGGCTCAGGTGGAATTGACTGCCATGAATTGGCTCAGATAACCTAGATAGTGAGAAGTAATGAATGATGTTACTTAAACAGGGCATGGAAATCAATGAAAAAGGTGTGGGAGTGGCAGGGAGGCTAAGGTAGAGAAGTTTCTCTCTTCCTAAACCTGATTGGCTGGATTTGAAGACATCATAAGTTCCTGTATGAGAAATATCCAGCAAATTACCAGTTGATTTAATAAATTGATAACAAAGTCCACCTTTCAGCCAAAGATTGAAAAACAAACAAACCAATTGCCATCCAGTGAATTCTGACTCTTAGCAACCCTCTAGGACGGAGTAGAGCTACCCCATACGGTTTCTAAGGAGCAGCTGTTGGATTCAAACAGCAGACCTTTTGGTTAGCAGCTGAGCTCTTAACCACTGCACCACCAGGCTCAAACCAAGAATAACACAGATGAGGAACTTACTCCTTAGTTCAATCAAGTATGTAGAAATTCAAATTTGTGATTTTGGAGATTCCCCCTCTTTTTTTTCAAAGTGGGGGGCATTGAGATGGAGGATTTTCCTATGCCCACCATCCTAAGGGATTTAATTAACCCATAGTTGAGACATTGTAAACATCTCAAGAAATTATTACCTTTGAGAAACTTGAGGGTGAGTAGGCATATCACCTGGCTCCTCTTAAACTCCTTTTAAAAACCTGACTTGAAGACTCACCTGCCTTTTTGAATAAGTGCCAGCTTGAATAGGCAGGGTTCAGGGAATTGCTAACCAAAGGTATGGTTTCTCCAGAGGCCTCCAAGGGGTGTAAAAGAAGAGTGGAGCCAGACCCCGTGCTTGGGACACACCCTTGGTAGGAAATATTTGAGTGTGTGTGTGGTGAGGGGAGCACTCGGTGTGGGAGAGTGGGGTGGGTGGGTAATAGGGAAATGCCTGTTTTTTTTTTTTTTTCTGGTTTTAAGAAACAGTTTTTTACTTTTTTTTTTTTTTTTAATTACAACGAACAGTTCAGTGGAGACATGTTCCTTATGTGCAGGGGCTAGTGGAATTGCTGATAGCTGAGAATGTAGCCTGCTCCCCAAGTGCGAGTTGGCATTTTGGAGAGAAAACTTGATATTTGGAGCACTGACTGGCACTGCGTTTTCTAAATAATTAAGGGTGGTGGGGTGGTGGTAAGAGAAAGAGGATGGTCTATGAACACTGACCCTGGAAAATTAACTCCCGAGTGTGTGGGTTGTGGATAGCAGGAAAAGAACATCACCCGCAAATGACAGCAGTGCCTTTATTTATTTATTTATGCTTCTTTTTAGTTCTGAGTTGTTTTTAAGCCACAAATTAATGGGGCCACCATGAGTTTTCAGAGAATGAGTTTTACAAAAATCTAAGTGTTTTAAATATTGCAGGGATTTACTTATATATGCTGTATATGAGAAAAGTCCTTCCAGTTATAGGGAGGAGAAAGAAAGTATATTCAGGAATTAAATTTTCACAGTTCTCTGAATTCTTATATTTCTCTTGTTGTCCATTTTTCTTTTTTTGTCCTTCATCCACCCCTTCCACCTTGACCCACTGTCTTCATCATCTAGTGCTGCCATAACAGAAATACCATGAGTGGATGGCTTTAACCAAGAGAAATGTAATACCTCACATTAAAGTAGGCTAATAGTCCACATTCAAGGCATCAGCTCTAGGGGAAAGCTTTCTCTCTCTTTCGGCTCTGGAAGAAGGTCCTTGTCCTTAGCCTTCCCATGGTCAAGGAGCTTCTCAGGTGCAGGGACCCTGGGTCCAGAGGACATGCTCTGCTCCTGGTGCTGCTTTCTTGATAGTCTGAGGCCCCCAACTCTCCGCTTGCTTCCCTTTCCTTTTACCTCTTGCGAGATAAAAGGTGGTGCAGGTCACACCACAGGGAAAGGTGACCTGAGTGAGGGTGGTGTTACAATCCCACCCTAATCCTCTTACAGTAAAATTACAATCACAAAATGAAGGACAACTAGGCAATAGTGGGAATCATGGCCTAACCAAGTTGAAACACACGTTTTTTAGGGTCATAATTTAATCCAAACCAAATCAAACTTGTCACCATCAAGTTGATTCCAACCCATAGAGACCCTAGTTGATATTAACTCATAGAGACCCTATAGCATAGAGCAGAACTACCTCATAGAGTTTCCAAGGTCTAGTTGGTGGATTTGAACTGCTGACCTTTTGGTTAGCAGCTGAGCTATTAACCACTATGCCACCAGGCCTCCTCTTGATCCACAGTCCACCCTAATTCACCACTGTGTTAGAAAAAGGCTTTGCTATTCTGAAATAAGAACTTTTTACTATACTTTTGTGTTCGTGGTTGCTTTTGGTATGTCTTTAAGCACTGAACAGTTAACTCATACCCATTAAAAACCCATTGCCACTGAGTCTATTCCAACTCATAGCGGCCCAATAGAGCAGAGCAGAACTGTGCCATAGACTTTCCAAGGAGCGCCTGGTGGATTTAAACTGATGACCTTTTGGTTAGCAGCTGTAGCTCTTAAACAGTACACCACCAGTGTGGGAGGGGTTTAATTGATAACATGATGTCTGGGCTCCAAGGGAGATGGAATGGATGTGCAGGAGAAGGGCATGCAGATTCAGCCTGTATAGTCCCCTGAACTCTGTTCAAGATCATAACACACCTCAGTAATCACTTGAATCTAAACATACAACTTTAACAGTTGATGTAAATGACTTTACACATGAATTTTGGAACGCAACTATTTCTCAATGGAAGTTTCTTCAACTAAGCTGTTTGTATTCCCTTAATAATTGTGAAAGCTAACATTTATTGTGTTCATTCTGTGTGTAAGGCCTTTTTCTAAGTGCCTTGTGTGTTTTATTTAACCTGCGTAACAACCTTTTGAATAAGACCCATTTTAGAAATGGGAAACTGAGGCAGTGAGAGGTAAAGTAACGTGCCCAGATCAACCACCTGATAGATTGAGTTAGGATTTAAACCCAGGCAGTTTGTTTCAGAATTTGCTTATGTAATCACTGTACATGACAGCAGTGAGCCCTAGTGGCTGTGTGGCTAAAGAACTTGGCTGCTAACTGAAAGGTCAGTGGTTCGAACCCAACCGCCTCTCTGCAGGAGACAGATGTGGCAGTCTGCTTCAGTGAAGACTTACAGCCTTGGAAACCCTATGTGGCAGTTTTACTCTGTCCTTTGGGGTCACTATGAGTTAGAATTGACTTGATGACAGTGGGTTTTGGCACATAATACTAATGTGCAGTGTATTCTGTATGCCGTGTATATGTTCAGAAACTAATTTTCCGAACATTTATGCCATATATAGATTACCAATCCAGTTGCCGTTGAGGAGATTTTCACTCCTGAGGACCCCGTGAGTTTTCAGAGTAGGACTGCCCTCCATACGGTTTTCAATAGCTGTGACCATTTGGAGGTAGATTGCCAGGCCTTTCTTCCAAGGCAACTGAGTGGATTTAAACTGCCAACCTTTCAGTTAGTAGCTGAGCACTTAACTCTTTGTGCCACCTAATACATATATATACTAGGAGGTTTTCCTCCTTATTTGTACTTTAATGTTTTGTAGCCTTTTATGAATACTTGTTCCTGGCAGTTAACTAGATGCTAAAGAACAGAATAGGCACATGTAACCCTCTCTTACCTTCTCCCTCCCCTCTTTCACAGAGATGAAATGAAAAGGAATTAATGAGGACAGATTATTGGATTAGGGCCCATACTCAGGGCTCTAACAGCATGGGGAGTTTCTCCTGTCACTTCAGTTCTTGTTCAGGAATTGGCACCTGCTTTTTGTGAATCACAAAGACCAGTGCTTTATATCAAGCCATTTAGATTTGGGCTATGGAGCAGTGACTTAAAAAAATTAAATTTTATTTTCAGAGATTTTTTCTATTAATTGTTTACATTTATTTTAATTGTATATTCTGAAACCGCTACAAAAAGGCATGAAATAATTGTTTAAATTTTAATTCGTATGGGTCAAAATGTATGTTAAACTACCTATTGTCGCCGTCACAGTCGTTGTTATGTTTGAGCCGATTGTTGTGGCCACTTGTTACCAAGTATGACTTTCTTCTCCAGGGACCGATCTTTGCTGACAACGTGTCCAAAATATGTGAGATGAAGCCTCGTCATTCTTGCCTCTAAGGAATATTCTGGCTGTACTTCTTTCAAGACAGATTTGTTCATTCTTTTGGCAGTCCGTGGTATATTCAATATTCTTTGCAAATACCGTAATTTAGTGCCTTCAATTTTTCTTTAGTCTTCCTTATTCATTGCCCACCTTTCGTGTGCATATGAGGCGACTGAAAGCACCATGGCTTGAGTCAGGTGCACATTAGTTTTCAAGGTGACATCTGTGCATTTGAACACTTTAAGAGGCCTCTGGCAGCAGATTTGCCCAATGCAATGTGTCGTTTGATTTCTTGACTGCTGCTTCCGTGGGTGTTTATTGTGGATCCAAGTAAAATGAAGCCCTTAGTGATGTCAACATTTTCTCCATTGTCATGATGTTGCTTATTGGTCCTGTTGTTAGGCTGTTGGTCTGTAGTCTTTGATTTTCTTCAGTAAATGCTTTAATGCCTCTTCACTTTCAACAAGCGAGATTGTATCATCTGCATATCTCAGGTTATTAATGAGTCTTCCTCCAATCCTGACGCCTTATTCTTCTTCAGACAGTCCAGCTTCTCGGATTATTTGCTCAGCATACAGGTCGAATAGGTATGGTGAAAGGATACAATGGAGATGCACACCTTTCTTGACTTTAAGCCATGCAGTATTCCTTGTTCTATTTAGATGACTGCCTCTTTTTCTATGTACAGGTTTCTCATGAGAACAATTAAGTGTCCTGGAAATCTCATTCTTTCCCATGTTATCCATAATTTGTTATGAGCTGGAGTAGGTCTCAGAAATAATGTGCCATTTCTTCCAGTTGGTTGTGCACGGCTGCCTACTTCCCTAGGTGGTAGCAGGTAAGGCCTGTCTCAGAAACACTCCCCTCCTCACTAAGCATGATTCTTCACACTGCTCCATCTTCTTTCCCGTGTGTGTCTCCTGCCCTCCTCAGTGGCCGGGGAAAATGATAGTAGTCCACTATGAGATTTATTCTTTTATTATACTTTATTTTATCATTTGTTTTTATAACATAGTTCCGTTAAAATCAAGGGTAATAAAAATGTTTGTGTGATGGAAGTGGATAATCCCACCCACTGTGTCCATCTAAAGTTTCATGAGAAAACTGTGCCCACAACAGAGGGCTCCCACTCCTCTGGCTCACTGTATTTTCTCCTTGTTTATTTGCTCTTCCCTCTTTCCTGATGCATGCATGGGACCACTGAGCTTCAGGACTCCACAATTCTCCTTTTCATACCAGTGTTACTGTAATCTTGGGTTCATGGGCTGCCTTGCCACAGATTTACTCATTCTGTTTCTGTTAATTATTTCATTACTTAAAAATCTCTCATGAATTTTTCCAGAAGTACATTCTATTCCTCAAAAACTTGGAAGCAATGGGAAAGTATGCAATAAATAACAAGAAAACATACGTAATGCATAGAATAAATTATTAACGTTCCGATATGTCTGTTATCTTACTTACATTGGCATGTATGTGTATTAGAGTCTCTGGTTGATGCAAATGGTTAATATCTTGAGCTGCTGACAGAAAGTTGGAGTTCAGGTCCACCCAGAATTGCTGTGAAAGAGAGGTCTGGCAGCCTACTTCCGAAAACTCAGCCATTGGAACCCCTATGGAGTACAGTTCTACTCTGGCACACTGGTGTCATCATGAATCAGAACTGACTCAGTGGCAACTGGTTTTATGTGTGTATTAGCACACACATTTATGTATATTAACACGGATATTATATCCTGATATTTTCATTCATCATTAGTCTTTTCTCATGATAAATTTTTTTCGTTTTTTTTTAATGAGGGCATTAAATTACTTTATAATATTCTGTGTGCATGTACTATATGTTTTTTAACGATTTGACTATAGTTGCAATAATAAATGTGCATGTTTCTAGTAATCTTCAACCTATACTTACATCTTTTTAACATACATCTCTGCCATTAAATCTCTTTGTTTAATTATTGTTTAACACTCTTTACACCTAAGAGATGGTCTCAGAAGCAGCCCTGATCAGTTTTTCTCCCTCTTACTCATGAAGCCCCTTAATGTATTCCAAGGTATCAACTACGAAGGATTTTACGTACTTATCCTTTGTTTATTTTTCATTCAGTCAGTATATTCCATGGGCCAGAAGTAGTCTATGTTATGCAGATACAGTGGTGAAAGGTACACACTGTCCCTGTCCTCATGAAGGGGACAACCCAGTGCAGGGGGGAGGAGCACTGGGGAAATGCAGCTGAGAGCAAGCACAGACAACCCTCCAGGAACCACACTGGACTTCAGAGAGGCTTGTTGGCTGCTGTTCACCTGGCAGGCTTCTAGATACCAGAGTACCCTTGGGCTTGGTGCCTGCTCCTCTCTCTACTGACATCCTCCCTCTAGGATGCCTCAGTGAGTTTACTGCTGTCTATTTGTAGCTATGGACCTGAGGTTTATACCTCCATCCATTCAAACTCCTCCTGGGTCCAGACTCATATATTCAAATGTCAGCCTAACTCTCTGTATTGACCTCTTTATGCATTATAATGATACATTCCTCATATGGCCATCATGAAAAGCAAACATGAAAGGAAAAGCACAGGAGTGCCTGGCACCAGTGTAGGTACTCAATGAACATTAGCTGTTGGTATTATCCTTGACATCTCCGTGTGGGGTGAAGTTTTATTACCGGACATCTCCATGTGGATATCTAACAGCTGCACCATGTTATCTAGGCTATGAAACAATTCTTGGTTCCAACCACCATTCCGTTCTTATCGATGAATTTCTCAAGGCTTCGGTGATGGGATTGTGTGTTTTTCCACACAATGGATGTGATTAGGAATGGTTGGCCAGGTCCTACACAATAAATTGCTCCAGCGTTCCTTTGGGTGACCATTGAGACAAGTTTCAGCCAACGAATGTAGCAAAGAATTGGAACCACTCTCAGCTGTTCATGCGAGTACTCTCAATCCAGAATATCTGGTAAGTCGACTGTTAGGGATTGAATTGTGTCCCTCCAAAATGTATGTGGAAATCCTAACCCCTGTACCTGTAAATCTGACCTTGTTAGGAAAGAGGGGGCCTGCTTTTATTATGTGAATGAGGTCATACCAATGTAGGGTGGGTCCTAAGCCTAACTCTTCTTAGTTATAAAAGGAGCAGAATACACACAGACACAAACAGGTGAAAAGGAAGACAGACAAAGAAGACAGATGCTTCTAGAAGGCCAGGAACACAAATGATTGCTGGCATCTACTAGAAGCTGAGGTAGACAAGGAAGGACCTCCCACTACAGCCATGCCCTGAATTCGAACGACTACCTGCTAAACTGTGAGAAAATAAATTTCTGTTCTTTAAAGCCATCCAGTTGTGTTATTTTTTGTTATGGAGGGACTAGGTAACTAACACACATACCCGTTCTTATAAGTTCAGCCCAGTGCAGAATAATTTTCTTCCCTCCTTGGTCTAGACCACCCGAACCTGCTCTTTCCCTGTCAGTGTCCTTTGCTTTCACCTAAGAGTTATGACAGAGTCAGCTTGATGCTGATGCATTGAAATTTCAATTTATTTTTTATTTATGATTACTATTAATTCCAGTATTTTCTACAGTTTTCAATGGAGACAGTCCTATAATCTATGAATAGCAGTTATACTTTTTCTCTTTTTGTACTAGCTTACACTTCCAGTGTTCAATGTTTAATAAAAGTAATGATAGAAGCACCCTTATTTTGTTGTTTATTAATTTTAAAGAGAATGTTCCACACGTCACCATGAACTATCGTGCTAGTTGTAGTTTTCCATGTTCGGGAACTCCTTTTCTGTTCCATATTTGCTCCTAGTCCTTATCTCTCCGTGTGATTGGATTTTATCAACCTGCTTTGCTCCCATCTCTTGAGGTGAGCATATGTCTTCTCTTCCTTCACCTATGCATGTGGTGAATGAAATTACTAAATCTTTAACGTTCACTCAAATTTGTATGCCTACAATAAAATGCCTTGATCATGGCATGTTACGTGGTTTATCCTTTGCTGGATTTCCTTTGCTGGCATCTTACGTAGGGTTTTGCATCTCAGTTACTGAGTGTGCTTGTCCTCTAACTCTTCTTCTACCTTCCTTCTCTAATTTGTTATCATTTTTAAACTAGCCTTAAGGATCAAGTTAGGGGAGTATCTCATGGTTTTCTAATCTCTGTTGACTATGTACAAGATTAAAATGACTGTTTCTTGCATGTTTGCTGGAACCTGACTGGAAACGATCTAGGTCTGCCGTTTTCTTTGTAGGGAGATCTTGAACTACTGACCCATTTTATTTAGTGGTTAAAGGCATCTTCTGGTGCTAATTTACTTAGAAAAAATTCTGATGCATGTTCTAGGTTGCTCGAATCTCATCTTCAAATATTGATTATCAGGGCTTGTAGCCTCATGGAAGGCAATTCATCAATCCCAGATTTCCCCAAAGTCAGGCTCTGCAACTCTTCCCGGTACCAAATTCCCTCATTTAAGACTTATTTGCAAAGAGACAACAGTATGCTATCTGCGCAGTTGTTTATCCACAACCTTCTTGAGTCCATAATGTGAGGATATAGTCTTCTAATACTTTTTTTGTAATTGTTCTCTTTCTTATTTTTTTTTTTTTCCTTTTTTCACTGCCAATACCCCTGCCCCCCGCCAGTCTAGTAGTTTTAAAGTTGTGCGTTTCAGGTTCAAGTCTGTAATCCAACTGAGCTTCTGTGTGTGCTGCATGTGTGCATCAAAAGAACACGCTTCTAGAAGCAGAAAGCAGGCAGTGCGACTGTTGGGTGGTTGGCGGGGGAGGGGGAGGGGAGCTGCTGCTCAGAGAGGGCGCCCGAGGGAGGCAGGAGATGCCGGGCTGCCCGCCGCAAGCCCGCAGGCTCCAAGGAGGCGGAACCCACGTGCACCATGAGCCTTTTGAGACAGGCCCAAGCCCACCCAGCTGGGTGCTAACCTCGCATCCGCCAGGCTTGCAGGTTCCACCAGGACTAGGGGAAGCCTAAGGCCAAGGAGGGCAAGGTCTAGGGTCTGGACCTGAGAACTGGTTCTGCCACTTGTGATCGCAGCGCTTATGCTGGAAAGGAGGGCAGGAAGCATATCGCAACGTGTGTCCGGACGATGACCCAGAACGGGGGAGTTGTGGTCACCCACGGACTCTGGGTCTGCATATGGAGGCCCCCAGGGTGCAATTCCAGGAGCAGAAGGCAAAGCCACAGAGGCCAAAGTGCACCTCGCCGATGCTTCCCAGGGGCATTTCCCCAAATATGGGGAGCAGTCCCTCCTCTGGGCTAGGGACTTTGTTTCCTCCATTGTCATCACTGACTGTGAGCAGACTCTAGTCTATGCAGACTAATGAGGAGTTATCAAAATGAGCTCCAAACTCCGGATTTGAGTTAAGGATCATAAATTAACACAGAGAAATATGACTTTAGCAATAAGTGACTGTTTGAAGCCCAAGTTGCCTTAAAACACGGAATTTCAGTCTTTCAGCTCCTCTGCTAATCTAGTGACTAAGAACAGGATCTCACTGGAGCTCAAAGATGTGGGGCACTGGGAATACTCTGGGTCTGTCTGCTCACGGCTGATTGCCTGATCCCAGTTTTATTATACAGCTTAAATACAGACCAGAAGAGGAGTTTGGGGCTTGACACCTGACATCTTAACACCAGTTCCTGTTTCTTGAGGAAGGAAGAGGTAAAATAAATCAGCATTTACTGTGTCCTTCTCCATCCCCGGAAGTCTTCATGAAGACCCTCTCAGGTAAGGATTGACAGGGAGTGGCTTGGTTTACTATTCGACTTTGTCCTTCAGTCACTTTGTTTATGTCCTGCATGTAAACTATTATGCATTGACAGAAGCATTCTAATTCTTATGCAGAATGACTAGACCTGCTGCAGAATGACTATATTGTGCCTCCCTTGGGCACCCCTGTCTGCGCAGCACCCCCCACCCCCAACTGCCCAACCGCCTCTCTCCTGGCATTCTGCTTCTAGAAGCATGTTCTTTTGATGCAGAGATGCAGCACACACAGAATCCCAGCTGGATTACAGACTTGAACCTGAAGACCTTATGCAGAATGACTATTTATGAACCCCTAAGCTTAGTACTAAAGCAGGTACTTACTCCTCAGAGAAGGCCCTGGGGGAGGTTGATACATGCATTCCCCAGTGCTCCTGCTGCTCTAGAAGTGCCTGAAATGCCTCTCTGGGAAAGGCCTTCAGATTAGCCTCATGGCCCACGTGGGAATTCAGGCCTATTTTTCTGTTAGAACATCTCATTTCGCTCTGAAAATTTTATTATCCAGTTTATTCACCAGACATGAGTACAGACATCTCATATTTTCAAAATAATCCCATTCTCTAATACTAATTTGCCACCAAGAGTATATTCCAAAGTGTTTGCAATAGGCTAGAAAGTCTTTCCAAAGAGGGGAGTCCTGCACCATGTTGTGCAGTGACAGCAGGGTTGGCATAATATGTTTACCCAGATACCTACCACTTTTTAAAAATTTTTTATTGTGCTTTATTTGAAACTTTACAGAGCAAATTACTTTCTTGTTCAGCCATTTATACACAATTGTTTTGTGACATTGGTGGCAATATTCATGATGTGTCCATATTCTCTTCTATGCTCCGGTTCCCCGTTTCCATCCGCCATGATTCCTGTTCCGTCCTGCCCTCTTTTCTGTGCTTTTGGGCAGGTTTTGTACTTTTGGTCTCATACACACGATTGAACTAAGAAACACTTTCTTCACGTGTGTTATTGTTTGTTTTATAGACCTGTCTAATCTTTGGCTGATCGGCAAACTTCAGAAGGTACTTTCGACTTTGTTGCTTTCCATAACTCCTGAATTCCAAGTCTACCACCTGAAGAACTTCCTTAGTGTTTCATTTAGAACAAGTCTGGTGGCGATGAATTCTCTTAAGCGTCCTTCACCTGAGAATGTCAATATTTTTCCTTTACTCATGAAAGAAATAACAGCCTATAGAACACTGGGTTAATGTTTCTTTTCTTTCAGTGTTGAAAAAATGTTGTTTTCACAGCCTTTTGGCCTCCATGGCTACAGATGATGAATACAGAGTCATTCCAATTGTTTCTCCTGTGTGAGATGAGTTGTTTTCTCTCTAGCTTCTTTGAAGATATTTTCTTGGTCCTTGTTATTCCACAATTGACAGTGAGGCATTTGGGCGTAAAATTATGTGAGTTGAACTTGTTGGAGTTTGCATAGCTTCTTGAATCTGTAAGTTTATGTCTTTCAACAAATTGGGAAAGTGTTCAGCCAGTATTTCTTCAGATACTTTTTTCTACACCACATATTTTCTCTACACCTTATGGAATTCCAATAAATAAATGTTAGATATTTTTGGATTTTTTTGAGGCTCTGTTCATTTTTTTTTTCAATATTTGTCCTCTGTTTTCAGATTGGATATTTTCAATTGAACTATTTTCATCTCATTGATCCTTTTGTCTGTCAACAGCATTCCGCTGATCAAGTGAATTTTTTATCTCTATTTTTCCTGTCTAAAATTTTCATTTGTGAATGGTTTCTATGTATTTTTCTATTTTTCTAAGGTGTGCCTGTTACTTCTTTGAGTGTGGTTAAAGTAGCTTTTTAAAGTTTTTGTCTATGATTCCAAGACTATGTCTTACTTCAATCTTACAGAAAATGTTGATGTTCTTTGTTTTAGCAATCACTTGGCCCAGTTATGTTCAGGCTGCAGGTTCTTTCCCAACTTCTGGATGCTGTGGCTCAGATGTCAGTTCAGATTTTGAAGACTTTGCAATGACATTTGGATGTAATCTATGGGAGTGTCACTCAGTCTGGGACCTTGTTGGTGTTCTAACCCATAATGCAGTTCTCAAAGGATTGATCTACTTCTTAGGGTCAGAGCAAAGCATATGCAACTATGGGAGTGGAGGGGGGTATGAAAAACAACTTTATGGTATCCCTCTCTTGAGCCGCCTGGTCTCTGTCTCTCTGAGGCTCTCTGATGTCTGAGCAGCTACCTTCCTGGTCCACTGGCAAGAATGTTGGGGCTTTAATCTCTTCATTCTGCCGTGCAATTAAGTGACTGGGTCTGCCTATGAGGCCAAATAACGGTAAGATGGAGAAAATGTAACAGAGATTCCTCTATATTATTTGGTCCTTATATACTTAGGTCAGAGAGAAGGCACACTGTTTCTGGTGATACTTCCAAACAGGTATGGAGAAAAAGGCATTAACAGGTCGATAGCTGCATACTAGGTGTTACGAATTAAACTCTGTCTTCCCAAAATGTATATATCAGCTTGAATAGGCCATGCTTCCCAGTATTGTGCGATTATCCACCATTTTGTCAGCTGGTGTGATTTTCCAATGTATTGTAAATCCTACCTCTATGATGTTAATGAGCGAAGATTTGAAGCAGTTATGTTAAGGAGGCAGGGCTCAATCTACAAGATTAAGTTGTGTTTTAAGTCAGTCTCTTTTGAGATATAAAAGAGAAAAGAGCAGAGAGACAGGGGGACCTCAGTACCACCAAGAAAGAAGTGTCAGGAGCAGTGCACACTTTGGACCTAGGGTCCCTGTGCTGAGAACCTTCTTGTCCAGGGGAAGATTGGTGACAAAGACCTTCCCCTAGGAGTGACAGAGAGAAAAAGTCTTCCCCTGGAATTGGCACCCTGAATTTGGACTTATAGAGCCTCCTGGACTGTGAGGGAATAATTTTCTTTGTTAAAGTCATCCATTTGTGGTATTTCTGTTACAGGAGCACTAGATATCTAAGACACTAGGTACCAGGAGATGTACATTTCCCAGCTCTTTCACTCCCAGGGCCACTATGACTAAGTAGCCATTGCCATAAATCCATGTGAGCAGACTATTCTGATTACTGCTTTGACTCTACTGTCTGTTATGGTAACCACACACACCTTGTCTTTGTTGATTGAGTGCCACCACTTGGCTGCTACCACCACGGGGTCCAGTCAACTGCATTGTAGTTAGGTGTCTTAATTCAGTTAGGGCAGTTCTCACTGTGGACTCTTACTTACATAAAATAGCAACCACAGAAGTCTTCAATAATGCTGGGGCTTGCTTCCCAAATTTGTACCTCACCGCTATGGTACAAAGAGAGCCCTCTGGGCACTCCGTGTGTGGATCTGTGGGTCCAGCCTAATAAATCCATTCTAACCTGCCAGTTTCCCTCAGCCTTTGGTTACCTTCTCCTACAGTATACAATGGCAGATCTGCCATTTCCACTTGATTTATTATAGGCCACCACTTAATCCATGCTTCAGTAAACCAACCAAATAAACTATGAGATCCTTTTCTAACCTCTGAAGCTGAAACACTGAATGAAGAATCTATGCTTCCTGGGTCTATATCAATAAACTCAGACTAATCCACCTTTATGTTGCTTGCACCATTATCCCACACCCATAATAGCCATTCCCACACATATTCACCAGGTTTCTGTATGTATGTATGTATGTATTAGAAAAATCAAGCAGTTCTTTTGGAGTTTAGCATACTTTCTCCTGGGTCATACTTCATAGTTCACCTTTTGGGGCTTGTTGGGACTGAAGTCTAGGTATAGGTCTAGAAGCAAAAATGGGCAGTGGCAGTGGGATGTTCAGCCGTGTCTTATAAGACATCTGCCTAAGGTGATGCCCCAGGCAATGCCCCAGATACCACCCCAGGAGATAACTCAAACAAGACACTTCAGGCACAGCTGAGGGTAATCTCATTAGATGGAGGTGGAAGGGATAATTGTTTTACTGGGAAGGGTGCCTTAGCAGGCAAAGTTAGAGAATCTCTTCAGATGGGAGTAAGAGGTCTGGTTCTGTTAGGAAGAGTGATTCAACAGAAATTGGAGGTTCATTGTCCCCCACTTCCTGACTGTCTGCCCATATGTCCTCATCCCGAGTTTCAGGATCCCATTTCTTCCCAATCAGTGCCCTCACTCTAACTTCAGACACCATTTGAGGCTGGATATTCAATTGGCGCTTTAATTCAGTCACTCTTATGATAAGAATCTGAGTTTATTTTTGGCAGCATTAGCCTTGTTACTATAAGAAATATGGTTTTCTTTCTGGGCACAAGTGGCAGCTTTCAGATCTTGTATGTGGTGCTTCAGCTTTGAGCCCATTTCTTTCATTCACCAGTGTGACTAGCAAAAGCAGGACTAACCAAGCAGCTTCCTTATTATTCTTATTCTGACAAAATTATAGAAAAGTATCAAATATGTAATCAGGCAGAGCCTTGTCTCTCACAAATATTTGATCCAGTGGTAGTAGTATTTTGCGTATTTCTATTGTCACCTCCCACCATGGATTAGCAATAGCCTGTTTACTACTGGAGACAGTCATCAGTGCCTTTAAGACTAGCCAGACTTGAGAATCAATTCAGAAAACTCATCCTTAAGATTTGGTTCCTCTAGAACCACAGTAGGTACCAAATGTCTTAGCCTGGGATCTCTAGAGATGCAAAACTAGTGAAGAGAATATATATATATATATGGAAACCCTAGTCGCATAATGGTTAATAGCTATAGCTGCTAACCAAAAGGTTAGCAGTTCGAATCCACCAGGCGCTCCTTGGGAACTCTGTGGGGCAGTTCTACTTTGTCCTGTAGGGTCACTATGAGTTGGAAACGACTCGATGGCAATAGGTATATATATATACACACACACACATACACACATACATATATATATGCATACATATGTTAGTTGTGGCTGTTAGATGCCATCGATCCTGTGTAAAACAGAATGAAACACCGCCTGATCCTGAACCATCCTCACAATCATTGCTATGTTTGAGCCCATTCTTGCAGCCAGTGTGTCAGTTCATGTTGTTGAGCGCCTTCCTCTTTTTTTCTGACCCTCAGCTTTTCCAAGCATGATGAGCCTCTCCTGGGACAGGTCCCTCCTGAAAATATGTCCAAGGCACGTGAGATGAAGTCTCGCCATCCTTGCTTCTAAGGTGCATTCTTGGTGTACTTCTTCCAAGATGGTTTTGTTTATTCTTCTGGCAGTCCATGGTATATTCAGTATTCTTTGCCAACACCATATTTTAAATGAATCAGTTCTTCCGTTTTCCGTATTCATTGTCTAACTTGCTCAAGCATGTGAGGTGATAGAAAATATCATGGCTTTGCTCAGGCACACCTTAGTCCTCAAAGTGACATCTTTCTTTCTCAACACTTTAAGGAGGTCTTTTGCAACAGATTTGCCCAATGCAATACATTGTTTGAATTCTTGACTGCTGCTTCTGTGGGCATTGATTATGGATTCAAGTTAAATGAAATGCTTGATGACTTCAGTATTTTCTCTGTTTATCATGGTGTTGCTTACTGGTCCAGTTGTGAGAATTTTTGTTTTCTTTATGTTGAGGTGTAATCCATACTGAAGGCTGTAGTGGTTGCTCTTCATCAGTAACTGCTTCAAGTCCTCTTTACTTTCAGCAAGCAAGGTCGTATCAGCTGCATATCATAGGTTGTTAGTGAATCTTTCTCCAAAACTAATGCCATGTTCTTGTTCTTCGAAACCAGCTTCTCAGAATGTTTGCTCAGCATACAGATTGAGTAAGTATGGTGAAAGGATACCACCATGACACATAACTTTCTGATTTTAAACCACACGGTATCCCCTTGCCCTACTCAAATGACTGCCTCTTGGTCTACGTAGATATTCCGCATGAATACAGTTAAGTGTTCTGGAATTCCCATTCTTTGCTAAGCTATCCATAATTTGTCATGAGCCACACAGTTGAGTGTGCTTCTATAGGAAACAAAAACAGGTAAACATCTTACTGATATACTCTACTTTCAGCCAAGATCCATCAGACATCAGAAATGATATCCCACATTCCATGTCTTCCTCTGAATCCAGCTTGAATTTTTGGTAGTTGCCTGTCTGTGTACTGCTGCAACTGTTTTTAAATTATATTCAGCAAAATTTTTCTTGCGTGGGATGTTAATGACATTACATTGCTCGATAATTTCCACATTGCGTTGGACCCCTTCTCTTTGAAATGGGTACACATATAGATCTCTTTCAGTCATTTGGTCAGGTAGCTGTCTTCCAAATATATTGGAATAGTCAAGTGAGTGCCTCCAGCACTGCGTCCCTGTGTTGAAACATCTCATTTGGTACTCCATCAGTTCCTGGAGCCGTGTTTTTTGCCAATGCCTTCAGTGCAGCTTGGAGTTCTTCCTTCAGTACCATCAGCTCTTGATCCTATGCTACCTCCTGAAATGGTTGAATGTCGACCAGTTCTTTTTGGTGTATTGAGTCTGTGTATTCCTTCCGTCTTCTTTTGATGTTTCCTGTGTTGTTCGATATTTTGCCCATAGAATCCTTCCTTCAGTATTGCACCTAGAGGCTTGAATATTTCCTTCAGTTCTTTCAGCTTGAGAAATGCCAGGTGTTTTCTTCCCTTTTGGTTTTCTAACTCCAGATCTGTTCACATTATATTATCATACTTTGTCTTCTCCAGCTTCCCTTTCAGGTATTCTGTTGAGCTCTTTTACTTTATTTTTCCTTCCATTCTCTTTAGGTACTGTACATTCAAGAGCAAGATTCAGAGTCTCTTGTGACATCCTCTTTGGTCTTTGCTTTCTTTCCTGTCTTTCTAATGACTTTTTGTTTTTTTCATATATAATGTCCTTGTTATCATCCCACAACTAATCTGGTCTTCGATCATTAGTGTGCAGTGCATCAAATCTATTCTTGAGATGGTCTCTAAATTCAGGTTTGATATACTCAAGGGCATACTTTGACTCATGGACTTGTTTTAATTTTCTTCAGCTTCTACTTGAACGTGAATATGAGCAACTGATCATCTGTTCTGCAGTCAGCCCCTGGCCTGATTCTGACTCATGGTATTGACCTTCTCCATCATCACCTTCCACAAATTTGATTCCTATCTATTCTGCCTGGAATGGTTCACGAGTATAGTCACCATTTATGTTCCTGACGAAAGGTATGTGCAATGAATAAGTCATTGGTCTTGCCAAATTCTATCAGGTAAGCTTCATTGTCATTTCTATCATCAATACCTTATTTTCCAACTGCTGATTTGTCTGCTTTGTTTTCAACTTCGCATTCTAATTACGTAATTATCAGTACATCTTGATTGATGAATGCATCACGTTTGATCAGTTTCAAACTGCGGAACTTGGTAAAAACCTTCAACTTCTTCATCTTTCACATTCATAATGTGTGTGTAAATTTGAATAATAGTCTTATTAACTGGTCTTCCTGGTAGGCCTGTGAATATTATCCTATTGTTCGTAGTGTTCTACTTCAGAAAAGATCTTGAAATGTTCTTTTTATCGATGAATATGATGCCGTTCTCTTTAGTATCTCAATCCTGGCATAGTAGAACATATCATTGTCTAGTTTAAAAGGTCCAAAACCAAGCTATTTCAGCTAACTAATGCCTTGGATTACTGACCTTTATGCATTCCATTTCATTTTTGATGACTTCCAATTTCCCTAGATTCATACTTCCTTCATTCCACGTTCTGATTATTAAAGGATATTTGCATCAGTTTCTTCTCATTATGAGTTGTGCCCCATCAGGAAACGTCATTAAAGTGGGATCTACTTTGAGGAGGTAGCTCTTCCCCACTTGTATTTTGAGTGCCTTCCAACCTAAGGGGTTATCCTCTGTCATTCCATCAGACAGTGTTCCAGTACTATTTGTAAGATTTCACTGGCCAGTTGTTTTTAGAAATAGGTCACTAGGTCCTTTTTCCTAGTCTGTCTAAATCCAGAGCTCCACTCAAACCAGTCTACCATCGGTGAACCTGGTGGTATTTGAAATACCGGTGGCATAGCTTCTAACATCACAACAACATGCAAGCCACCACACTACAACAAACTGACAGAAGAGTGGTGGGAGTTAAAAATAAGAAGAACCAAAAAGAGTGCTTCTTCCATGTCTGCTGATTTAGAGGAACCATGAAAAATTGTCAAGTGAAGAGTGATTCAGAGAAAAACATGGGTAGAATGTGACCTAATTTCCATAAAAACAAACAAATGAATGTACTTACATGTGTCCCGGCAAAAAGAAGTATGTAAAAGGGTACATATGTATCTTTGGACACTGGACACTTTGGGGGAGCAGGTACAATATACTTATGTGGGGATGGCTCTTATTATAACTTCTGTATACAAATATCTGTTGTTAAATGTGTTATAAGAATGTAAAACCTTTTAAAGTTTAATAACATCATACGTGTATGTGTGTGTATTTGAAACTTTTTTTTTTTTTTTACTATTTTATATATGTGTTTTTTAGTTATCTAGTGTGGCTATAGCAGAGATAGCACAAGTGGATGGCTTTAACAAACAGAAACTTATTCTCTCACAGTTTAAGAAGCAAGAAGTTTGAAGTCAGGGCGCCAGCTCTCAGAGAAAGCTTTCTCTCTTTGTGGCTCTGGGGGAAAGTCCTTGTCATCCATCTTCCCCTGGCCTAGGAAATTCTCAGCGCCTGGACGCTGGGTCAAAAGGACATGCTCCACTCCAGGCACTTCTTCCTTGGTGGTATGAGGTCCCTCTCATTTCTGCTCACTTTTCTCTTTGTATCTCAAAAGAGACTGACTCAAGACTCACCCTAATCCTGCAGATTGTGTCCTCCCTCATTAACCTAACTGCCTCTAATCCTGCCTCATTAACATCACAGAGGTTAGAATTTACAACACATAAGTAATCACATCAGATCACAAAATGCAGGACAACCACACAATACTGGGAATCATGGCCTGGCCAGGTTGACACACATTTTGGGGGACACTATTCAATCCATAACAATAGAGAAAACACTGTCTTCAATGCCAGATTCAGAGACTTTTATCCATCTATGAAGGGCAAACACAGAAATTGAACAAAATTCAGACCAGCGAATTATTGCTTGCTCTTGTAACTAATGACTTCTTCTGGTCTCTATGCCTCGAAATGGCCAAAAAGAATTCTGAGGATTAATTCAGTTATTGCTAAAACATCTACTGAATTTGCATGTCTACAGGTAAGGAAGAATGCTTGACACCGTGTGTGATTCATTAAGTAACACAGGGACTCTTAGACTATTGTTCTCCTTCTCTGATATGCCACTATCACCTTCTCCCCTTGTTACTCTCCTGAAAAACCCACGCTTGTATATTCTAGGCTTTTTTCCAGAATTGAATTTGCAGGAAGTTAAAGATATATCTTTGAAAGATAAAGAAGACTTTGGCCACATTGTCTTTAGACAGTCGAACTTCCCAGCCAGCCTCTGTGCAGGATGGGAATTCACAATCCCTCCTACTCAGTACCTCTGAGCAGGACGGGATTTCTGTTTCATTATCAGGCGACTGTGGAATTCACCCCTCTTCAGAAAACTTACTTTCCTTTGCCTCAAACTGTCCCTCTCAGGATCTGTCACGGTCACTCTGAGAAATTCACATGGGCAGCCTGTATGGAAGTGCCCATCCTAGAGGCCCTGCCCTCCCTTCCTTGCTCCACAGGGCTTCCTCTGACACTTGGGGTCGCATCTCCCAGGGAGTACACACCTCTGGCACTTCCAGGGATTCCCAGGCCCTGGGATACTGTGGATGGGACTTGGAACTCAATCTGTTTCTTCCCATCCTCACCTTTGGTTATCTGTGTTCTGTCTTCACCAGATTTAGGAGGCCTTGTCTTCTCTTTGCTCGTTTCATCTCAGTCAGGCTTTTCTATTCCAACTCTCTGATCTCAGAACAGATCAGGTTAGACCACAGAAAAGAGAGAGACCAAGCAAACATCACTGATCTGTGCAGAAGCTGCTGAGAAGGGATTTGATTCTCATTGGTTTAGGGTTTTATGCCCACTGCTCACCGGCAGGCAGGTTCCCCCCAGAGTCTGGCTTCTGTCTGGTACCTTGTACTACAAAGAACTCAGTGACCAGCCCACCTTCACAATCACACCTCCCTTAGAGCTATCTTTGCAGAGGCTCTTTGTCATACTTCCATGTCCCACTGAAATCCTATTTCTCTTTCCTTACAAACATTATGCTCATTCTCAGGGCCCTGAGACCTCATCTGCAGATGAGTCTTGTCCTCTTCTCTCCTTGGTGGGGGAAGCTTTTGAGTGGACCTCATGTCTTCGGACAGCTATCCTGGGGCTTCTTCCACCCTGGTGCCGTAGGGCTGCATCTCTCTTTGTACTAGAAGGGGTGTGGAAGGGGCACAAGGCTAAAAGAGGATGGATTTTCCAGGTGAGGTGGGTTTAAGAAGCTTGAATGAACTTCTTCCCTGAAGAGTGCATATTTTGCAGTCCAGACATCCTGCTTCTCTCAGTCTAAGAGTCCTAGCACGTCTTCAGGTGCTTTCTCCTTTGACCTTGAGGCCATGCCTGCACCCTCTGCAGCCAGGTCTCCCACATGTGTAGCAGCACCAGTAGGTGTGGTAGCCTCTTCAGCCCCTGTCTCCTCCTCCAGATGCTCCTGGAGGTGCCTGGCTCTTCTTGCCAGGACTCCAGGATGCTGACCAGGGACTCAGTGTTGGTTAAAGGATGTCGGCCAGTGACCACGTGTCCTCATTTCCTTTGAAGGCTTAGGCTAGTTGCCTGGGCAGAAGACAGCCAAGGTCAGTCTGAGCCTAGACACCTAGTGACCGACCTGTGACACTGCAGCGAGTGATAGATGTTAATTTCCATACTCAGGTATCCGCAGGTGGTGGATTCAGAGTGGTCGGAGGAGAAGTGTAACTAGAGATAACACACTCATGAGGGCACGGGCCAAAGGTCAGGGAAAATAGCTGAGGTCGTGGAGCTCTAGCGGAGCCAGTCTAGGGCACAGGCCTCCCTCCTGTATGTGGCAAAGAGGCGATCCATGTGCCGCCTTCTGCAGACTCTGGACTGCTGGGGCCCTGGTTGCCCAGAATTCGGCCTTGTCTTTGGAGAAGTGACGCGCATGCAGTGTGCCACCGGGGGCTGTGGCCCAGCAGAAGCAAAATCTTGACAATGGGGGCTTCTGTTGACTTTGCCTGTGCTCTCCTTTGGCTGAGTGACATCGTGTGTTTCCTAGCAGGTGAAGGCATTCGTGCAGAGAGGCGATTTCCATGCGTGCAGCAAAGTGTGTGCTGAGATGATGAGTCGCTGGAGACCAGGGTGGACTCTTCAGACCCAGGATAGGCCTCTGGCAGGTATGTGTCAATGTTTTCTGCCCATGGCACTCACCCGGGTATTTGCATAGAATGTCATCAGCGGAATTAGTAGTCTCCGGAGAGGCTGCCACATGTCAACAAGCTTCACCTGGCCAGAGTACACCCGTGATGTAGCTCCCCAATCAGTCACCTTCCCCCTTTGCTCTTTCGTCTCTAGGCACTCTATCAGGCACTCCAAGCTGGGAAGTGACTCAGGGAGAGAAGGAAGAGATTTCAGAGAATGAACACATATAGAGAGAGAGGCAAGAGATGCTGAGTGAGGATGTCTTGCGTACTGATATCCTGAGGAAAGTGGGAAAATTGGACCCTGGCCTGCTCTGCCAATGCCGTGAAGCAGTCCGCACCAGGGGCTCCCTTGTGCCTGCGTAGCCTTTCCCAGGGTGTGCTCAAATCCTGTGACCACTAGGTGTCCTAGGTCACAATGGAGGACCCTGTGTCATCTGCCTGGCGGACTGGATCTCTGCCATTGGCTGAGTCTTGTCACCAGGCCCATCATAAGCTCTGCCCACTCTTCCGGTGGGGAGACTCTTTCCATGGTGATGGCAAAGAAACCTTAGTCCCGCCCACCTGGCCTTGACTTCACCTACCTGGCCTGCTGACCCTCACTCAGACCTCTGTGTCGATCAAAATGAATGTTCACCAGTGGCCCGGTGTCAGCATCTGGTATAAAGGATTCGGGACCTTGCCTGAGGCAGAAGGCAGCCTAGGTCTGCGGGTACCTGGAAGTCTAGTGACTTGTGACGCTGCTGCCAGTGAGAAATGGTGACTCCCACACTCACATATCCCCTGGTGGCAGAATGATAGTGATGGGTGGAGAAACATCGCTCCGGAGCACTCGCGCAGTGGGGCACCGGCCAGAGGCCAGGGCCAGTAGTGGACGTCGCGGAGCTGAATGGCGAGCCAGTGAAGGGCCCAAGGATTTCTCCAATGAGGCAAAATGCAGATCAAGCCAAGGAACATAAAGATAAAGCAGCTGAAGAAATTAAAAAGGTTACTCAAGAACATAGTTAAAAATTTAATAAGCTGCAAGAAACCATAGAGAGACTGCAATCAGAGATTCAGAAGATTAACAATAAAATTACAGAGTTAGAAAACTCAATAGAAAGTAAGAAGAGCACAACTGAGGAATTGGAAGGCAGAATTACTGAGATTGAAGATGAAACTCTTGGGACTAATATATTTGAAGAGAAAGCAGATAAAAGAAATTTAAATGAAGAAATCCAAAGAATCATGTGGGACTTTATCAAGAGAAATAACTATGAGTGATTTCAGTACCAGAACAGGGAGGGCTAACAGAAAATACAAAGGGAACTGTTGAAGATTTGTTGGCAGAAAACTTCCATGATATCATGAAAGATGCTCATCGAATTCCACATAAGGTAGATCTCAAAAGAAAGTGACCGAGACACATAATAATCAAACTTGCCAAAATCAAATATAAAGAGAATTTTAAGAGAGGCTAGGGATAAAGGAAGTCACCAACAAAGGAGAGTAAATAATAAAAAACTTGGACTACTCAGCAGAAATCATGCAGGCAAGAAGGCAAAGGGATGACTTACACAAAATATTGAAGGAAAAAAATTGCCAGCCAGGAATCAAACCATAACCCTGGCCCTCTGGCCTTCGGGCCCTCTGGCCTTAGCCCTCTAACTCTAGCCCCTAAGCCCTGAGCCCCAAAGCCCCTAAGACCCTAAGCCCTTAGGTCCTAACCCCCAAGGCCCTAAACTCTAACCCTAACCCAAACCGTAACCCCTATAGCCTAAACTCTACAACCTAAACACCTACACCCCAAAACACTACACATCAAAACCCTACACACTAAACCCTATACTCTAAGCCTCAAACCCTAAACCCAAACCTCAAATCCCAAACCCTAAACCTAACCGTAAACCCTAAACCCTAACACCTAACCCTAACCCCTAACCACCCTAACCCTAATGACCCTAACCCTAACCCTCGAACCCTAACCCTCTAACGCTAACATGAAACCCTAATCCGAAACCCTAACCCTCTAACTCTAACCTCTAACCCTCTAACCCTAGCCCTAATCCTAACCCCAACCTCCAAACCTAACCCCAAACCCTAAACCTCAAATCCCTAGCCCTAAACCTAAGAATGAGCCTAAGCCTAACCCTATCACTTAACTCTAAACCCTAAACCATAACACTTAAAACCCTAACACGCAAAACCCTAACACCCTTAGCCCTAACACATTTAACCCTAACACCCTAAACGCCACAACCCTAAACACTAACACCCTTAACCCCAACTCCTAACCCCTAAACCCTAAACTTAAACACTAAACCGTCTAACCCTCTAACCCTAATACCCTAAACCCTAACCCCAGCCCCCAGCCTTAACGCTCACTCTAAGCCTTAAACCTTAAGCCCTAAACCCTAGGCTCTAAGCCCTAAGCCCTAAACTCTAAATCCTAAAACCCTAAACTCTAAGCCCTAAGCCTAACCCTCTAATCCTAAACCCTAAAACCTTACCCCAAACCCATCCCAAACCCCTAAACCTGAACCCCTAAGCCCTAGCCCTAACCCCTAACCCTAATCCTCTAACCCTAACTCTCTAACCCTAACCACAACACCAACCCCAACCTCTGAACCCTAACCCCCTAACCCCAAGCTTCTGAACCCTAAGCCTAAACCCTCTAACCCTAAACCCTAACCTTCACCCCCTCACACCCTCACCTTCTCACTCCCTCACTCTATAATCTTCTCAACTTCTAACCCCCTCACCTTCTAACCCCTCACCCTCTAACTCCCTCAATCTCTAACCCCCAACCCTCTAGACCCCAACCCTCTAACACCGACCCTCTAACCCCAAACCACATATCCCAAACAAACCCAACACCAACGCCAATCCTAAACCTAAACCCTAACCCCTAAAACCTAACCCAAACCCTAACGACTAAACCCCAAAACCCTAAACCCCAAACTGCAACCCCTAACACCTAACCTGTAACTCCAAACTCTAACCTCAAACCCTAAACCTAACCCAAACACCTAACCCCAACCAAAAAACCCTAACCCTAAACTCTAACCCCAAACCCTAACGACCCTAACTCTAACAACCCTAACCCCAACATCCCTAACCCCAAACCCTAACCCTTTTTGTTAGCAGCAGTAGCACTTAACCACTAGCCACCAGGGTTTCCATGAGCAGTCACAGGAATAGACACATGCACACCCGTGTTCACTGCAACATTATTCACAGTAGCAAAAAGATGGAAACAACCTAAGTGCTCGTCCACAGAGGAACGGATAAACAAACTACGGTACATACACACAGTGGAACACTACACGACAATAAAGACCAATGATGAATCTCCGAAACATCTCACACCATGGATGAATCTGGGGCGCATCACACTAAGTCAATCACAAAACGACATATACAGTAAGAGACCACTATCATAAAAACTCCTGAAAACATTTATGCACAGAAACAATCCTTGATGTTCACCAGGGAGACGAAGAGCGGGTAGAGAAAAGCCAACTAAACAATAACCAAAAAAACCAAACCCACTGCTGTCGAGTCAATTCCAGCTCATAGTGACCCTACAGGACAGATTAGAACTGCCCCATAGAGTTTCCAAGGAGTGCCTGGTGGATTCGAACTGCAGACCTTTGGTTAGCACCGGTGGCTCTTAACCACTACGCCATCAGGGTTTCCAACCAAACAACAGATCGGTGGTAACTCTGGCAAAGGAAAGACGGTACACAAGACTGGGGAATCAATCTCAGCCTCACTCTAACCCTAACCCTAAACCAATTGTGCCCGAGCCTAGTAACCTCAGCCCTAACCCCAACCCCCAACCACCTAAAACCTATACCCCTAAACCTAACTCCCAAACCTCTAACCCCCCAACCTGAACCCCTAACACCAAACCCTAACCCCTAACCCTAATCCTCTAACCCTTCTGCATCTCTGGGCCTCTCGACTCTCCGTCTATTTTCTTCCTCCAAATCCTACTAACACTCAGTGGAATTTTGAAGTTTGAGCTGTGCTTTGCTTCTTGTTGTCTCCATCGGTCCCATCAAGGCACTGCATCATTTGCTCTGCTTCACTGTTCAGTTCCAAAACCATGCCTTAGAATTGCCTGACACTGAACTTCAGCGATTCGGTGCAAGGCCGTGAGAGGGCGCGCTCACCGCCGGTTCTGTTCTGCCCACCAGACCCTCTGAGCATGGGAACCTCCTGGACCTAAGCCGGGACTGACCTGGGTACTGCTGCAGTGGCGACAGCAGAAGCTTTTCTTCCCGAGGGACCCAAGGCCCCAGGGCGCTCTCTCAATACTCCCATTAATGCTATGATTATCCTAACCCACTCCTTCTGCGCGCCCTAGTGGGTCCTCTACCAGGCCCAGCCTTCATGACCCGCACCCCCCCGCCGTGGTCACGTAGAGGAACCTGCAGGGCTGCACCCTCCCCGCCCAAGCTCTGCCCCTCCATACCCTGATGCCCTGCAGGCCTCTACTAGGTCCCCGCCCAGGGGAGAGTTGTCGCCCCGCACGGGTGGGGGGACACGAGGGAACATTCGGAAACCACCCCCAGGCACGAAGCCGACTGCCCGATTGCCGGTATTGAGACCATGTGAGCAGGGCTGCCCCGCCAACTGGAGCCTGCAGGACATCACTCACGTTTGTCAGCTTCTCACCGCCCTCTGGGCTCGGGGTCCCAGAGCAGCCAATCCCCCGGGGGGGGGGGCGGTCCGTCCGCACGTGCTGGAAGATCGGGTTGGTGCCCATGGCCGGAGCACTTAAAACCCTTAGAAACCCTCATAAACCGTCAGCTCCAGACCTTCAAATGTCAGCCTGAGAGACACTTAATCTCCAACCTAAAAAAAAAAACAAAACACACCCGTTGCCATCCAGTCAATTCTGACTCATAGCGACCCTATAGGACAGAGTAGAACTGCCCCACAGTTTCCAAGGAGCACCTGGTGGATTCAAACTGCCAACCTTTTGACTAGCAGCCTTAGCACGTAACCACTATGCCACCAGGGTAACCCACTAAACCTACTGCCACCAGGGTAGAGGCTCCAAATCCCGCCAGTGTGAGGAACCCTCAAATCCCCTCAGCACCAGAGACCGCGTCCACAGCGACCGGTACACAGCGCTGCACAAATGCTCAAGTTAACAAACAACATGGTTGCTCAGGACCCCTTCCTGCTACCCCCAACCCGCCACCCAGAGGGGGAGCGGGACCCGGCATCCACACTGTTAACACACACTGAATCGCTGCTTCCACAAGGAGTAGGGTCCCCGCCGTGCTCCACAGATTCCCAGGACCCCTTCCTTTCCCGGTGGGGCCGCGGCGAGGCCCCAGCCCCGAGAGTAGACCGGCCGGGCGCGGGCGCGGGGTGCCTCAGCCTCCCAGGCACAGCGCCCAAGACAGTAAGGGGCAGCAGGGCCTTGGGCGGGGGATCCCTCTGTCCCCTGTCCGTGGCACCCTACGGAGTCTGGTGGGGGTAGGAGGAGGAATGGGGGCGAGTGCCCCGCCCTCAGTCTGGAATCTCACCGCCCCGGGCGAACTCTGGGCCTTGGTTCCCCCCCGGCACAGGGAGCAGGTGGGGGGCGGGGTGGGCAGGCCCCCATCCTCCAGCTTGACCCGCAAACCCGCCCCGGGCAGAGTAGGGACCTGGGTGCAGCCCTGGACACGGCCTTTCTCCCCAAGCCCTTCAAGCCCCCAGGCCCGAGGGCACTCCGCAGCTGGATCCCGAGGCTGGACCCCCCCCCCCGCCGCAAATCCATTGGGATGCAAATTTCGCGGACCAGCTGCATCTCCCGGGCCAGAGGCTCCCTCTCGCAGCCCTTAGAGTGGCTGCGTCCGCCCGGCCCCCGCGCAGCGTCCGCCCCTGGGGATCACTCGGGACGGGGTACGCTGGAGGGGGCAACGCAAGCTGCTAACCCAACGTCCGGACTCTCCAACCTCTGGAGGCCACGGGATGCTGGGACTGGGACCCGCCCTCCTGGCGCCTTCCTTCCACACCTTCGAGGGGCCAGGCTTGTTCAGTCTGGGAGCAGGTCCCTCCAGCCAGGTGTCGGAGTTTCATACCTTTCAGAGAACACGGCAGGGAAAGCAGCACGAACAGCATCCTCTCTAAGGCGCGCCATCCGGCCCGGGCCCCTCACCACCCGTCCCAGCGCTTCCGGGAGTAACTGGCTGGAGGGCGAGGAACATGGCTGCCGGCCCCGCCCAGCGGCCCGGGTGGGGGGCGGGCGTGGGGGGGTTGGGCCTCCAGAGGGGAGGGCGGGGTCTAGAAGCAAGGACAACGCCAAGGTGTGCGGGGTGAGGAGACGGGAGACGTCAGGAGAGGGCCCTCTCCCGTGCAGAGTTAAGTATTGGAGGTGCAACGGTTAAGTGCTTGGGTAACTGAAAGGTGGGCCGTTGGAACCCACCAGCTCAGGGATTGAAAAGATCTGGAGATGGGCTCCCATAAAGATTCTAACCAAACAAAATCCAAACCAGTTGCTGTTGAATCAATTCTGACTCATAGTGACCCTATAGGGCAGAGCAGAACTGCCCCACAGGGTTTCTAAGACTATAAGTCTTTACAGAAGCAGACTGCCATGTCTTTCTGCAAAGAACCAACTGGTAGATTCGAACTGTCCACCCTTTGGTTAGCGGCCAAGCTCTTAACCACGGGGCCACCAGGGTTGTGCCATAAAGACTGCAACCTAGGAAACCTTGTGAGGCAGTTCTAAGTTGTCATACAGGGTTGATATGAGTCAGAATCTCTTGATGGCACACAACCATGATTGTACTAAGAAAAATTCCTCCAAGCAGCTGTCTACATGACCCCTGAAGCACACATGCATGCACGCTATCAAAGCAGTGTGGCCAAAGACAGGAAATTGGAATAGAGACATTATAGAGTGGACAGTGAAAAGTGATTTCTGAGGGGTGTGCAGCTCAAGCGGAGGAGGTAGCATACAACTAAATGCCCTTCTCCTTCTATTGTTCAATGGTCTTGAGAAAGAATGTGTCCCAGGAATTAACTGTAGCCCAGGATAACTTGAAGACAGCAAATACAGAGGATCGGTCAGGATGCTTCTGCAGTGGTCAGGGTGAGGAGTGATGGTGGTAGTGCAGGTGGGAACAGTGGGCAGGCTTGAGGTGTACTTTGGAGCTTGAGCTGCCAAGAATTGCTGGTGGATCAGATGTATGGGATGAGGGGAACGGAGAATCAAAGGTGACTTCTAGAATTCAGGCTACCATGAGCACATGGTCACCAGAGCCATTCTCTACCATGTGGAAAATCATGGAGGAACAAACTTGAGAAAATGACCAAAAGATTTTTTCTGGACATGTTAGATTTGCATGTCTGAGGTCATCCAAGTGTGGAGAACAGTTCCCAGCTGTGGATACCACTCAGAGGTAGAGTACTTTTCTGGGTTCTAAGAATTTGGAGATCAGCCTATAGCTGATTTGAAAGCCACTGGTGGTGCGATGATAATGCATTTGGGTGCTACCAAAAGGTCTGCAGTTTGAATCTACCAGTCGCTCCTTGGAAACCCTGTGGGGAAGCTCTACTCTGTCCTATAGGGTCCCTATGAGTCAGAATCCGCTCGATAGCGACTTTGTTTTGTTTTGTTTTAATACTAAGCTCAGAAAAGTTGTGTGTCAGGGTTGTATTTTTTCACAATACTTATTCAAGCAGTTCGAATCTACCAGCCACTCCTTGGAAACCCTATGGGTCAATTCTACTCTGTCCTTTAGGGTCGCTATGAGATAGAATCGACTCAACAGCAATGAACTTAGTCTTAGAGGAGCTCTTTGTCTGTCAAAGCTGAGAGTTTTACTTCATACTTTTTAAAACTGCCATGTCTCATGTTACGTGGCTACCCTTACAGGAGCATTTTTGGTGCTAACTTGACTTGTTCTTGGTGAAGGGCTCTGTATTCATTTTCTAGGGCTGCCATAGTAAATTACCAAAAACTCAGTGTCTTTAAAAAAACATATAATCCAAACAGTCCAAGAAGCTGTATTATATGAAGAAGAAGGGGCATCAGGATAGGACGAAGACTCATTAACAGCCTAGACATGCAGATGACACAACCTTGCTTACTGAAAGTGAAGACGACTTGAAGCACTTACTGATGAGGATCAAAGACTTCAGCCTTCAGTATGGATTACACTTCAACATAAAGAAAACAAAAATCCTCACAACTGGAACAATAAAAAAATCACAGTAAACAGACAAAATACTGAAGTCATCAAGGATTTCATTTTACTTGGATCCACAATCAACACCCATGGAAGCAGCCGTCAAGAAATCAAACGACATATTTTATTGGGCAAATCTGCTACAAAAGACCTCTTTAAAGTGTTAAAAATCGAAGATGTCACTTTGAGGACTAAGGTGTGCCTGAACCAAGCCATGATATTTTCAGTCGCCTCATGTGCAGCTAAAGCTGGACAATGAATAAGGAAGGCAAAAGAACTGAAACTTGAATTATGTTGTTGGTGAAGAATAATGAATATACCATGGACTGCTAGAAGAATGAACACACCTGTCTTGGAAGAAGTACAGCCAGAATGCTCCTTAGAAAGGTGGGTGGCAAGACTTGGTCTCACGTACTCTGGACATATTATCAGGAGGAATCAGTCCCTGGAAAAAGACATCGTGCTTGGTAAAGTAGAGGGTCAGTGAAAAAGACAAAGATCCTCAATGAGACAGATTGAGACGGTGGCCGCAACAGTGGGCTCAAACATTGCAATGAGAAAGGCCCAGGGCTGGGCACTGTTTCGTTCTGTTGTACACAGGGTCGCTATGAGTTGGAACTGACCCAACAGCACCTAACAACAACATCATAAACTCACTAGATCTCCTGGGGATAGAATGTCATATTCACTGTAGAAAAATAGAGTTTCTTTGTTTGTTTGTTTACCATATTTACTAATACTATCACTTACATTTGATAACTTCCACAGTCTGTTGGATCGCTTTTCTTTGGAATGGATACAAACGTGCATCTCTTGCAGTCTGTTGGCCAGGTAGCTAGCTTCCAAATTTCTTTGCATGGTGGAGTGGGCATGAACAGTGCTGCATCTGTTTGTTGAAACAACTCAGTGGGTATTCTCTCAGCTCCTGGAGCCTTGTTTTTCGCCAGTGCCTTCAGTGTAGCTTGGACTTCTTGCTTCACTACTACCAGTTCTTCATCATGTGCCACCTCATGAAACGACTGAAAGTTGACCATTTCTTTTGGTACTGTGACTCTGTGTATTCTTTCCATCTTTTGTGTGTGTGCTTTAAGTGAAACTTTACAAATCAAGTCAGTCTCTCATACAAAAATTTGTATACAGCTTGCTATGTACTCCTAGTTCCTCTCCCACCAATGAGACAGCACACTCCTTCTCTCAACCCTGTATTCCCCGTGTCCATTCAGCCACTTTCTGTCCCACTCTGCCTTCTCATCTCCCCTCCAAACGGGAGCTGCCCACATAGTCTCATGTGTCCACTTGAGACCAGAAGGTCACTCCTCACCACTATCATTTTCTATCCTATAATCCAGTCCAATCCCTGTCTGAAGAGTTGGCTTTGGGAATGGTTCCAGTCTTGGGCCAACAGAAGGTCTGGGGACCGTGACCTCCAGGGTTCCTCTAGTCTCAGTCAGATCATTAAGTCTGATTTTTTTATGGGACTTTGAGGTCTGCATCTCACTGCTCTCGTGCTCCGTCAGGGATGCTCTGTTTCGTTCCCTGTCGGGGCAGTCTTCAGTTGTAGACGGACACCATCTAGTTCTTCCGGTCTCAGGCTGATGTAGTCTTGGATTTACGTGGCCATTTCTGTCTTTTGGACTCATAATTACCTTGTATCTTTGGTGTTCTTCATTCTCCTTTGCTCCAGGTGGGTTGAGACCAATTGATGCATCTTAGATGGCTGCTTGATAGTGTTTTTAAGACTGCAGATGCCACTCACCAAAGTGGGATGCAGAATGTTTTCTTAATAGATTTTATTATGTCAATTGACCTAGATGTCCCCTGAAAACATGGTCCCCCAACTGCTGCCCCTGCTACTCTGGCCTTTGGAGCTTTTGGTTTATTCAGGAAACTGCTTTTGGTTTAGTCCAGTTATGCTGACCTCTCCTTTATTGTATGTTGTCTTTCCCTTCACCTAAAATAGTTCTTGTCTACTATCTAATTTGCGAATATCCTTCTGCCTCCCTTTCTCCCCACCCTCATAACCATCAAAGAATATTTTCTTCTCTGTTTAAACTATTTCTTGAGTTCTTATAATAGAGGTCTCATACAATATTCGTCCTTTTGCAACTGACTAATTTCACTCAGCAGAATGCCCTCCAGATTCCTCCAAGCTATGAAATATTTCACGGATTCATCATTGTTCTTGATCTATGTGAAGTATTCCATCGTGTGAATGTACCAAAATTTATTTATCCATTCATCTGTTGATGGGCACCTTGGTTACTTCCATCTTTCTGCTATTGTAAACAGTGCTGCAATGAACATGGTTGTGCATATATCTGTTCATATAAAGGCTCTTATTTCTCTAAGATATATTCCAAGGAGTGGGATTGCCATATTCTATGGTAGTTCTATTGCTAGCTTTTTAAGGAAGTGCCAGATTGATTTCCAAAGTGGCTGCACCATTTTAAATTCCCACCAGCAGTGAATAAGTGTTCCAGTCTCTCTACAACCTCTCCAACATTTATTATTTTGTGATTTGGGATTAATGGCAGCCTTGTTGGAGTGAGATGGTATCTCATTGTAGTTTTGATTTACATTTCTCTAACGGCTAATGATTATGAGCATTTCCTCATGTATCTGTTACCTGCCTGAATGTCTTCTTCGTTGAAGCACCTGTTCCTATCCTTTGCCCATTTTTAAAATGGATTATTTGTCTTTTTGTTATTGAGTTTTTGCAATATCATGTAGATTTTAGAGATCAGATGCTGATCGGAAATGTTATAGCTCAAAACTGTTTCCCAGTCTGTCGGTAATCAGTTTACTCTTCTGGTGAAGACTTTGGATGAGCATAAGTGTTTGATTTTTAGGAGTTATCTAATTTCTCTTTGGGTACTTGTACATTGTTAGTAATGTTTTTGTTACAGTCCCACCCTAATCCTCTTTAACATAAAATTACAATCACAAAATGGAGGACAACTACAGAACACTGGGAATCATGGCCTCACCAACTTGATACACACATTTCGGGGGGGACATAATACAATCCATGACATCCATCTTTTAGTATATTTTGGGGACTGGCTCTTTTAGTCAGAAATAGGTTGAATAAAAGTGCTTCCTTACCAGCAGTTTCCCAGCAGTGTTGGTGACGGATCCCCAGTTGGATACACACAATCACACTGACTGCATTTGCGGTGCCTCAGCAAGTCCCACTTGCCTTCATAACACTGATCTCTAGAACAAAACACAGCTCTGTAAGCAAGTCAATTGAAAATAAAGGCATTGGCTATTGAACATCACTAAAGACATAAGTGCATATTGGTTCTGTGTTGGTTGCCAGAATCTAATTCTCTTAATTAATTCATATTTTTTGTAGATATTTTTCTTGCTCCATATACCCAGAGCTCTGTGTACATATAATGAACATTCTACACGTAGGTTTCTCACAAATATTACCCAATATCATTCATTTTTTTGACCATTCACTCAATGTTCAAGAATAAATTGAAGTATAGGAAATATTCTTACGGTTATTTAACTCTAAGGATGAAGAAATTGCATAGTGGGTCTTGGCTCCCTTTAGAAATTCTCTACCTGATGCAGTTCCACACAGCAACACGGACCTTCATCTCAGCACAGGAAGAAAGACAGCTTTGTCTCAATATTTGCAAGGGCTCTTCACCTTCTACTAAGGTAAAAACTCTTCAGCCTGCCAAGAGCATTGTTCAAGAATTGGCTCCAAATCTGTCCTTGAAAATTACAGTGAAAAATCTTATAAAAATGTTAAGTTTTATTATTAGGCAAACCACTATTTCATCAAATCATCGTCTCTATATAAATTTTTCACCACTATGTTTTTTTTTTATGTGGCTTAAGACAACAACAATCAGGTGTGTAATAATGTGTATATCATTACATTTCAAATTATAAAGTGATGTTCCAATGGTTTAAAGAGTTGGAGGGACTATTGTGGCTACAGAATACTGAATCAAAAAATATTTTGACATGAAAGTTTCAACAACAAATATGTTCCATAACTGTAGGTGTACTTGTAGGTAAATGTTTAATGTAATAATTCGGATGGTTAAAAAAGACAAAAACAAATAAAAACACATTAAACAGCAGAATAAGTCAATAGATATCTATTGTCATGACAGATACAAACAGAAAACAAAGAATAAAAAATAAGTGCAGCAGAGGTTACCAGCGTTATGTAAAAGAGAGGAGCATCTTGACACCGAAATAAAATAGCTAGATGCTTCAAAATGTGCATCCAGCAGCTTTTCCCTTTAGCAGGTGTTGCAATTTCTGATTTGTCCATGTCATTCAAGTATTATTTTAATGCAATAAATCATTTTACAAGTCCCATGCTGTAGAAAAAATGCTTAAATCATTACATAAACATAGCTTTGCTCACAACTCTTCCCATTCTGAATGCATTACTTTTCCCTTTACCACTTCCTAAATAGCTTTGAAAATCTTCACAGTGCTGTAAACCCAAGTTCTAGTCCCACCACCATTTTATGTGATACTGATCACTGTGTGTCCCTGTGAAGTCTTTTTTTTCTTTTTTAACATCCTATATATATATATATATTTTTTATAGCACTATGGTCACTATTGTCGACTCAACATGTTTACTGCCTTATTGCGCTCTTTACCTGTTGTTGAAGCTTTGTTATTTACTTTTAAATGTCTTTCTTATTTCTCTACCTTAACAGTTAAAACAGTGTTTCATTTTATTTGCTGTTGTTGTTTTCTTTTATTATATTCTTGTCCACTCAGAGTTCAGGCATGATTAAAAAGTAATTACATTTTTGTGGAGACAGAATGGGATTTAGAATCAAGTTTCAATTACCTGGGTTTTACTTCCTTCATTGACTAGCTGTATATCGGCAATACTTACTGACTATAAAACTTAATTTCAACATTTGTAAAACAGGTTACAATCTATCTATGCTTTTTTTAGATATATACATTTTTTTTTAATTTCAAAATATAAATTCACCAAAAATGATGTTAACATTTAGATTTTTCTTGTGTTAAAAAAAACTAAACCAAACCTGTTGTCATCAAGTTGATTCCAACTCATACCGACTCTGTAGGACAGAGGAGAGCTGCCCCATAAGGGCTTCCAAGGAGTGGCTGGTGGATTTGAACTGTCGGCCTTTTGGTTAGCAGCCAGGTTGGAATCCGCTACATCACCAGGATTCCTTTCTTGTAATAAGTCAGATAAATTGATAAGCTTATATTCCAGCTATGTATTTAGTGCATGAAATATGTCAAAGAGAATTATGTAATGTTTAAAATTTTAAATGTAAATTGATCAAAAATTATAATAAATTCCAAATAAGTAAGATAAAGTGATTAGCTCCAGTTCTCAGTAGGGGTTTAAATGCCTTTGAGACCAGTTGGTGCTCCTGTTTTCACCCATTCTCAATGGCACAAACTCAGCATCAGTCTCTGAATAGTGATTATGATACTAACACAGTAGACAGTCAGGAGTGGTTGGGCTACTATTTTCACATGTTTTGCTGGCTAATAGATTTAAATTATCTTTACTGTCTAATATTTCTTATCTTTTACTTTTGGAGAACGAAGTCAATTGTTCATGTCGTATTATGTATGGTACAGCCCAGAGTGTTTGTAGTGTTCAATACTTTAAATTTCTCACCACTTTCATCATTACTTTTTTGTATAGGAAACTCAGGAATCAAATAGGTATTTTATACTGTCCAGCAATGCTTACCTTGTAAGTATAAAGTGGGAGCCATTATAAAGTTAAGGGAAATATCATTGATACAATGTTGGCTTTTTAATTACGCAGATTTGTATTTGTAATCCCACTCTGCCCTTAATTGGCTGATGACTTTAAGTATGCTTCTTTACTTTCCGTAGCCTTGATTTCCTCACCCACAAAATGGGATGATGACCCTCATCTGGAAAGAATATACATATATATATATACATACGTATGAAACTTACTTCTGACAATGGATGAAACAAAGCCAATACTAACAAATATTGCTATTTCTTCTACCTGCCTTCTTTACTCACTCCAAGCTTCTAGACAGTTTGCTCAGATACGTTTCCTTCCTTCCCTTCTTCTTTCTTTCTATGCTACCTCTTTTTGTTTCCCTTTCAGTTTCATTGTGAATTCACAAACACTAGGTTGAATTTCAGTGTTTATATGCTATTGGGGGTATGCATCTAAGTAAGCAATTTACCTTCCTGAAATTAAAATATAGATAATTCCTGCACTGCCTGCCTCACATGGCATGCGAAAGTTATTTAAAATAGTAAGAAAATATAAATATGTTACTTATTATCTATTGAATCCATACATCAGGCTAGATAATTTAACTGTCACGTTGAAGTGATAAATTTATAAATATAGATATTAATATTTTGTTATTAATGTAAGAAGAGTAAGTTAGAAACCTAATATGAAGAGCAGGTGAGGATTTCAAAAGGATTGGTTCTCAGAAGGGTAGGACTAGACCAGTAATAATCAAACAAAATGTAAAATATGTTCATAGCAGGAACATACAGAAGATTGCTTCTACAATGGTGTTTAAAATAGAATAATGTATATTTGATTAGACAATCATTTATGGGAATAAAAAGATTAAGAAAATTTATCCTTACCTGCAAAATCTTAGAACCAAAAAACCAAACCAAACCCAGTGCCGTCGAGGTGATTCTTACTCATGGCGACCCTATAGGACAGAGTAGAACTGCCCCATAGAGTTTCCGAGGAGCGCCTGGCAGATTCAAACTGCTGACCCTTTGGTTAGCAGCTGTAGCACTTAACCACTATGTCACCAGAGTTTCCACAAAATCTTAGAAGCAACAACATATTCATCATATTTCATCCAGAACATTCCTGATGTCCTGCAGTCAAGCATTTGAACTCATTTGTGCAGAAACATTCGTTTTTATAGCTACTTACCTCCCTGGTGGTTACATCATTGGCTCCTAAAGACCAGAAAAAGAACCAAATGCAATTTGGCTGTCTTGACTGGGTCCCAAAGAAGACTCTTAAAGTTAAACAAATGAACAGAAATATCTTAAACAAGCAATATCTTCTAGGTGCAACTGCTTGTGTGTGGCACGAGGAAAATAAACACTAATCAAGGTAACTTAATTCTCAGTGAAATGAAACCTCATATGGAAACATGGGAATTTTACTCTTCCTTGATAATTACATCATGTAGAATCATCTCATGTGAGATTTTTATCATAAAGGAAGGGTTCATGGAAAGGAGATGCCTGACTGGAGCCAGCTGTGGATTATTCTTAATTGCCTCTCCACTCTCACATTCCCAAAAGGAAGGAGGATATCAGGGCTTAATATGACTCAAGTAAAGCATGAGAAAATGGAATATGTTTACAAATGTCAACACAACTATTTGTAAAATAATTCTATATTTATTAAATCTTTTTGTGAGAAATGAAGTGGCTCTAATCAGACTTAAATAAATGGGTTGACTAATTTTTTTTTTGCTAATATTTGAATGTACCATGCAACTAGGTTGATGGAAGTTGTATATAAAAGTTATCCAAATCACTCAGTAGGATGATTTCGAAGAATCTGAAAAAAGTTAGGAAAATAAATTTGAAATACTGTGGCACTATGAGTCAACCAGAATTACAGAGCGTTCAGTAAATTGGAGTAAAAAAGAACTGAAGGTATCATTTTCAAATTGATTGTTGTTGTTAGGTGCCATCAAGTCTGTTCTGACTCATAGCCAACCTATGTATCACAGAACAAAACACTGCCTGGTCCTGTGCCATTCTTAAAATCGTTACTATCCTGGAGCCCATTGTCGCACCCACTGTGTCAATCTCTCTCTTTGAGGGTCTTCCTTTTTTTCCGCTGATCCTGTACTTTACCAAGCATGATGTCCTTCTCCAGGAGCTGATCTTTCCTGACAACATGTCCAAAGTATGTAAGACACAGTCTCGCCATCCTTGCTTCTAAGGAGCATTCTGGTTGTACTTCTTCCAAGACAGATTTGTTCCTTCTCTTGGCAGTGCATTCAATATTCTTTGCCAACGCCACAATTCAAAGGCGTCAATTCTTTTTTGGTCTTCCTTATTCATTGTCCAGTTTTCACATGCATATTAGGCGATTGAAAACACAATGCCTTGGGTCAGGCACACCTTAGTCTTCAAGGTGACATATTTGCTTTTCAACACTTTAAAGAAGTCCTTTGCAGCAGATTTGCCCAATGCAATGCGTCTTTTGATTTCTTTCTTTTTTTTTTTAATTTTTGTTGTGCTTTAAGTGAAAGTTTACAAATCAAGTCAGTCTCTCACACAAAAACTTATATACACCTTGTTACATACTCCCAATTGCTCTTCTCCTAATGAGACAACCTACTCCCTCCCTCCACTCTCTCTTTTCATGTCCATTCCTCCAGCTTCTAACCCTCTCTACCCTCTCCTCTTCCCTCCAGACAGGAGATGCCAACACAGTCTCAAGTGTCCACCTGATCCAAGAAGCTCACTCCTCACCAGCATCCCTCTCCAACCTATTGTCCAGTCCAATCCCTGTCTGAAGAGTTGGTTCCTGTCCTGGGCCAAGAGAAGGTCTGGGGGCCATGACCACCAGGGTCCTTCTAGTCTCAGTCAGACCATTAAGTCTGGTCTTTTTATGAGAATTTGGAGTCTGCATCCCACTGCTCTCCTGCTCCCTCAGGGGTTCTCTGTGTTCCCTGTCAGAGCAGTCATCAGTTGTAGCTGGGCACCATCTAGTTCTTCTGGTCTCAGGCTGATGTAGTCTCTGGTTTATGTGGCCCTTTCTGTCTCTTGGGCTCTTAATGACCTTGTGTCCTTGGTGTTCTACATTCTCCTTTGATCCAGGTGGACTGAGACCAGTTGATGCATCTTAGATGGCCGCTTGCTAGGGCCGAAGACTCCAGATGCCAATCTCCAAAGTGGGATGCAGAATGTTTTCTTAATAGATTTTATTATGCCAATTGACTTAGATGTCCCTTGAAACCATGGTCCCCAAACCCCTGCCCCAGCTACTCTGGCTTTCGAAGCGTTCAGTTTATTCAGGAAACTTCTTTGCTTTTGGTTTAGTCCAGTTGTGCTGACCTCCCCTGTATTGTGTGTTGTCTTTCCCATCACCTAAAGTAGTTCTTATCTACTACCTAATTAGTGAATATCCCTCTCCTTCCCTCCCTCCCTCCTTCCCTCCCTCCCATCTCTCTTAACCATCAAAGAATATTTTCTTCTCTGTTTAAACTATTTCTCAGTTCTTATAGTAGTGGTCTTATACAATACTTATTCTGTTGTAACTAATTTCACTCAACATAATGCCTTCCAGGTTCCTCCATGTTATGAAATGTTTCACAGATTCATCACTGTTCTTTATCAATGCGCAGTATTCTGTCATGTGAATATACCATAGTTTATTTATTCACTCATTCATTGATGGGCACCTTGGTTGCTTCCATCTTTTTGCTATTCTAAACAGTGCTGCAATGAACATAAGGGTGCATATATCTGTTCCTGTAAAAGTTCTTATTTCTCTAGGATATATTCCAAGGAGTGGGATTGCTGGATCTTATGGTAGTTCTATTTGTAGCTTTTTAAGGAAGCGCCAAATTGATTTCAAAAGTGGTTGTACCATTTTACATTCCCACCAACCGTGTGTAAGTGTTCCAATCTCTCCACAACTTCCCCAACATTTCTTGTTTTGTGTTTTTTGGATTAATGCCAGCCTTGTTGGAGTGAGATGAAATGTCATTGTAGTTTTGATCTGCATTTCTCTAATGGCTAACGACCATGAATATTTCCTCATGTATCTGTTAGCTACCTGAATGTCTTCTTTAGTGAGGTGTCTGTTCATATCTTTTGACAATTTTTTAATTGTGTTATTTGTCTTTTTGTAGTTGAATTTTTGCAGTATCATGTAGATTCTAGGGATCAGGCACTGATTGGAAATGTCATACCTAAAAACTTTTCCTCAGTCTAGGTAATCTTTTAACTCTTTTGGTGAAGTCTTTGGATGAGCATAGGTGTTTGATTTTTAGGAGCGCCCAGTTACCTGGTTTTTCTTCTGCATTATTAATAATGTTTCATATACTCTTTATGCCATGTATTAGGGCTCCGAACAGTGTCCCTATTTTTTCTTCCATGATCTTTATCATTTTAGATTTTATATTTAGGTCTTTGATCCATTTTGAGTTTGTTTTTGTGCATGGGGTGAGGTATGGGTCTTGTTTGATTTTTTTGCAGATGGATATCCAGTTATGCCAGCATCATTTGTTAAAAAAAAAAAAACTGTCTTTTCCCTATTTAACTGTTTTGGTGCCTTAGTCAAATATCAACTGCTCATATGTGGATGGATTTATGTCTGGATTCTCAAATCTGTTCCAGTGGTCTATGAATCTGTTGTTGTAGGAGTACCAGGCTGTTTTGACTACTGTGGCAGTATAATATGTTCTAAAATCAGGTAGAGTGAGGCCTCCCACTTTATTCTTCTTTTCCAGTAATGCTTTACTTATCATTAAAAAATGTCATTGGACTCATTAGACATGGATTGGACTGGACAATGGATTGGAGAGAGAGATGATGAGGAGTGAGCTACTTGTATCAGGTGGACACCTGAGACTATGTTGGCATCTCCTGTTTGGAGGGAAGATGGGACGGTTAGAAGCTTACAAAATGGTCACCAAAAAAGAGACTGGAAGGAGGGAGCGGGCTGTCTCATTGTGTAGTAAGGCGTATATTATAAGTTTATATGTGAGAGACTGACTTGATTTGTAAACTTTCACTTAAAGCACAATACAAATTATTTTTAAAAAGTTGGAATTTGGCTCGGAATTGCATTAAATCTATAGATTGCCTTTGGTAGAATAGACATTTTTATAATGTTAAGTCTTCCTATCCATGAGCAACGTATGTTTTTCCACATAGGTAGGTCTCTTTTGGTTTCTTGCAGTAGTGTCTTCTAGTTTTCTATGTTTAGGTATTTTACATCTCTGGTAAGATGTATTCCTAAGTATTTTATCTTCTTCGGGGCTATTGTAAATGGTATTGATTTGGTGATTTCCTCTTCGATGTTCTTTTTGTTGGTGTAGAGGAATCCAACTGATTTTTGTATGTTTGTCTTGTATCCTGATACTCTGCTGAACTCTTCTATTAGTTTCAGTAGTTTTCTGGAGGATTCCTTAGGGTTTTCTGTGTATAAGATCATGTCATCTGCAAATAGAGATACTTTTACTTTTTCCTTGCCAATCTGGATGCCCTTTATGTCTTTATCTAGCCTAATTGCTATGGATAGGACCTCCAGCACAGTGTTCAATAAGAGTGGTGATAAAGGGCATCCTTGTCTGGTTCCCTATCTCAAGGGGAATACTTTCAGGCTCTCTCCATTTAGGATGATGTTGGCTATCGGTTTTGTATCAATGCCCTTTATTATGTTGAGGAATTTTCCTTGTATTCCTATTTTGCTGAGAGTTTTTGTCATGAATGGTCTTGAACTTTGTCAAATGCCTTTTCTGCATCAATTGATGAAATCATGTGATTCTTGTCTTTTGTTTTATTTATATGATGGATTACATTAATGGTTTTTCTAATGTTGAAACATTCCTGTATACGTGGTATGAATCCCACTTGGTCATGGTGAATTATTTTTTTTTGATATGTTGTTGAACTCTATTGGCTAGAGTTTTGTTGAGGATTTTGGCATCTAAGTTCATGAGGGATATAGGTCTGTAATTTTGTGTGTGTGTGATGTCTTTACGTGGTTTTGGTATCAGGGATATGGTGGCTTCATAGAATGAGTTTGGGAGTATTCTGTCCTTTTCTGTTCTCTGTTCTCTGAAATACCTGTAGTAGTAGTGGTGTTATCCCTTCTCTGAAAGTTTGGTAGAACTCTTCAGTGAAACTCTCCGGGCCAGAGCTTTTTGGGGGGGGGCAGTTTTTTGATTACCCTTTTCGCTTTGTCTTTTGTTATGGCTCTATTTAGTTGTACTACCTCTGTTTGTGTTAGTTTAAGTAGGTAATGTGTTTCTAGGAATTCATCCATTTCTTCTAGGTTTTCAAATTGTTAGAGTACAATTTTTCAGAGTTATCTGATATGATTCTTTTAATTTCAGTTGGGTGTGTTGTAATATCGCCCATCTCATTTCTTATTCGGGTTATTTGCTTCCTCTCCTGTTTTTCTTTTGTCAGTTTGGCCAGTAGTTTATCAATTTTGTTGATTTTTTTCAAAAAAACTAGCTTTTGGTCTTATTAATTCTTTCAATTGTTTTTCTGTTTTCTATTTCATTTAGTTCTGCTCTAATTTTTATTATTTGTTTTCTTCTAGTGTCTGTGAGTTTTTTTTTGTTGCTCTGTTTCTATTTCTTCAAGTTGTAGAGATAATTCTTTCATTTTGGCCATTTTTTCTTTTTGTATGTGTGCATTTATTGATAAAAATTGGCCTCTGAGCACTGCTTTTGCTGTGTCCCAAAGGTTCTGTTAGGAAGTGTTTTCATCTTATTGGATTCTATGAATTTCTTTATTCCATCCTTATTTTTTTTTTTTAATGTCTTCTATAATCCAATCTTTTTTGAGCAGGGTATTGTTTAGTTAGTGTTTGATTTCTTTTTCCTGCTTTTCCTGTTATTGATTTCCACTTTTATGGCCTTCTGGTCAGAGAAAATGCTTTGTAATATTTCAGTGTTTTGGATTGTGCTAAGGCTTACTTTATGACCTAATATGTGGTCTATTCTATAGAATGTTCCATGTGCACTAGAAAAGAAAGTTTAGTTGGTTGCTGTTGGGTGGAGTGTTCTGTATATGTCTATGAGGTCATGTTAGTTGATTGTGGCATTTAGATCTTCCGTGTCTTTACTGAGCTTCTTTCTGGATATCCTGTTCTTCAGCGAAAGTGGTGTGTTGAAGTATCCCAGTATTATTGTGGAGCTAGCTATCTCACTATTCAATGCTGATAGAGTTTGTTTTATGTATCTTGCAGCCCTGTCATTGGGTGTGTAAATATTTAATATGGTTATAGCTTCTTGGTGTATTGTCCCTTTAATCATTATATAGTGTCCTTCCTTATCTTTTCTGATGGATTTAACTTTAAAGCCTATTTTGTCAGAAATTAATATTGCTACTCCTGCTCTTTTTTGCTTATTGTTTGCTTGATATATTTTTTTCCATCCTTTGAGTTTTAGTTTGTGTCTCTAAGTCTAAGGTGTGTCTCTTGTAGGCAGCATATAGACAGATCGTGTTTCTTTATCCAGTCTGAGACTCTCTGACTCTTTATTGGTGCATTTAGTCCATTTACATTCAGAGTAATTATGGATAGGTGTGAATTTAGTGCTATCATTTTGATGTCTTTTTTTGTGTATTGACAGTTTCTTTTTCCCACTTGATTTTTTGTGCTGAGTAGATTTTCTTTATATATTGTCCTTTCCTCATATCTGTTGTTGTTGATTTTGTTTCTGCTGAGTCTCTATTTTTTTTTTTTTTTAATGAGTAGGGTAGCTTGTCTCCTTTGTGGTTACCTTATTATTTACCCCTAATTTTCTAAATTTAAATGTAACTTTTATTTCTTTGTATTGCCGTATTTTCCACTCCATATGGAAGGTGTATGATAACATTTCTTACTCCCTCTTTATTATTCTAATGTTGTCTTCTTCTCTATGATAACATTGCTGTTACCCTGTTTTGAGGGTTTTTTTTTTTTTTTTTAAATAATCTTGCTTTGTTTTTTTGGATTTCCCTATCTGGGTTGACTTCTGGTTGCTCTGCCCAGTGTTCTAGTCTTGGGTTGATACCTGATATTATCGATTTTCTAGCCAAAGAACTCCCTTTAGTGTTTCTTGTAGTTTTGTGTTGGTTTTTATGAATTCTCTAAACTTCTGTTTACCTGGAAATGTCTTAATTTCACCTTTATATTTGAGAGACATTTTTGCTGGATATATGATTCTTGGCTGGCAATTTTTTCCTTCAACTTTTTATATGTCATCCCATTGCCTTCTTGCCTGTGTGGTTTCTGCCTAGTAGTCCAAGCTTATTCTTATTGGCTCTCCTTTCTAGGTGACTTTTCCTTTATCCCTAGCTGCTCTTAAAATTCTTTCTTTATCTTTGGTTTTGGCAAGTTCAAGTATAATCTGTCTTGGAGACTTTCTTTTGACATCTGCCTCATGTTCAGTTAGACGAGTATCTTGGATAGATATCTTCTCCTCTTTCATGATATCAGGGAAGTTTTCTGCTAAAAAATCTTCAACAATTTTCTCTGTATTTTGTGTTATCCCTCCCTGTTCTGATACTCCAATCATTCGTAGGTTATTTCCCTTGATACAGTCTGCCATGATTCTTAAGCTTTCTTCATTTTTTAAAAATTCTTTTGTCTGATTTTTCTTCAAACATATGACTGCCACGTGCTTTATCTTCAAGTTCAGAAATTCTGCCTTCCATTTGCTCAAATCTGCTTCTCTGGCTTTCTATTGAGTTGTCTATTTCTTTATTTTTATTGTTAATTTTCTGAATTTCTGATTGCTGTCTGTCTATGGATTTTTCCAGCTTATGAAATTTTTCATTATGTTCCTGAATAATCTTTTTAATTTTTTCAATTGCTTCATCTGTATGTTCCTTGGCTTGTTCTGCGCATTGCCTTATTTCCTTCTTGATGTCTTGAAAGGTTCTGCATATTAATGTTTTGTTTTCTGCCTCTGGTAATTCCAGAAATGCACTTTCATCTAGAAGATCCCTTGATTCTTTGTTTTGAGAGTTTGTTGAGGTAATTATGGTCTGTTTCTTTATGTGAGTTGAAATTGACTGTTTTTTTTTGAGCCATCTATAAGTTATTGCATTAGTTTATTTTATGTTTGCTTACTGTGTCATAGCTTCTTGCTTTGTTTTGTTTTGATATGCCCAGATGGTTGCTTGAGTGAGCTAACTTGATTATTTTCACTTTTGGAGCTCAGATGTCCTCTCACCAGATGGTTAGAGCTGTTATCAGGTAGATCAGTCTAGGAGTGCATTCAGTTTTCTTGTGTGAATTCAGCTCAGGTGTCTAGGTAGCTGATCATCAAGTGTGTGGTACAGGCTGTGTCCCACACCCTTAGAGGGGCAGGGGTGATTGGTGCAGGTACCTGTATCTGGTTGTAGCAGATGGTCATACTCTGAACAAGGCAGGGGGCTGAGAATCATCCCCCAAGTGTCTCTGAGGAAAGTGTGCCCCTATTCCCTAGAGTGTACAGTTGGGTGGGTTCTTCAGACGGACCACGGGCACCCAATATTTTTGGTTGTAAGGACTGAGAAGTACCAGTTATCCTCGGACCCCTTTTGTGGGTGGCTGGGTGACCTGAGTGGAGCCATCTGTCTTTAGGCCCCTGATATGGGTAGGTGAGGACCCTGTTTAATAGGCAAAGCAATGTCAAACATCAAACACCCACCTCTCCACCACACAGCTGAAAGAGTTGGTGTTTGCCAACAGGGGCCTATTCTCCTGAAATAGGCCCAGACAGGTCCATGCAGAGGGGAAAGGTTGTCAAAGTCCACAGACCGTTTATGTCTGATCAGGAGCTGCTTCTGTCCTGAGCTTCCCCAGTTAATGGAGCTGGTAAATTATGTTTTTCCCCAATTGCAAATTTTTTCCTTCTCAAAGCCCGTGAGGATAGGTCTAGGCTCTCAACAGGACCTATCTCAGGCCCAGGGAAGTCAGCCACTGAAACCATCTTGGGAGTAGGGGGGGCAGGGGGGCAGAGTGGGGGGTGCAGTGAAATATATGCAGGTAATTAGCTTTTGCTGAGAGGGCCATTCTTCTCTGGTTCCAGAGGTCTGAGTAGGCTGTATGGCTGGCTGCTTCTCCCTGAGGAAACTGTGGCCGAACACTAGTACCAACCCGCCACTGCAGCTCCTGGGAATGGGGTCTAAGGGCTCCCCATGATTCAGGTCTGGTAACTCCTCTCCACTTCTGAACCATCTCTTCCTCCCCCTGCCCCTCAGTTCTTTTTCTAAGCTTGCCTTTGATACTCAGGGCTCCTAGCTTGTCATAAATATACTTGTTTCACTTGTTTTTTTCAGGTGTTTGTTGTAAAGAGAGCTCGCTGGAAGCGCCTGTCTATTCTGCCACCTTGGCTCTGCCTCTGGAAATAGCATCTTTTGATTTCTTGATTGCTGCTGCTATGGTATTGATTATGAATCCAAGTAAAATGAAATCCTTGACAACTTCAATGTTTTCTCTGTTTATCGTGGTTTGGCTTATTGGTCCAGTTGTGAGGATTTTTGTTTTTTTGTGTTGAAGTGTAATCCATAATGAAGGCTGTAGTCTTTGATTTTCCTCAGTAAATGCTTCAAATCCTCTTCACTTTCAGCAAGCAAGGTTGTGTCATCTGCATAATGCAGGCTGTAATGAGTCTTCCTCCAATTCTGATACCTCATTCTTCTTCATACAGTCCAGTTCCTCAGATTATTTGCTCAGCATAGAGATTGAATAGGTATGGTGAAAGGACACAATCCTGACATTCACCTTTCTTCACGGTAAACTACTCAGTCTCCCCATGTTCTGTCTGAACAATTGCCTCTTGATCCATGTACAGATTCCTGATAACACAATTATGTGTTCTGGAATTCCCATTCTTCACAATGTTATCCATAATTTGTTATGATCCACACATAGTCGAATGCGTTTACATAGCCAGTAAAACACAAGTAAACATCCTTCTGGTATTCTCTGCTTTCAGCCAGGATCCATCTGACATCAGCAATGATATCCCTGGTTCCACTCCCTCTTCTGAATCTGGCTTGAATTTTTTGCAGTTCTCTGTTGTTATACTGATATTCAAGTCTATTAATGTCCCGTTTATCTTACCATTAATAAGGACCAGTAATAAAAATATATAAATGGTCACCTAATGGTATTAAAAATATGATATTCAAGTCAGCTATTATAGGGACATCTTTGGTTTAGGGTCTGTCAAAACCAATATGCCTATTGTTCATAGGAGACACCTGTGATATCTCACTGGTTTCTAGTCATGCTTGTAGAGCAAGTCAAAGTTTCACCCAAGCTTCTGTCAGTATTAATTATATAAAATACATATGGGTTGGGATGGGTGTATATCATCGCCATTATCATCAGCAGCAGCACTTTTTTTGCATTATCACTAAATCAGTTAAAATTTGTGTTAACTGGGTTAAAAAAAAAAAAACCTGAGTTCAAACTTGTATAATAATTACAGGTGCATGAACCCCTTCTAGAATAAATAAACAGTTGACCTAATTAGACGACATCTGGTTTAATTCATGCTCCAGAAATAATCACGACAAATGGGATTACTGTTATTGGTGAAATGGTTGGGTTATATCCTTGGAACTGGGCTTGAACTCTATCCCAGTTGATTGACAATCCACAAGTTCCATTGACTTAAAATGTGGGGATATTTCTCATTTATAATACCTCTTGGGTGTGAGTCAAGTGCAAATCTGCTCTGTATTATCATCTTTCCTATTTCATTTCTGGTTAGCAGCTCTTATGTTAGTCACTATCATGGCAAATGCATAGGAATATGGATGGAACCAGGTAAATGGCACTTAATTCTTCTGTTTGAATGTGGAATCTTTCACTTCACTCATATTCCATTTGCCCAGCAAGTCATATGGCAAATCCTGATGTGGAAGAGATGAGAAATACCCCGCTACTCAGGATGCACCAAGGATAATCCTCTCCCTTGTTTCTAGGTATAGTGAATTAATCATATACTTCATATACCATTAGGTCTGTATTTGGCTTCCATATCATGTTCCTATATTAGTCATGGAATCGACTCGAAGGCACTGGGTTGGGATATTAGTCAGAATTTTACTACAATAATGATGCATAAAAGACAACCACAAAATCTTAGTGACATGTAATAAAAAGTATTTCATGCAACTCTACAGATCAGCTAGGTTTTGAGTTCAGGTTGTTTCCATGCATCTCTTAATTTCCTTGGACAAGTTGAAGGGGCGGCAGACACTTGAGGCAAGTTCATCTCATGGTAGAACTTCAAGCTTTCAGAGGAGAAGTCTCTTACAGACTAGGCTGGGAAACACCACACTCACACTCATATCCACATTCCATTAACCAAGTAACATGGCCAAGACTAGTGTCAATGGGTCAGGAAATATACTCCTCCCATGGAGACAGTGTAGGTCTGTGGGGAGGGGGGCAAGCAGGGGAATAATGTCAATATTTGGTGACTAATAATCTAATCTACACAAGTTGCGTTCACTCATCCAAGAAATACTTTCTGGACACAAATATTTTTTTCAGATACCAAAGCAGGATTCAAAGTATATGCATTCTAGTTGTTGTTAGCTGCCATCAAGTTGGTTCCGAGTTACGGTGACTTTATGCATAATAAAATGAAAGATTGCCATGTCCTGTAACATCTTCATGATCTTTGGTATTTTGAGTCCATTGTTGCAGCTATTGAGTTATTCCGTCTCACTGAGGGTTTCCCCCATTTTGGTTGGCTCTCTACTTTACCAAACATGGTACCTTTTCCTAGCAATTGGTTTTTCCTGATGACACGTCCAAAGTAAGCAATTTGAAGTCTCACCAGCTGTCATGGATTGAATTGTGTCCCCCCCCAAAATATCTGTCAACTTGCCTAGGTCATGATTCCCTTGTCCGATTCTATGATTGCCTATCATTTTACGATCTGATGTGGTTTCGCTAAGTGTTGTACACCCTATCACTATGATGTAATAAAATGTATTAGCAGAAGTTATGTTGATGAAATCTATAAGATCAGGTAGTGTCTTAAGTGGATCTCTTTTGAGATACAAAAGAGAGAAGTGAGAAGAGAGACATGGGGGCCTCATACCACCAAGAAAGGAGTGCTGGAGCAGAGCATGTCCTTTGGGTCTGAGATTCCTGCACTGAGATGCTCCCAGACCAAGGGAAGATTGATGACAAGGGCATTCCTCCAGAGCAGACAGAGAGAGAAAGCCTTCCCCTGGAGCCGACGACCTGAATTTGGACTTGTAGCCTACTAGACAGTGACAGAATAAATTTTTCGTTGTTAAAGCCATCCTCCTGTGGTATTTCTGATATAGCAGCATTAGATGTCTAAAACACCGTCCTAATTTCTAAGGTATATTTTGGTTGTGTTTCTTCTAAGACTGCATGAGTAAACATTCATTCTATTGGGAGTCTATGGTATATTCAATATTCTTCATCAACACTGGAGTTTGCATGCATCAATTCTTTTTCTAGTAGTAGACAGAAATAGATACACATAATTACATATATAGTTAGATGGTGCCTTGCTCTCTGAAGAAAAATTTAAAAAGTAGGGTAAAGGACAAGATAGTAACTGGTTCAGGGATGAAGTCTCTCTATCATTTCTAGAAGCAGACTGCTCAAAGCAAATGAACTGGCTAAAGCCCTGAAATAAGAGATGAGTTAGTATCCAAAGAAGAAACCTCAGCAAAATATAGCTGTAATACAATGAAAGAGCCCAGTGATGTAATAGGAATTGAGGAGCACACAACAATGGAGGCCAGGTGGAGCTGGGCCTTGAGTTTAATTTTAAAAGCTTTCCATTCAACTCAGGTTTTTGTAAAATTGAATAGAACCGTAATAAAATCTAACATACTTTAAATGGATTATTCCATGTGCTTTATGGTACAAAGATGGGCACAGTAAGACAATTTAGATAGATATTACAAAAGTACAGGTGAGTAAGTATGATGACTTGAACCATCAAGTATGGAAAATAGCAAAAGTAGCAAAATCCTGAAGACAATGAGCAAATGCTGAACAATGCATTCTTTGAGAGAACAGTGGAGTCAGGGATGCTACTAAAGCTTTGGTTGAATAAAGGCATCATTTATTGATAGGATGAAGATTGAGCAGAAAAATATCTTGGAGAGCCTAATCAACCTTTAAACTTCAAGTACGTCAACTTTGAATACTTAACATATATCCTCATGGAGAGATTAACTTGGAAGTTGATATTCAACCATAGATTTCAGGGAAGAGATTCTATTTGGAGATATAAATTTGGTAGTTGTAAACATAGAGATAGAAATTAAACAATGACATAAACGATTTAGTCAAATGAGAAGTCTTTATTTAAATAAGGACACAGCACTGTTCATTTATTACAAAATGTCAGGTATCTGGTAGGGGCTGTTACTTATTTTTTAGTACTACTCTAGCTACTATTGGGCCTTTACATACCTACGTAAGTTTTAGAATTAGTTTGTCATTTTCTTTACAAATTTTGTTGTGATTTTTATTAGATTTGCATAGAATATATAAACAGTATTGATGGAATTTAGTCTTCTTAACCATTAACTTTCTATATCTCAAGAATTATTGAGATCTACCTTCATGTCAATATTATAATTTTATCCGTGAAATCCTTGAGTGGATATGTGTGTTCATGAGTGTAGGAGTGTGTGCATGCATGTGTGTGTTCATATACACCCGTGTAAGTCTGTTCACAGATATACATTAACAAAATATAATCAATAAAATACCAAAAAAACACTGAATAGAAAATACCTAAACTAGAAAGCTACTGAACCATTAAAATCCAAAGCAAATCACTGTCATGTAATTTTTATGTTACTTTTATCAAAATAGCAAGAAACTTGCAATTCTTATACTTTGTAATATATTGCAGACACAGGGCATAGTGAGGGTAAGGAGTTTCCAGGGCCAATCTCTAAGTTCAGCCTTTCCCTATCCCAAATTTCAAGATGAATAGATGTTGATGAGTCAGCAGAAATGTCTTCCCCCTCTTGTTTGGCTTTCATATTTGTGGTGCCTAAAAGTATTCTGTACCTTGTCTGCTGCACCCTTGGACTTGGACCCTGGGGCATGTGCCCTCCTCTGCCCCCCTTTTGCGATGCTTCTGTTTAGACAATGGAGAACATAAAATAGAACAAAACCGTGTGATTAATAATAATCATACGAATTCTAGTTGCATGACCAAGAACAAGTTACTTAACCTCTCTGAGCCTCAACTTTGTCATCTGTACAATGGCAGTAACAACAGTAACAGATTCAATAGAAGTAATAGGTTTTGATGTTGTGAGGATTAACTAGTTGCCATCCAACTGATTTCATCTCATGGCAAACCCATACTCTGTAGGGCTTTCAATTGCTGTGACCTTTTGGAGGTAGATCACTAGGTCTTTCTTCTGAGGTGCCTCTGGGCAGACTGAAGCCACAAATATTTTGGTTAACAGCAAAAAAAAATTTTTTTTTTTTTTTTTAGTGCAACTAGGGACTCCCTGTGAAAGTTAAGTGACTTATTATAAACAAAATGTGCAGAACACTGCTTGGTATATTGTAGTTGCTACTTAATTGTTATCAGAAATTGTTATCAATATATCATGAATATTTATGGCATTATCACTGAAACATTTGATAAAAAGAACAAAAATATAAAGTTGGACAAGCCTCACTTATGCATATTATTTAATACCATAAATCAAATCCCAGAAAATGAATGCTGTCAGTAGATAAAAAAGATACTGCATTTTAAACGTATATTTGTAATTACAAAATTCCTAAGATGGCCCTACAATAGGACCAGTACAATAATCCATTCATTAAAAAATATTAAGTAAGTGCATATTGTTTGTCAACTGCTGTTTCAGGTCCCATAGAAACAGAAGTAAACCATCAGACAAATCTCTGCCCATCAGAAACTTACATTCCAATGTAGAAATACACAAAAAATGCGTATACAAATAGAGATACAGTAAAATTCAAAGTAATGCTAATGCTTACAAAATGAGCAAGGCATTGAAGTAGAATGTTAATTTATAGGTTAAATTAGTTGGTCAGCAAAGTCCTTTCTTAAGAGTGATATCTGAGCAGAGATCTGAAAGAAAGGGGAGAGACAACCAACAGGAAAATATGCAAAAAAAAAAAAAACGCCAAAATGCTAGGAGAGAGAACCAACCCCAGTCCAAAGGCCTGGAGGCAATGAAACAAAACAAGAAGGATGCACAGCAGAAATCAAGGGAGAGAGGGGTGCTCTGTAGTGAGGTGAGAGATATGTCCAAAAGACTATCATGGCAGCCTAAAGGACTTGGATTTATTTAAAATCTTTGGAAAGATTTGATCAGAGAGACATGTCACCTAAGTAATGTTTTAAGAACTTCCCCCTGGTTGTTGTCTGATTAGACTCTAGAGGGAAAAATTGAAGATTGGGAGAGCAGTTAGGAGGCCCTTGCAGTGTCTGAGCAAGCTGTAGTGGCAGCCAGGCCCAGGGTGTTGGCAAGGGAGTAATTTAGAAGTGGGCAGATATGGAATCTACTCTGAAGATACAACCAACAGAAAGTGTTGTATATAAGATGTTAGAGAAAGAGAGAAGTCAATGATGACTTCAAATTAGAGAAAAATCCTGACATCACATAAGTGGGGGATAAACATTTTTGGTAAAAAATAATACAAATTCCCATAGAACACTAAATACAAACATACTAATTTTTTTTGATAGTCTAGAAGAGGCAGAAAAAAATCTGTAATATGATAAAATGCATACATAGTTTAAATGGAAAATAAAACACTGTTAATGTTTTCCATCAATGTCACAATCAAACATTAAGGATCAAATACTCAACATTTTTCTTGGAAATCGTAGACCTGCATATCATGGCAAACAACACTGGAACCAAAAATATCTTACCTTTGAAAAGCTAGCAAAAACGAACGGTAGTTACGTATGATATAATCAACCTGAAACACTATTAGACTCAACTGAAAAATCATATGAACTAAAAAGAATGCTCAGAAAGTATAATTGGCACCCCATTAATATAGATAAAGTATAACCCTGAAGAGTTACAAATTTTATTTTCTCATAAATAAAAAATGCAACAAAATTTATACATTTCCTAAATATAAATTATCAATTTATATTTAGGAAATGTATTTTGTGATATTTATATAAAACATTTTTGCCTTGAACTCCACTTAAACTAAATGAAACCCATTGTTATTGAGTTGATTCCAACTTACAGCAACCCTATAAGAGAGATGTAACTGCTCAGTAGGATATTCTTGCTGTACTTCTTCCAAGACAGATTTTTTTTCTCCTTTTGGCAGTCCACGGTATGTTAAATATTCTTCACTAAAACCATTATTCAAAGGCACCAACTCTTCTCTGGTCTTCCTTACTCCTTGTCCAGCTTTCACACAGGTGTAAGGCAGTTGAAAACACCATAGCTTGGATCAGGCACTCTGTAGTCCTTAAAGTGACGTCTTTGCTTTTTAACACTTTAAGGAAAGCTTTTGCAGCAGATTTGCCTAAAGTAACACGTCATTTGATTTCTTGAATGCTGCTTTGATTGTCACTCCAAGTAAAATGAAATCCTTGACAAGTTCAATATTTTCTCCTTTTATCTTGACGTTTCTTACTGGTCTGGTTGTGAGGATTTCTGTTTTCTTTATGTTGAGGTGTAATCTATAATGAAGGCTGTGGTTTTTGATCTTTATCACTAAGTGCTTCAAGTCCTCTTCACTTTCAGTAAGCATGGTCTTGTCATCTGCATATCACAGGTTGTTAATGAGTCTTCCTCTAATCCTGATGTCAAGTTCTTCTATACAGTCTGGCTTCTCAGGTTACTTGGTCAGCGCACAGATTGAATAAGTATGGTGAAAAGATACAAACCTGATGCACATCTTTCTTAACTTTAAACCATGAAGTATCCCCTTGTTCTGTTGGAACGATTGCCTCTTGATCTATGTCCAAGTTTCTCATGAGCAAAATTCAGTGCTCTAAATTCCCATTCTTTGCTATGTTATCCATAATTGGTTATGATCCACACAGTCGAATGTCTTTGCATAGTCAATAAAACACAGGTAAACATCTTTCTGGTATTCTCTGCTTTCAGCCAGGATCCATCTGACATCAGCAATGATATCCCTCATTCCATATCCTCTCCTGAATTCGTCTTGAACTTCTGGCAGTTCCCTGTTAATACACTGCTACAGCCACTTTTGAATGATCTTTAGCAAAATTTTGCTTGTATGTGATATTAATGATATTGTTCAAGAATTTCTGCATTTGATTGGACCTCCTTTCTTGGGTATAGGCGTATATATTGGCTCTCTTCCAGTTGGTTGGCCAGGTAGCTCTCTTCCAAATTTCTTGGCATAGACAAGTGAGCACTTCCAGTGCTGCATTTGTTTGTTCAAACATCTCAATTGGTATTCTGTCAGTTCCTGGACCCTTGTTTTTTGCCATTCCTTTCAGCATAGCATGGACTTCTTCCTGCAGTACCATTGGATCTTGATCATATGCTACATCCTGAAATGTTGAACATTGACCAATTAGTTTTGGTATAATGACTCTGTGTATTCCTTCCATCTTTCTCTCGATGTTTCCTGAGTTGTTCAATATTTTGCCCATAGAATCCTTCAATATTGCGACTTGCAGCTTGAATTTTTCTTCAGTTCTTTTGACTTGAGAAATACTGAGAGTTTTCTTCCCTTTTGATTTTCTACCTCCAGATCTTTGCACAGTTCATTATAATATTTTATTTTGTCTTTCAAGCTGCCCTTTGAATCTTCTGTTCAGCTCTTCTACTTCTTAATTTCTTCTATTCCCATTAGCTACCGGATATTTTAGAGCAAGTTTTGAAGTCTCTTTTGACATCCGTTTTGGTCTCTTCTTTCTTTCCTGTCTTTATGATACATATAAACGAAAACCTATTGTCATTGAGTCAATTTTGACAGAGTAGAACTGTCCCATAGGGTTTCCAAAGAGCACCTGGTGGATTCAAACTGCCGACCTTCTGACTGGCAGTCATAGCTCTTAACCACTATGCCACCAGGGTTTCCTATAAAAAAATAGCACTCCTCAAATCAACATAAAAGTATAAAAATGAGCAAAATATATGTCAGGAGAGTCCAGTAGAAGATAAGAAGGCACTACTATATTCATGGAAATTTATCTAATTTCACTAAAAAAAAATTTAAATTAAAATGGCAGTTGGAATTCATCATTTTTCCAAATGGTTTAGCAGATATTGGAAGATTTAAAAATAGTAATGGTCCAAGGGAAAGCAGGTGCCCTCAACCATTGTTGCAAATATGGATTGTGAAACTTTGTGATGATATATTTGCAGTTTTCAATATTTATATTTATGCTAGAAATAATCCAAGTTAGGAATTCATAAAATGCAAATAGACAATTTTACATACTTTTCTTCATTACATTTTATAAGAGGATTTTTTGAATCAAAAAAAAAAAAAAAAGGAAAGAATTCCCATGACTGTGAATTTCCATCAGTCAGGCATGAGAACATAATGTCTACTTTGAAAGCATGAGGAAAACTTATATTCTAACCTAGAAAAATATCTATCAAATATAGCTAGACAAGAATGCATCAGATGCAGGCAGGGCCACGACAGTGGAGTAGTCAGATGCTTCTGATAGTCCTTCTTACAACAAAGACCTGAAAAAACAAGTAAACTGATTATATATATGACAAGCTAGGAGCCCTGAACATCAAAGGCAAAGTTAAGAAATTGCACTTAGCAACAGAGGGAGGGAGATATGGTTCAGAAGCAGCAAGAAGTTGCCGGACCTAACTCAGTGTGAACCAGCGCCCCTCATCCCTGATCTGCTGGTGTGACTGCAGAGGGGCTGGCAGTAGCTTTCTGTACACGGTTTCCCCAGCCACAGAGAGCCAGTGGCACAGAGTCTACTCACGCCTCCAGAATCAGAGAAGAACAGCGCTCTCTGCATAAGTGCTAGCATTTAATTCACTGCACAGATCATATACCTCCCCTTTCAAAGGAACTCTCCCCCATTTATCTGATCCCTCACCCCTCTGTCCCAGGCCCCCGAGCTGGCTTCAGTGACGTTCGATTTCCCTGGGCCTGAGATAGGTCCTGGCACGCAACCAGAGCCATTGGAGAAGGAACAAATTAACAAAGAGGGAAAAAATAATCTGATGGCTCCTCTAAGCTGGAAACTCAGGGCAGAAGCAGCTCCTGTCCAGGCACTAGTGGTCCATAGACTTTGAATGGCTTTCACCCCTGCATAGAACTGTGTGGCCCATTTCAGGAGCTGGGTTCTTCTTACACTGCATGGGCGTGTGGCCTAAGGTCTGACTTTAACGGTTTCAGCTGTGCAGTGGCGAGGTGGGTTCTTGATGCTTGACACTGCTCTATTAAGCAGGGTCCTCAACTACCCACATCAGGGGCCTGAGGACTGGTGGCTCCACCTATGTCACCTAGCCACCCATATCAGGGATACAAGGATAAGTGGTGTCTCCCAGTCCTTACAGTTAAAAGTATCGGGTGTCAATGGTATGGCTGCAGAGCCCACCCGCTTGTGCACTCTAGAGAACAGGGACGTGTCTTCCTCACAAACACTCAGGGAAAGGTTGTCAGCCCCCTACCTTGCTCAGAGTGTGACCACCTGATGCAACAAGAGACTTGTGCATACACCAATCACCACTGCTCCTCAAAGACAGTAGGTGAGAGCCTACACCACACACTTGGTGACCAACTACCTGGAAATATGAGCTGAATCCTTACAAGAAAACTGAATGGACTTCTAGGCTCATATATCTGATAACAGCTCTAGCCATCTGGTGACAGGACATTAGAGCATCAAAGGCTCCATTAATCAAGCCAACTAATTTGAGCAGCCTATTAAGTATTTCAAAACAAAACAGAGCAAGAAGCTAGGTCACAGTATGCAAACATACAGAGACAATAGTCAATATCAAATCACATAAAGAAGCAGACGATGATCATGTCAGCAAGCTTCCAAAGCAAAGAATTGAGGAATCTTCCAGATGAAGATATATTCCTAGAATTACCAGAGATAGAATACAAAATATTAATATACAGAACTCTTCAAGATATCAGGAAAGAAAAAAAATAAAAAAGAGATCAGGCAAAATGCAGAACAAGGCAAGGAACACACAGATAAAGCAGTTGAGGGAATTAAGAAGGTTATTCAAGAGAATAACGAAAAATTTAATAGGCTTCAAGAATCCTTAGAGAGACAGCAGTCAGAAACTCAGAAGATCAACAATAAAATTTCAGAATTAGACAACTCAGTAGAAAGTCAAAGGAGCAGAATTCAGGAAGGTGAAGTCAGAATGAGTGAGACTGAAAACAAAATCCTTGGCACCAATATATTCAAAGAAAAATCAGATAAAAGAATTTTAAGAAATGAAGAAACCCTAAGAATCATGTGGGACTCTATCAAGAGAAATAGCCTACGAGTAATCAGAGTACCAGAACAGGGAGGAAAAACAGAAAATACACAGAAAATTGTTGAAAATTTGTTGGCAGAAAACCTCCCTGATATCATGAAAGATGAGATATCCATCCAAGATGCTCATCTAACCCCACAGAAGGTAGATCTCAAAAGAAAGATATCAAGACATATTATAGTCAATCTTGCCAAAACCAAAGATAAAAGAGAATTTTAAGAGCAGCTAGGGATAAACAAAAAGTCACCTGCGAAGGACAGTCAGTAAGACTAATCTCGGACTACTCAGCAGAAACCATGCAGGCAAGAAGACAATGGGAGGACATATATAAAGACTTGAAGGGAAAATAATTGCCAGCCAAGAATTATATATCCAGCAAAACTGTCTCAAATATGAAGGTGAATTATGGCATTTCCAGACAAACAGAAGTTGAGGGACATTGCCAAAACCAAACCAAAATTACAAGAAATTCTAAAGGAAATCCTCCAGTTAGAAACTCAATAACATCAGATAACAATCCACGACCAGAACAGAGAACAGGGAAACCAGATATCATCCAAGACAGAGAAATCACAAAACTAAATCAAAGTTAAAATGCTCAGAACAGGGAAACAGACATCAGGAAGTAAAAGATGACAACATTAACTCAAAAAAGAAGGACTAAAAGATATAGTCATAGATCTTTCATATGGAGTATGAAAATAGGGGTAAATATCAAGGTAATCACAAAGGAAAATAACAATCCTGCACATCAAAATAATAATAAAAAAAGAAAAACATGAAGACAGCAAAAACAAAAGCAAAAGCAATGGAAAAGAGGAAAAGACAATATATAAAGAAAAATTACTCAGCACAGAAAATTCAGTGGAAAAAAGAAACTGTCAACAACCCCAAAAAAGGCATCAAAATGACAGCACTAAACTCATACCTAGACATAATTACGCTGAATGTAAAAGTACTAAATGCACCAATAAAGAGACAGAGAGTGGCAGAATGGATTAAAAAAAATGATCTGCGTATATGTTGCCTACAAGAGACACACCTTAGACATAAAGATACAAACAAACTAAAACTCAAAGGATGGAAAAGAGATACCAAACAAACAACAACCAAAAAAGAAGAGTGGCAATATTAATTTCTAACAAAATAGACTTTAAAGTCAACTCTACCACAAAGGATAAGGAAGGACCCTTTTGTGCACCCAATGACAGGGCTCCAAAATACATAAAATGAACTCTAAAAGCACTGAAAACAGAGATGGGCAGCTCTACAATAATAGTAGGAGGCTCCAACACACCACTTTTGGTGAAGGACAGAATATCCAGAAAGAAGCTAAATAAAGACAGTGAAAATCTAAATGCCACAATCAACCAACCTGATCTCATAGGCACATACAGAACACCCCACCCAACGGCAGACAAGCATATTTTCTTTTCCAATGCACATGGAACGTTCTCCAGAATAGACCACATATTAGGTCATAAGCAAGTCTTAACAGAATCCAAAACATCAAAATATCTCGAAGCACCTTTTCTGACCGTAAAGGCATAAAAGTAGAAACCAATAACACAAAGCAAGTGAAAAAAAAATCGAACACACAGAAACTAAACAACACCTTGCTGAAATACTACTGGGTTATAGAAGAAATTAAGGATGGAATAAAGAAATTCGTAGAATCAAATGAGAATGAAAACACTTCCTACCAAGACCTGTGGGACACAGCAAAAGCAGTGCTCACAGGTCAATTTATAGCAATAAATGCACACATCCAAAAGAAGAAAAGGCCAAAATCAAAGAATTATCCCTACAACTCAAAGAAATAGAAAGAAAGCAGCAAAAGAAGTCCTAGGGTACCAGTAGAAACAAAATAATAAAAATTAGAGCAGAATTAAATGAAATAGAAAAAAGAAAAACAATTGAAAGAGTTAACAAGACCAACAGCTGGTTCTATGAAAAGATCAACAAAATCGATAAACCATTGGCCAAATGAACAAAAGAAAAATAGGAGAGAAAGCAAATAACCCAAATAAGAAATGAGATCGGCAATATTACAACAGACCCAACTGAAATTAAAAGAATCATAACAGAATATTATGAAAAATTGTACTCCAACAAATTTGAAAACCTAGAAGAATTGGATAAATTTCTAGAAACACACTACCTACCTAATCTAACACAAACAGATATAGAACAACTAAATAAACCTATAACAAAAGAAGAAAAGATAATTAAAAATTCCCAATAAATAAAAGCCCTGGCCCTGATGACTTCACTGGAGAATTCTACCAAACTTTCAGAGAAGTGTTAACACCACTACTATTAAAGGTATTTCAGAACATACCAAAGGATGGAATACTCCCAATCTCATTCTAAAAAAAAAAGACACCACAAAAAAAGAAAATTACAGACCAATATTCCTCATGAACTTAGACACAAAAACCCTCAGCAAAATTCTAGCCAACAACATATTGAAAAAGTAATTCACCATGACCAAGTAGGATTCATAGTAGGTATGCTGAGATGGTTTAACATTTAAAAAACAATCAGTGTAATCCATCATATAAATAAAAGACAAGAACCACATGGTCTTATGGATTAATGCAGAAAAGGCATTTGACAAAGTCCAACACCCATTCATGATAAAGACTCTCAGCAAAATAGGAATAGAAGGAAAATTCCTCCACATAATAAAGGGCATTTATGTAAAGCCAACAGCCAACAGCACCCTAAATAGAGCAAGTCTGAAATCATTCCCCTTGAGAACGGGAACCAGACAAGGATGCCCTTTATCATCACTTTTATTCAACATTGTTCTGGAGGTCCTAGCCGGAGCTATTAGTCTAGGGGAAAAAAAAAAAAAAGCATCCAAATTGGTAAGGAAGAAATAAACTATCTCTATTTGCAGATGATATGATTTTATACACAGAAAACCCTAAAGAATCCACAAGAAAACTACTGGAACTAATAGAAGATTTCAGCAAAGTATAGGGACACAAGATAAACATGCAAAAACCAGTTGGATTCCTCTATATGAGCAAAGAGAAAGTCAAAGAGGAAATCATGAAATCAATACCATTTACAATAGCCCCAAGAAGATTAAATACTTAGGAACAAATCTAACCAGAGACACAAAAGACCTATACAAAGAAAACTATGAGACACTGCCACAAGAAACCGAAAGAGACCTACATAAGTGAAAAAACATACCTTGTTCTTCAATGGGAAGACTCAAGATGGTGAAAATGTTTATTCTACTCCAAGCAATCTGTAGATAAATGCAAGCCTGATCCAAACTCCAATGGCATTTTTTAATGAGATGGAGAAACAAATCACCAAGTTCATATGGAAAGGGAAGAGGCCCTAGATAAGTAAAACAGTACTGAAAAATTAGAACAAAGTGGGAGGCCTCACACTACCTGATTTTAGTGCATATTTCAACACCAGGGTAGTCAAAACAGCCTGGTACTGGCACAACAGCAGGTACATAGACCAATGGAACAGAATTGAGAATTCAGACATAAATTCATCCATGTATGAGCAGCTTGTATTTAACAAAGGCCCAAAGTCCATTAAATGGAGAAAAGACAGTCTCTTTAACAAATGTTGCTGGAATAACTGGATATCCATCTGCAAAAAAATGAAACAAGACCCATACCTCTCACACCATGCAGAAAAACTAACTCAAAATGGATCAAAGACCTAAATATAAAATCTAAAATGATAAAGATCATGGAAGAAAAAATAAGAAGAACTCTAGTAGCCCTCAAACATAGCATAAACAGTATACAAAACATTGCCAACAATGCACAAACACTGGAAGGTAAAGTCGATAACTGGGAGCTTCTAAAAATGAAACACTTATCCTCATCCAAAGGCCTCACCAAAAGAGTAAAAAGACTACCTATAGACTGGGAAAAAAAATTTTGGCTACAACAAATCCGATCAGTGTCTAAATCTTTAAAATCTACAAGATACTGCCAAACTTCAACAACAAAAAGACAAATAAACCAATTAAAAAATGGGCAAAGGGTATGAACAGAAACTTCACCAAATAAGACGTTCAGGCGGCTAACAGCTACGTTAGGAAACGCTCATGATCAATAGCCTTTAGAGAAATGCAAATCAAAACTACAATCAGATACCATCTTACCACAACGAAGCTGGCTCTAATCTAAAAAACACAAAATAACAAATGTTGGAGAGGTTGTGGAGAGACTGGAACACTTATACACTGCTGGTGGGAATGTAAAATGGTACAACCACTTAGGAAATCGATTTGGCGTTTCCTTAAAAAGATAGGAGTACCATACGATCCAGCAATCCCACTCCTTGGAATATAGTGTAGAGAAATAAGAGCCCTACAAGAATAGATATATGCACACCCATGTTCACTGCAGCACTGTTACAATAGCAAAGAGATGGAAACAATCAAGGTGCGCACCAATGGATAAATGGATAAACAAATTATGGTATATTGACACAATGGAATAGGATGGAACAATAGAGAAAAACAATGAATCCATGAAACATCTCATAACATGTAGGAATCTGGAAGGCATTATGCTGATTGAAATCAGTCACAGGACAAATATTGCATGAGACCACTATTATAAGAACTCAGGAAAAGGTTTAAACACAGAAGAAAACATTCTATGATGATTATGAGAATGGGGAAGGAGGAAGAGGGATATTCACTAATTACAGAGTAGACAAGAATCATTTTAGGTGAAGGGAAGGACAACACACAATACAGGGGAAGTCAGCACAACTGGATTAATCCAAAAGCTAAGCAGTTTCCTGAATACAACGAAACACTTTGAGAGACAGAGTAGCAAGGGTGGGGGTCTGGGGACCGTGGTTCAGGGGACATCTAGGTCAACTGACATAACAAATTGTGTTAAGAAAGTATTCCACATCCCACTTTGATGAGTGGTGTCTGGGGTCTTGAAAGTTAGCAAGCGGCCATATAAGATGTATCAATTGATCTCAATCCACCTGGAGCAAAGGAGAATGAAGAACACCAAAGACTCAAGGAAATAACTAGATGGTGCCCGGTTACCACCAATGACTGCACTGAAAGGGAACACAACAGAGAATCTCTGATGGAGCAGGAGAAAAGTGGAATGCAGACCTCAAATTCTAGTAAAAGAGACCAGGCTAAACGGTCTGACTGAACACTGGAAGGGCTCCAGAGGTCATGGCCCTTGGACTCTCTGTTAGCCCAAAACTAAAACCATTCCGAAGTCACTTCTGCAGACAAAGATTAGACTGGACTATAAGACATAAAATGGAACTGGTGAGGATTGTGCTTCTTAGCTCAAGTAGACACATTGTGACTGTGTGGGTAGAGCCTGTCTGAAGGCGAGATGAGAAGGCAGAGGGGGACAGGAACTGGATGAATGGACACAGCAAATACACAGGGGAGAAAGGAGAGTGCTGTCACATTGTACGGAGAGCAACTAGGATCACCTTAACCATGTCTGTATAAGTTTTTTGTATGAGAAACTTACTCGAATTGTAAACTTTCACTTAAAGCACAATAAAAAGAATACTTAATATTAAAAAAAAGAATTGTTATCCATACACATTTGCTAAATATTTACTTCTGAAAAACTTCCGTATACCATAACTTCCCCATTACCCTCACTCTGTTTATGATTTTTAAACTAAGCTCAAAAATTTCAAATTAGAACAATTTTATATCTTGCTATTATTATTTCACTTAAAGTAAATTTATTGCCAATCATAGCTTTTATAACAAAATATTAATTCTTTTTCCTTTGCAAATAATTCATTTGATTGGACTATATATATATACATTTTTTCTCAATGAGTCCATTTTTCAATTTCTTGTTTATAATTTCTTTTCTTATCCACTCCAAGCCTGTAAATACAATTTACAGAATGTAGTAGCAAGTTTTGATATAAGACCCTGGATTCACTTTGGGAACCCTGGTAACATAGCGGTTAAGAGCTACAGCTGCGAACCAAAAGGTTAGCAGTTCAAATCCACCAGGTGCTCCTTGGAAACCCTATGGAGCAGTTCTACTCTGTCGTGTAGGGTTGGTAGGAGTCAGAACCCACTCGATGGCAACGAGTTTTAGGGAACTTACTTTTTGCTACATAAAAAAAGAAAATATAGCCACCAATTTACATATTATTTAGGTCAACAGTTAGGTTATCAAACACTTATCATTTATTAGTCACTGTGCAGGTCATGGTGCCACGAATAGTGATGTTTATGGTCTCCAGATACCAAAAGAAAAATGAGTAGTGATGGTGAACATTTAGAAATTTATTTCATCTAATAAAAAGTAAATACTTTTTTTCTGATTTTGGTGCTCTACCCACTATCATCTGATGCCTATAGCCACGTTTTCTTAGCATTAGAAATATTTGTTTGTTTTTCTGTGAAAGTAATTTACTAGTGAGAGCACCTTTCGTGAGGAAAGGGGTCATGTGCACCCTCTGAGGGAGGCTGAGGAATATACTCAGCATTGCATAATCCAGTATATCAGCTGATGCCTTATTGTTTTCCTTGGCAATTTTATTGCATACTCCCAGAAATAAAACAAATTAAGAGAACAGTTTATTGTGATACACTCAGTGACTATTTTTGAAAGCTGGAAGGATATATTTATTTTTACCTTTCAAATATTTTTGATATGAAAATAAAATGGCAGAAATCTTAATGAAAAGTATAATTTCTGGGATTATATCCTTCTCTTTGGGACTCCTAATTAATTCTATAAAACTTGAGAAGAACAAAAGAATTTATTTTGTATTCTCCTATGTAATTTCCATCTATCCTATATCAGTATTTTTGAAGATTGGGTTACTTCAGAGTTTATGTCTTATTTTGTTAGAAAAAATTTTAAAAACTACCAAATTGTTTTAACAATGGTCTTTACCACTTACACAAATCTAATTCCCCTTCAACATTGAAATTTTACCCTCTGTGTACTTAGCTACATTCCCAAATTTCTCACTGGAATGACAAGATTTTGTTAATTTTAGATGAGTGGAATCACAAACATGAATTTTTGTCTAGAATGTGGGCAATTACTTATAATATTCTAGTTTATGCTGTAGTATAACACCAGTGATTTAAAAAAATCTCTGTCATAAAACCACAATAGTGGATTTCTGGATCACGCTGCATGTTATCTTGGGATTTGTCCTCCCTCAGGGACACAGGCTGATGGTGCTTCCCTCATTGTGAAGCAACAGCAATTTATGGAAGATGTAAAACTCAAAACCCAGTGCCGTCGACTCAATTCTGACTCATAGCGACCCTATAGGACAGAGTAGAACTGCCCCATAGAGTTTCCGAGACATAAAGAACATGGAATTTCACTCACTGGCTCTTAATTCTTGCCATGGGTTACACATGTCACTTGCACTGATGTTTCACAGTCCACACCTAACTTCAAAGAAAAGGGAAGTGCAATCTAAACTTGAGCCAGGAAGGATGAAGATCAGATGACTAACCCACATTCCTAATCAAGTAGTTCACCCTTCTGGGTCCCAACTCCTCTCCAAAGGAGACAACCAAATGTCCCATTCAGTCATGGAATAAGCTCAAAGCCCAGGATCTCTTGGTGATAAGCAGTCACCAATAAGGTCCATCTTTTATCTGATGACCTGTGAATTATCTAAATTTCCCAGTTATCCAAATATCCAGCATGTCTTGGTTGGACAGGGACAGGATAACAGAAATAAACAGTGGTATTAGGAAAGAAAGAATGAGATATCCACAGGAATCGTGGGTCCCCAGAAATTCTGAAATTCCATTAGGCAGACATTTAAAGGCCCACTATATTTCTGATGAGGAATAGTCACTGATAAGGCCACTTTTCTGCCTCCTTGGAGTAGTTTTCACATTTCATTTTTTTGATAGCATTGCCCCTGGATCTTCTCTCTGAGATATGCTTTTTAAAAGATTCATATTGCCTTATCTGCCATGATGCAAAACCCAAAAAAACCCACTGCTGTTGAGTCGATTCTGACTCATAGCGACCCTATAGGACAGAGTACAACTGCCCCATAGAGTTTCCAAGGAGCGCCTGGTGGACTCGAACTGCCAACCTTTTGGTTAACAGCCATAGCACTTAACCACTACGCCACCAGGGTTTCCTATCTGCCTTGATAATTGTGGAATATACTCTTATGGTTGCTAAAGAGTTTTTTCAACTAACTTTCTGCCCATGGTGATTGGAGTCTGTGATAAAGAGACTATCATTTGACAAGTATTTACTGCCTTCTGCTGATCACATGAGGAGCACACTTCTTCACCCCATCACGCGTTAACCTAGTGATGTGATAAACTTTGCTGAATAGCATGTGGCTGAAAGTGTCTGTATACCACTTCCAAGCCTAGAGTTTCAGCGATATTATATTTTCATATTTCTCTATTGTTTCTTCCATCATCATGAGAAGAAAATGTCTCCAGTAGGTTGTCTCTTTCAAAAACTTATTTAAGTTTTCTAAGCCTAATTTCCTCATCTAAAAATCAGTTATCAGGAGAGAGATCACTAGCTATTTCAAAAGAGAGAACAGAATTCAGATAAGTACTTCAATAGGAGATGAAGGAATCAAGGAGCCAAACAAGGGAAGCTGAATCAACCTAGAGACTCCCATCAGTATGTTGCTCCCAACACCCTGGAAACCGTCAAACAGCAGGACAAGATGGCTTCCAGGATGCCATGGGTGGGGCCCTCATGCAGAACCCAGAACCAAGGTGAGGACCAGCAGACAATATTTGAAACCATGAAGAGAGTGGCTATTTATTCGAAGTGAAATCATGGTGAGCCACGGTTACTTCCAGGAACTATAGTTGAAGTGGGGAAAGAGAGAAGGAGAAATTTGCTGACTTATCTCCTATAGCCTTTCTAATCTTCCAACAGTCTTACATTGTGATTTCCTACAAGAAATATGCTGGCAAAGGATCTTGGGAAATGTAGTTCTCCTTGGTATAGAGTCAAATAAAGTCAGTGAAAATATCTGAAAACCAAGGAGCATTACAAAACATGCTGGCTAATATGAAAAAATAAAAACCAATCATGTTGAGTCAATTACAACTCATAGCAACCGTATAGGGCAAAGCAGAACTGCCTTGTAGGGTTTTCAAGGAGCAGCTGGTGGATTTGAACTGCCAACCTTTTGATAAGTGTCAGCTTTTAACCACTGAACCACCAGGACTCCAAGCTAATAATCCAAAAAAAAATAGAGCCTGTTTTATATGCTGTGTGTGAGCATCTTCATATCTAGAGTTTTTTTTCTTAAAATCTGCTTTGTTTAATATTTTATAGCTAAACCACCTTTCCTTTTAATTAATATTTGTCTTATGTATCTTTTTGACCTTTTAAATTTCATATATTCTTTGTCTTTATATTTAAATATGCCTCCTTAAAATTTCACTCAAGTAAAATTTTGCTGAAGATAATTAAAAAATGGCTGCAGCAGTACATCAACAGGAAACTGCCAGAAATTCAAGCCGATTCAGAAAAGGATGTGGAAACTAATGGGCCGCAACTACCACAGTCTCCACCAGACTGAGTCCAGCATAACTAGATGGTGCCCAGCTACCACCACCGACTGCTCTGACAAGGATCACAATAGAGGGTCCAGGACAGAACTGGAGAAAAATGCAGAACAAAACTATAACTTACAAAAAAAGACCATACTTACTGGTCTGACAGAGACTGGAGAAACCTCGAGAGTATGGACCCTAAGTGTCCTATTAAATCAGTACTGAAGTCACTCCTGAGGTTCACCCTTCAGCCAAAATTTAGACAGACCCGTAAAACAAATCAAGACTAAATAGGCACACCAACCCAGGGGCAAGGATGAGAAGGCTGGAGGGAACAGGAAAGCTGATAATGGGGAACCCAAGGTTGACATGGGTAGAATGTTGACATGGTGTAGGATTGGCAACCAATGTGACAAAACAATATGTGTATTTATTGCCTAATGAGATATTAATTTGCTCTGTAAATCTTCATCTAAAGCATAATTTAAAAAAGAGATAGAAAAATCAAAATATCCACCTGATAACATTTGGGAATTACTATTATTTCCATCATTGCTATCACATAATAACAATTATAACATGTGCATTGTTAATTATAATTACAACATTTATTGTGCACTGTCAGGAACAGTACCAAGTACTTTTCATACATTGCACGTTCCATGCACGTATTTACCCCATGAAGTAGGTGCTATTTTCACATCCAGAGTCCTGTGGATAGTAATGGGTAGGAATGTAAACCTAGGTTGAAATTCTTAACCACTGTTACATTAACTTCAGTTCTACTTCTGGCCACGGTGGTTCTGTTTTTGTATATTAATTGATTAAATGTATTGAGGAAGACTGAGACTATAAACCCAGAGAGATAAATTTGAATATGTAAGTATATAGCCAGTGGAAGGATCTCAAAGATAATGGAATCAGGGTATTATAATGAAGAAAGATCTGGATCATTGGGATGGCAGACCAAAGAGTAAGAAACACTAACTCTTCAGATGAACTATGTGAGCACTACCCAACTGGCACAATGGTAAGTTCCATCACGTGTCTTGTCAAAGAACATATGACATACTGAAGCCATATACAGCTGTATTTCTGTATGACTTGATTCTGATCCATTGGGCAGACAACCATGTATAATGACTCTGATCTACAAGAAACATGTGCTCTGTGTGCTAGGCTTTGGGTACACAGATATACGTTCCCTTCTTCTTTTTTTTTTTTTTTTTTAGAATAAGTTGTGGTTAAATAAATATTAAAATAAAAAAATCCTGATTTGAAAGAAAAAAATAAAGAAAATGACATGGAAGGAGGGATATAATTGCTGATGTCTGGTGGATCTTGGCTAAAAGCTGAGAATACCAGAAAGATGTTTATTGTTGTTGTTATTAGGTGCAGTGGAGTTGCTTCCAACTCATAGCAATCCTATGTACCACAGAAAGAAACACTGTCCGGTCCCATGCCATACTTACAATCGTTGTTATACTTGAGCCCATAGTTGCAGACACTGTGTCAATCCATCTCATTGAGGGTCTTCCTCTTTTAAAAGCTGACCCTGTACTTTACCAGGCATGATGTCCTTCTCCAGGGACTGATCTCTTCTGACAACATGGCCAAAGTATGTAAGATGCAGTATCACCATGCTGGCTTCTAAGGAGCATTCTGGCTGTACTACTCCCAAGACAGATTTGTTTGTTCTTTTGGTATATTAAATATTCTTTGCCAACACCACAATTCAAAGGCATCAATTCTTCTTCGGTCTTCCTTATTCATTGTCCAGCTTTCACATGCATGTGAGGCAATTGAAAATATCACTAATGCTTGGAACCTGAAATACACGAAGTATGAATCTAGGAAAATTGGAAATCTTCGAAAACGAAATGGAACACATAAGCATCGATATCCTAGGCATTAGTGAGCTGAAATGGACTGGTATTGGCCATTTTGAATTGGACAACACATAGCCTACTACACCAGAAATGACAACTTGAAGAGGAATGGTGTTACATTCATCGTCAAAAAGAACAATTCAGAGGCGGGGCCAAGATGGTGGACTAGGTGGACGCTACCGCGGATCCCTCTTGCAACAAAGACTCGGAAAAACAAGTGAATCGATCACATACATAACAACCTACAAACTCTGAACAACAAACACAGACTTAGAGACAGAGAACGAACAAATACAGGCAGACAGCGATCGTTTTCAGAACCAGGAGCCAGCGTACCAGGCAGGTGACCTTCGGAGCCCGATCTGGGGCAGAGCCCAGGGGGGCAGACGGCACAGACAAGGGCCCCAGCCCTACCCCCCGAACTCACCCCGGGAGGGAGCCTAGCCGGTTGGCACGGGCGGCGTAGTGGCGCAGCCAGTGGGAGAAGCACCCGGGAGGCAGTGACAGATCTTGGAGCGGGGAGAGCAGCGTCCCAGCCAGGGAGCCGTCCCACTGGGATTTTGGCTGGCGCGGGCTGGGCGTGAGCGCGGGGACCAGTTATATTTCTCAGAATTGACCCCGGGGGCGGGCCCAGCCGTTCGTGCGGGCGATGCCCACCCAGTTAGCGAAAGCGGAACGGCGCACCGGAGGGAGAAGTCCCCGAGAGGAAGTGACTGGTCTTGGAGCGGGGAGAGCAGCGTCCGAACCGGGGAGCTGTCCCGCCGGGATTTTGGCGGGCGTGGGTGGAGCGTGAACACAGGGATCAGCTCTATATTCTAAGGTGCTACACTCCTAGATCTCTGATCCCTCCCCAGGCGGCTCCATTAACATCCAAATACCCTGAGCCAGAGGGAGAATTCAGATAGGGATCTGACTGCATTTTTTTTTAGCTGATTACCTGGAAAAACTAGTTTCCCGGTGATGGCTCGGAGACAGCAGTCCATATCAAACCACATAAAGAAACAGACCATGACAGCTTCTCCAACCCCCCCAAACAAAAGAATCAAAATCTTTCCCAAATGAAGATACAATCCTGGAATTATCAGATACAGAATATAAAAAACTAATTTACAGAATGCTTAAAGACATCACAAATGAAATTAGGCTAACTGCAGAAAAAGCCAAGGAACACAGTGATAAAACTGTTGAAGAACGCAAAAAGATTATTCAAGAACATAGTGGAAAAATTAATAAGTCGCAAGAATCCATAGAGAGACAGCATGTAGAAATCCAAAAGATTAACAATAAAATTACAGAATTAGACAATGCAATAGGAAGTCAGAGGAGCAGACTCGAGCAATTAGAATGTAGACCGGGACTTCTGGAGGACCAGGGAATCAACACCAACATAGCTGGAAAAAAATCAGATAAAAGAATTTAAAAAAATGAAGAAACCCTAAGAATCATGTGGGACTCTTATCAAGAAGGATAACTTGCGAGTGATTGGAGTCCCAGAACAGAGAGGGGGGACAGAAAACAGAGAAAATAGTTGAAGAACTCCTGACACAAAACTTCCCTGACATCATGAAAGACGAAAGGATATCTATCCAAGATGCTCACCGAACCCCATTTAAGATTGATCCAAAAAGAAAAACACCAAGACATATTATCATCAAACTTGCCAAAACCGAAGACAAACAGAAAATTTTAAAAGCAGCCAGGGAGAAAAGAAAGGTTTCCTTCAAGGGAGAATCAATAAGAATAAGTTCAGACTACTCAGCAGAAACCATGCAGGCAAGAAGGGAACGGGACGACATATACAGAGCACTGAAGGAGAAAAACTGCCAACCAAGGACCATATATCCAGCAAAACTCTCTCTGAAATATGAAGGCGAAATTAAGATATTTACAGATAAACACAAGTTTAGAGAATTTGCAAAAACTAAACCAAGACTGCAAGAAATGCTAAAGGAGATTGTTTGGCCTGATGACCAATAATATCAGGTACAAGCACAATACAAGGTCACAAAACAGAACGTCCTGATATCAACGCAACTCAAATAGGGAAAGCACAAAAACAAACAAATTAAGATTAATTCTAAAAAATAAATAAATAAACAAAATAATACACATAACAGGGAATCATGGAAATCAATAGATAAATGATCACAATAATCAAAAAGAGGGACTAAATATAGGAGGCATTGAACGGCCAGATGGAGAGTGATACAAGGCGATATAGAACGACACAAATTAGGTTTTTACTTAGAAAAATAGGGGTAAATAATAAGGTAACCACAAAAAGGAATATCAGTTCCATAACTCAAGAAAAAAGCCAAGAAAAACGTAACGACTCAACTAACATAAAGTTAAACATTATGAAAATGAGGATCTCACAATCTACTAAGAAAAACATCTCAGCACAAAAAAGTATGTGGAAAAATGAAATGGCCAACAACTCACATGAAAAGGCATCAAAATGACAGCACTAAAAACTTATTTATCTATAATTACGCTGAATGTAAATGGACTAAATGCACCAATAAAGAGACAGAGAGTCACGGACTGGATAAAGAAACACGATCCATCTATATGCTGCCTACAAGAGACACACCTTAGACTTAGAGACACAAACAAACTAAAACTCATAGGATGGAAAAAAACATATCAAGCAAATAATAAGCAAAAAAGAAGAGGAGTAGCAATATTAATTTCTGACAAAATAGACTTTAGACTTAAATCCTCCACAAAGGATAAAGAAGGACACTATATAATGATAAAAGGGACAATTGATCAGGAAGACATAACCATATTAAATATTTATGCACCCAATGACAGGGCTGCAAGATACATAAATCAAATTTTGACAGAATTGAAAAGTGAGATAGACACCTCCACATTTATAGTAGAAGACTTCAACACACCACTTTCGGAGAAGGACAGGACATCCAGTAAGAAGCTCAATAGAGACACGGAAGACCTACTTACAACAATCAACCAACTTGACCTCATTGACTTATACAGAACTCTCCACCCAACTGCTGCAAAATATACTTTTTTTTCTAGTGCACATGGAACATTCTCTAGAATAGACCACATATTAGGTCATAAAACAAACCTTTGCAGAATCCAAAACATCGAAATATTACAAAGCATCTTCTCAGACCACAAGGCAATGAAGCTAGAAATCAATAACAGAAAAACTGGGGAAAAGAAATCAAATACTTGGAAAATGAACAATACCCTGCTGAAAAAAGACTGGGTTATAGAAGACATCAAGGAGGGAATAAGGAAATTCATAGAAAGCAACGAGAATGAAAATACTTCCTATCAAAATCTCTGGGACACAGCAAAAGCAGTGCTCAGAGGCCAATTTATATCAATAAATGCACACATACAAAAAGAAGAAAGAGCGAAAATCAGAGAACTGTCCCTACAACTTGAACAAATAGAAAGTGAGCAACAAAAGAACCCATCAGGCACCAGAAGAAAACAAATAATAAAAATTAGAGCTGAACTAAATGAATTAGAGAACAGAAAAACAATTGAAAGAATTAACAAAGCCAAAAGATGGTTCTTTGAAAAATTAACAAAATTGATAAACCATTGGCTAGACTCACTAAAGAAAAACAGGAAAGGAAACAAATAACCCGAATAAGAAACGAGAAGGACCACATCACAACAGAGCCAAATGAAATTAAAAGAATCATTTCAGATTACTACGAAAAATTGTACTCTAACAAATTTGAAAACCTAGAAGAAATGGATAAATTCTTGGAAAAATACTACCTACGTAAACTAACACATTCAGAAGTAGAACAACTAAATAGACCCATAACAAAAAAAGAGATTGAAACGGTAATCAAAAAACTTCCAGCAAAAAAAAGTCCAGGCCCAGACTGCTTCACTGCAGAGTTCTACCAAACCTTCAGAGAAGACTTTACACCACTACTACTGAAGGTATTTCAAAGCATAGAAAAAGACGGAATACTACCCAACTCATTCTATGTAGCTACCATCTCCCTGATACCAAAACCAGGTAAAGACATTACAAAAAAAGAAAATTATAGACCTATATCCCTCATGAACATAGATGCAAAAATCCTCAACAAAATTCTAGCCAATAGAATCCAACAACACATCAAAAAAATAATTCACCCTGATCAAGTGGGATTTATACCAGGTATGCAAGGCTGGTTTAATATCAGAAAAACCATTAATGTAATCCATCACATAAATAAAACAAAAGATAAAAACCACATGATCTTATCAATAGATGCACAAAACGCATTTGACAATGTTCAACACCCATTTATGATAAAAACTCTTACCAAAATAGAAATTGAAGGAAAATTCCTCAACATAGTAAAGGGCATCTATGCAAAGCCAACAGCCAATATCACTCTAAATGGAGAGAACCTGAAAGCATTTCCCTTGAGAACGGGAACCAGACAAGGATGCCCTTTATCACCGCTCTTATTCAACATCGTACTTGAAGTCCTAGCCAGGGCAATTAGGCTAGACAAAGAAATAAAGGGTATCCGGATTGGCAAGGAGGAAGTAAAGCTATCACTATTTGCAGATGACATGATCGTATACATGGAAAACCCTAAGGAATCCTCCAGAAAACTACTGAAACTAATAGAAGAGTTTGGAAGAGTCTCAGGTTATAAAATAAACATACAAAAATCACTTGGATTCCTCTACATCAACAAAAAGAACACCGAAGAGGAAATCACCAAATCAATACCATTCACAGTAGCCCCCAAGAAGATAAAATACTTAGGAATAAATCTTACCAAGGATATAAAAGACCTATACAAAGAAAACTATAAAACTCTGCTACAAGAAATTCAAAATGACATACTTAAGTGGAAAAACATACCTTGCTCATGGATAGGAAGACTTAACATAGTAAAAATGTCTATTCTACCAAAAGCCATCTATACATATAACGCACTTCCAATCCAAATACCAATGTCATATTTTAAGGGGATAGAGAAACAAATCACTAATTTCATATGGAAGGGAAAGAAGCCCCAGATAAGCAAAGCATTACTGAAAAAGAAGAAGAAAGTGGGAGGCCTCACTCTACCTGATTTTAGAACCTATTATACAGCTACAGTAGTCAAAACAGCCTGGTACTGGTACAACAACAGGCACATAGACCAGTGGAACAGAATTGAGAACCCAGATATAAATCCATCCACATATGAGCAGCTGATATTTGACAAAGGACCAGTGTCAGCCAATTGGGGAAATGATAGTCTTTCTAACAAATGGTGCTGGCATAACTGGATATCCATTTGCAAAAGAATGAAACAGGACCCATACCTCACACCATGCACAAAAACTAACTCCAAGTGGATCAAGGACCTAAACATAAAGACTAAAACGATAAAGATCATGGAAGAAAAAATAGGGACAACCCTAGGAGCCCTAATACAGGGCATAAACAGAATACAAAACATTACCAAAAATGACGAAGAGAAACCAGATAATTGGGAGCTCCTAAAAATCAAACACCTATGCTCATCTAAAGACTTCACCAAAAGAGTAAAAAGACCACCTACAGACTGGGAAAGAATATTCAGCTATGACATCTCAGACCAGCGCCTGATCTCTAAAATCTACATGATTCTGTCAAAACTCAACCACAAAAAGACAAACAACCCAATCAAGAAGTGGGCAAAGGATATGAACACACATTTCACTAAAGAAGATATTCAGGCAGCCAATAGACACATGAGAAAATGCTCCCGATCATTAGCCATTAGAGAAATGCAAATTAAAACTACGATGAGATTCCATCTCACACCAACTAGACTGGTATTAATCCAAAAAACACAAAATAATAAATGTTGGAGAGGCTGCGGAGAGATTGGAACTCTCATACACTGCTGGTGGGATTGTAAAATGGTACAACCACTTTGGAAATCCATCTGGCGTTATCTTAAACAGTTAGAAATAGAACTACCATACAACCCAGAAATCCCACTCCTGGGAATATACCCTAGAGATACAAGAGCCTTCACACAAACAGATATATGCACACCCATGTTTATTGCAGCTCTGTTTACAATAGCAAAAAGCTGGAAGCAACCAAGATGTCCGTCAACGGATGAATGGGTAAATAAATTGTGGTATATTCACACAATGGAATACTATGCATCGATAAAGAACAGTGACGAATCTCTGAAACATTTCATAACATGGAGGAATCTGGAAGGCATTATGCTGAGCGAAATGAGTCAGAGGAAAAAGGACAAATATTGTATAAGACCTCTATTATAAGATCTTGAGAAATAGAAAAAACGGAGAACACATACTTTTGTGGTTACAAAGGGGGGAGGGAGGGAGAGGGTTTTTTATTGATCAATCAGTAGATATGAACTGCTTTGGGTGAAGGGAAAGACAACACACAATACAAGGAAGGTCAGCCTAATTGGCATGAGAAGGACTGGTCAGCGGGGGGGGAGAGAGATGCTGATGAAGAGTGAGCCAATTAAATTAGGTGGACACTGGAGAGTGTGTTGGCAACTCTTGACTGGAGAGGGGATGGGAAGATAGAGAGAGAGGGAAGATGGCAAATTGGCACGAAACGAGAGACTGAAAGGGTTGACTCAATAGGGGGAGAGCAAGTGGGAGAAGGGAGTAAGATGTATGTAAACCTACATGTGACAGACTGATTAGAATGGTAAATGTTCACTTGAAGCTTAATAAAAATTAATTAAAAAAAAAGAAAAAAGAACAATTCAAGGTCTATCCTGAAGTACAGTGCTGTCAGTGATAGGATAATATCCATAGGCCTATAAGGAAGACCAGTTAATATGACTATCATTCAAATTCACACAGTAACCACTAAGAACAAAGTTGAAGAAATTGAAGATTTTTTTCAGTTTCTGTAGTCTGAAATTGATTGAACATGCAATCAGGATGCACTGATAATTACTGGTGATTGGAATGTGAAAGTTGGAAACAAAGAAGAACAATTGGTAGTTGGAAAATACGGCCTTGGTGATAGAAACAACGCCGGAGATTGAATGATAGAGTTTTGCGAGACCAATGACTTCTTCATTGCAAATACCTTTTTTCACCAACATAAACGGCGACTATGCACATGGACCTCGCCAGATGGAATACACAGAAATCAAAACGACTACATCTACGGAAAGAGACAAAGGAAAAGCTCAATATCATCAGTCAAAACAAGGCCAGGGGCTGACTGTGGAACAGAAAGATTTTTATCTGTGTTAATTATTGACTATTCAAAGGCATTTGACTGAGTAGACCATAACAAATTTTGGATAACATTGCAAAGAGTGGGAATTCCAGGGCAGTTAATTTTGCTCATGCGGATTCTCTACATAGACCAAGAGGCAGTAATTGCAACACAACAATGGGACACTGCTTAGTCTGAAATCAGAAAAGATGTGCATCAGGATTGTATCCTTTCACCATACTTATTCAATCTGTATGCTGAGCAAGTGATCTGAGATGGACTATATGAAGAAAGCAGCATCAGGATTAGAGAAGCAGAACACACAGCCTTGCCTGTTGAAAGTGAAGAGGACTTGAAGCACTTGCTGATGAAGATCAAAGACTACAGCCTTCAGTATGAATTGCACCTCAAAATAAAGAAAACAAAAATCCTCACAACTGGACCAGTAACCAACATGATGATAAACGGAGAAAATACTGACGTCGTCAAGGACTTAATTTTACTTTGATCTACATTTAACTCCAATGGAAGCAGCAGTCAAAAAAATCAAAGGATGTATTGCATTTGGCAAATTGGCTGCAAAAGCCCTCTTTAAAGTGTTAAAAAGCAAAAATGTTGCTTTGAGGACTAAGGTGCACCTGACCCAAGCCATTGTATTTTCAGTTGCCTCTTATGCATGTGAAAGATGGACAACGAGTAAGGAAGACCAAAGAAGAATCGATGCCTTAGAATCACGGTGTTGGTGGAAAATATTGAATATAAAATGGACTGTCAAAAGAATAATCAAATTTGTCTTCGAAGAAGTACAGCGAGAATGCTCCTTAGAAGTGAAGATGGGACATATTATGAGGAGGAACCAGTCCCTGGAGAAGGACATCATGCTTGGTGAAGTAGAGGGTAAGCAAAAATGATGGATTAACACAGTGGCTGCAATAATGGGCTCAAACATAGAAATGATAGTTAGGTTGGGGCAAAATGGGGCAGTGTTTCATTATGATGCACATAGGGTCGCTCTGAGTAGGAACCGACATGAAGGAACCTAACAACAACAATTTAAAATACTAAAAGGTTTTCTCCAGTCTAGATTCTTTGCTTGGAACGTTTAGTCTATTTACATTTGCTGAAAAACTTATGTTTTTCAGCTTATTAGTGTTTTTATTTTAAATTAAAAAAAAACTTTATATTATTCAATGTACTGATTTTTAGTTACCTGTCTTCTCCATGTGCCCCCTTCATCTCATTCTTGTCTTCTTTGGATTGATTATTTTTTGCTTTTCACAATTTCTTTGTATCATTTAAGACAATATGCACTTTACTTCTTTATGTTTAGTGATAATCTAGGACAATGTACCATACACTTAATCAAAAACTAATTTTATTACAACTTCATCTACTCCAACAATAAAAGGTATTATATATTTTAACTCGTATCTTCACAGCTATTGCTGTCTAACAAAACACCACAAAACTTGGCGGTTTAAAACAATAAGTTATTATCTCCCCAGGATTCTGGGTTGAGTGGGTTGGTTCTCTGCTGGAATGTCTATTTTGAAGTTGCAATCAGATACTGGCTGGAGTCATCTGAAAACCTGTTGGGCTGGATGTCCAAGAATACTTCTTCACTCCCATGTCTAGTGCCACAATGCTGCTCCGTGGGACCTCTCTCTCCAGCAGACAATTATGGGCTTTTTATGTGACCTACAAGTTCTTGACCGAGTTCTCAGCCACTCTACTTGGTGCCATTCACTGAGAAAGAATTTTCTGCAGATTTCCTGGACCTACTTGAGGAGCTGGGAGGTTAATTTCTAGCTAACTCAGACAGAATTGTGTTGTCCCTTACATTCCCTGGTTTATTCAGAGTTCTTCTGAATCCTCACCTTTAGGGGCCTTGTAGTTTATCTCCTGTTGTCCATGAAACACAGAGCCATGAAAGTTGATACAGCATTGTTTTTTTATTTGCTTTGACTAACATTCTGGTAAAGAAGCTATTTCCTTCTGCCTTATTGTTCTAATTACTGTTTTTATTTGTGTATGTGTGTGTCTGTGGTATATATATGCAGTTCTTTAATGCATGAAAGAAAAACTTAGATCTACATACCTATAATGTGTTTCCAAGTCTATCTATTCAACTAGCTCTGTGTGTTGGTTATGATACCTCATCTGCCATGTTTCCAGGTACTGAAGTCTCTGTCATGTTATTTTCACATTACTAACTTAAATTTAATCTTGATTATGTATATATTTTTAATTTTAGGAATGCTGTTTTTATAGACGGAATAGCTGTATATCAGAGAAGCTAACTTACCCAAGGTACATGTTCTTAGTTGACTGATCCCAGATGGCAACCCCTGGCCTTCTCACAGAAAAATCTAAGTGGTTTTTCCTCAACCACATTGTTTTTGATTTTTCACTTCTAGAACATCTTAAAACTTTAATCAAAGCCAAAGTGGTAAGACTTCTCTGTAATATAAAATAATTCTAAACAGATAATAATATTATTTTCAGAACAATGGTTCCAGATTATATGAAGTAGGGAAAGAGAATTATAACCCCTTTTATTCAAATGTAGTTGATACCTTTATTATGGGTTTTAGGTAACACATATATTCCCCTAAGCACTATTCCAGTGTGTGTGTGTGTGTGTGTATCCACAAAGCACAGCAGTTTAAAACAACAATTATTTATTTTGCAAATGAATTTGCAATTTCAGCAGGTTTCATCAGGGACAGCTCATCTCTACTCCACACTTCATCAGTGGAAGTGGCTCAACTGGGAGCTGAAAGATACACTTGCATGATGTGCCACCAAGGACTGAAAAAATGGCTTTGAATTTGGCTGGGCTCTCAGCTGGGGATGTGCAGTAGAAGTCTTGGTTTCTCTCTTTGTCACAGCATGGTGATTATATAATTGCACTAACACAATTACTCTTAAGACACTTCTTAAAACAGGGAATGGGGCAGCATACAGTCACTTGCAATTCTAAAATTCTGGTAGAAATTGTTGCCAGCTCCTTAATTAAGATTCAGTGTGATTCTCTGGGAATTATTCTACATGATTTTTGCCTCTGCTTTCTGAGTTACCCTTGCTCTACCATAAGAAAACTGAGTAGTCACCTCAATCAGCTTACTCTTTAGACCAAACTAGTGATACCTCTGTCAGAAAAACATGCTTGCAAACATTGCGAGTTTTCCATGAATCTTACTGGAATTTACTCCATTAGACAAAACCCACAACTACCAACCTTGGGCTTCCTGTGACTCTGCTGCACTACAGTGCCATAAAACATTTTAGTAGTCCTATTTATTTTTAACTAAAGAGAATTTACAAGACTCTCAAGATTTATAGAAGGTCTTTTGTCTGTTTGGATGTTTATTTAAGGTAAAAAAAAATTAAATCGTCCTGAAGCCTTAATAAATGATTTTAGAATCACGACTTGTGTTGGATCTTTGGCCTGAGGCTCTGTCTTAATTTGACACCTCTTCGCTGAAAGAAAGTTTTATTTTTGAATCCACTGTGTACTGACTCCTTTGTACACAATATATTGTTTTCTTCAGCTCATCTCTCTACTCTTAGGTTTTAACATAGGTCATGAAAAGCCAATTAGCATTTTTATATTCTGTCTGGAAGTTTCTTTAACAAATTTTCCCACAGCAACATTTTGCAAATATTTCTTGATGTCTTCTTACGTATTTTATGTTTGATGGTCACATTGGGTCCTTATTTCATTTGAATTTATTTTATCTTCATTATGTGATTTAGGATCTACATTTAGTTTTCAAAAGGTATTATCCCCATCAAAATTAATGATTTCTATTATTTATCAAAAAATACAAATTATACACTTATCATATGCTATTTAGAAACTCAGTCACTCATACTTATTGCCAGAGCCCTAATTTCAGAGCAAAAACACCACTGCAAATTATGACAGGAGGACGAATATAATTTTTAATTAATTTACCATATATAAAAAGTCATATAGGAACAATGCAGCCAGATTGGCAAAGTAAGAGCAAAATAACTTGATACAACACAAAAGAAGAATTTAAATGGGATGAACAAAATAACAAAACAATATTTTAGAAACGTAACCTGTATCCAGTTTTGTTGCTGCCCTTTTGGCAAATTATGCTCAGCATTGATATCACATAAAATATTTTTCCAGCCACCTCCTCAAGGCCCCCTTGACTTCTTTATTTCTCACAGTGTATATAAGAGGGTTCAAGACAGGTGTGAAGATGGTATAAAACACTGAGACCACCTTATCATGGTCCTCTGAATCGTTAGATTTGGGCCTCATGTAGATGAACATGATGGTGCCATAGAAGAGTCCCACAACCACCAGGTGAGAGGAGCAGGTCTTAAAGGCTTTTTTCCGGGCTCCAGCTGACCGCATGCGGAGCACTGCAGCCAGGATAAGGCTGTATGAGGCCAAAACGAGAGACAAAGGGATCAAGAGCATCTGAATGCAGCAGACATACATGAAAAACTCAAAAATCGTGGTGTCGGCACAGGCAAGGCGTACCAGTGATGGTGCTTCACAAAAAAAGTGATTGATTTCCCATGAGTGACAGTAAGGGAAGCTCAAAGTGGCACCAGCCTGCATCAGCCCATCGATCCCTCCCAGGAGCCAGGAACCTGATGTCATGAGTAAACAGAGCTTCTGACTCATGAGAATGGGGTAGCACAGTGGGTGACATATGGCCACATAGCAGTCATAGGACATGGCCATTAAGAGGAAGCATTCACTCCCTCCCAGAGTGAGAAGCAGGAAGATCTGGACTCCACAGCCAGTGGGAGAGATAGACCTAGTGTCCATCAGGTAGTTGGCTGCCATTTTGGGAACGATGGTGGAGACCAGCATCATGTCCATGAAAGAAAGCTGGCTAAGCAGGAAGTACATGGGCATGTGGAGTTGAGGGTCCACATGAATGAGAATGATCATAAGGGTGTTGCCCATCAGCCCATCGATCCCTCCCAGGAGCCAGGAACCTGATGTCATGAGTAAACAGAGCTTCTGACTCATGAGAATGGGGTAGCACAGTGGGTGACATCAGTGAGGTGATGAAGATCATAAGCACCATGGCAAACAGGAATAGGTGGATCTGTGTGTGGTTAAAGAGCCCTAGAAGAATGAAGTTTATTCCTGTAGTGCCGTTGGCATTGACCATGGCTCTACTGGTGCCTGAAAGATGTAAGAATGATGCAGAAGTGAGATTTGCTTAAAAGGAAGCTTGTACATATCTTTATGAAAACTTGATCAAATGACTTGGGAAATCTCAGACTTGGAGGGCTAATTACTACTTTAATCTTTCACTTACAAACAAGATTTTTGCCATAGCATACTACTATCCATCTCTACTATCCATCTCTGCTGTTACTATACATTATTTTTTATTCACACAAAATTAGATAACACATACATATACAGTAGTACAAATATACCTCTATTGTTTTTTAATAATTTGTCAGTATGCCACACGTAATTTACTCATGGTGTTAAGAAATATTACTTATGCAATCCGAGTTCTTTACACTTTTGGTATTTCTATATTGAAGGAAATTCATATTTATGCACTTTAGTAGGTATTGAGGTGATATGACTATAGTTATTACTTTTGCATGTGTTTTAGATATTTGCTTAATGTATTCTCACATGATTTTCTTCAATATCAAGACAAATTAAAATTTCAAAAGTTTCAAAAAAAATTACAACCAATAAAACTAAGTTTGATGGGGAAAAAACAGAAGCAAAAATTCTCTATTCCACACTTACATGCAGCCTGTGCTCTAAACACACTAGGCTTTCAGCCGCCACAGATTCTACTGTACCCATCACCACATCATTTATATTATCATGACTTGCGTTCCGGATCATGGTGCCTACATCTCGTTAAGTTTAGAACCCCCTCAACAATTAGACTTTTATGTATTATGTTCTTAAACAATGCTGCTGGTTTTAATTTATATATCCATTCTAAGGGAGCCCTGGTGCCACAGTGGTTAAGCTTTCGGCAGCTAACCAAAAGGTTGGCAGTTCAAACTCACCACCCACTCCTTGGAAACTCAATGGGGCAGGTCTACTCTGTCCTATAGGGTCAGAATTGACTTGACAGCACAGGTGTTTTGGATTTACCCATTCAAAAAAAAGTTAATAATTTCATAAATGAACATAATTCATATTGCATGTAATTTTCATATAAATTTGGATATCAATAATCTTATACTTTTAAAAGTAGAAGACAAAAACTAATCCATTAATTATGACTTATCCAAATGATATTCTCATATAATGAACCTGAGGTCCAACATCTCCCACAGGTAAAATATACAGGTACTCATTCACTTTCAGAATAGCTCCTCTTTTCACTAGAACCTACAACTTCCGTTTCTTTTACGTCTAAGTATTTTTGGTGGTAGAAATGGATGCACAAGTAAATGGATTCACCTATTATACTTAGGTAGGTGGTGTTTTTGCTCACAAATTCAAATTGTCAAAGAGAGCTGTGAATTCAGGATTACCAACAGTATTATGTTTGGACTTCATTCATAATCTGTGGTGTAGTAAATCCTTTTTTAGTTTTTCTGTAACTTATTTGGAAAACATTGCAAATTTTGTGAATGGTCTATGATCTTCACACCTTAAATACATATTAAAAATTTTTTGATTCTTAGTATATACCAACAATGACTTTCATATCATTAAAATATGTAGATGTTCCATTTTTCAAAATTTATATAAATATGCTATAATAGTGAGCATATCATTCTTTTATGCTTTGTTCCCTCAAATATATATATTTTGAGTGAAATATATATATATTCAGTTTAATATATTGTTAACTACTGCCAATTTTTATTACATCATATATATGCAATTTATATATATATAAATATAGATGTATATATATATAATGTTTATTTAAGAATACTTAGCTTCTTTCCAATCTTTTGTTAATATAACCCATATCCTTGTGCATGTGGCAATAGTTTCTCAAGTAAATATTTTACTAGAATATTTTGGGCTTAAGATAATTGCATCTCCACCTTTTACACTCCAGTCAACTGTCAATTTGTGTGATAATTCCTCCACATATTTTACTGTTAGATGCGATAATTAACAGCAATCATATAAGTGTGAAAATAAATTTAAATTGCATGTCACTTAAGTTACATGGCAGAAACTGTTTTAATCTATTCATCGACCTCATGGATTTGTTCTGCAAACTGTTACTATCTCTTATTCATGGTTTCTAGTTTGGCTTTTTCTTAATAATTTAAAGAATTTCCCATGTATTTTGTAATTTATATATTTATATATATAATTTACATATCTTTATAACTTGTTATTTATATGCATTGTGAATATCTTCTCCAGTTGATTTTATATATTTGACATTTTTGTTATTTTGGACTGAAGTTTTGCATTTTATCTTACATATATTTGGGATACTTATATGATATTAATAATTTAATATTAATGTTCTGCATTTCATTAATAGGCTACCATTTTAAACAATTTCAATGTTATTTGGATCAAACAACTTGTTATTGGTATATATATAAGTTGTTTGAATCTATGATCATTGTTGATTTAATATTACGTTGTACTGTCTTTGCATGCATGAATATTTAACATATTAAACTCACAAAATGTATTGCTATAGTTCATCTTTTAATTTGTAGTCTCTGATTTTTTTTTTTTAAACAAAATAGGGATAATCAGTGTCCTTAAAGGCCATTAAAACATAGGTGTAAAGTAGTCTGTGTCTGTAGATTTTTTTTTTTTAAATAATGTATTCACTTTCCTATTAGTTTCAGGTAAGCTGTGTTTTCCTATTACTTTTTAAATTCATATGACTTTCTATTTTTAAGGAAACATTTTCCTTTCCTAATCTATTTTCTTTGTTAGCGTTTCTTACTGCATTGGGTGGACGGACAGGTCTGTGTCTCTGGCTGCCGCTGAACTGGAGGTCCTGACACGCAAAGTTCATTCACTTAAGCCGGCCCTGGGTCAGGGCACACTGGGTATAGACATACAAGTTACGAGTTGCTTAAATAACACGAAGACTAGGAGTCAGAACTCTAAAGACCTGTCCATATTTTGTTCACAAATATGTGTGATATTTGGGGAAGGTCACTTACTTTCCTATGAGCCACTCTCCTTGTTTCTAGACTGGGAAAATTCGCAGACTTTGGTAGACAGCTGTACTGGAGCACTGGTTTCATTTGTTTCCAGCGGGGCTCATTCTCTGCTTCCGCGATTTGATAACCACCTGCTAAGGCCCTGAGCTTAAGGGCAGCTTTCCAGTGTTTCTCAGATGCCAAGATTCAATGAATATGATTTTGAAAGTCTTCTGTAGATTTAAATTTAAGATGAAATTATTTTAAATTAACAGTATTTGAAAATGTTATTATATCAGGCATTCTATTCGCTGGACAAACAGTTCATATAATGTGAAATAAATGTATATTTCACATTTAATCAGGATGAATTACGAAGTTCAGAAAAGTTACATGACTGATCTAATAATAAACATTTAAACTGGTAGCTGCATTCATCTGAAGGTTGTCTAAACGTAAAAGTTCATATTTAATGGCCAGGTTTCTAGAGTTTGAATACCTATGCCACTGTTTAGTAGTTGGATAAATTTGAGCAATATGCTTAAACCTCAGTTTCGTTATGTGTAAAATGAGATGACATAATAGTATCTACTATAGGATTATTTGATAATTACAAAATAAAATGTATATAAGTACATTGGAGAATGCATGGACAAGAAGATAGCTCTATAAAGTTATTGATTATTATCATTATTATATTATTATTGGTCACCCATAGATGTTTCCTACCAAAATATTTTGAAAGAAAAATTAGTATTTTCCCATAACTCACATGTAATGTAATGTTACTTATTTCATATCAAAGAACAAAAATATCATTACATATCAGTCTTCATTTTTCAGCATAAGTGACATGTTTTCTGTGTTCCTTTAGATTTTTCTGTCGTCCTCTGTCTGTCTACCTTCTATGAATTTATTTTAAACATAGAGGAAACACTCACGACCATGGTAAATTAAATTATTCCAAGGCTATTAGGTTATTTGATTATTAATTTTGCAATGTGTTCTCATGCCTTTAATATTCAACGTGTTATAAGAATTGTAATAGATATCATGAAACTTGTCATAAATTCAATAATGTCTCAAAATTCAATCAAAATTTTTTAAAATAGCAGGTAAAAAGAAAAAATATTATCTCTATTTCACATCAAAAAGTCAGTTGTTCCCAAGTGAATTCAATTCTGTGTAATTCCACACTACCAAAGTAGAAGAGGGATATGCAGGTCAGATAAATTTCTAGTTGTCTATAATATTTCTGTACAATTTAAAACAGGATAAAAACGTGTTCCCATTTATTTTCTAGTTGTCCGTCCTATAGGGTCGCTATGAGTCGGAATTGACTCGAGGGCATTGGGTTTTTGTATAAAGTGGGTAATTGCAGAAAGCTCAGGTTACTTTTAGATTCATTGTCACATTTTTCTGTCTACCTCAATGTGGCGTTCCCAGAATTAGCAAAGCTTCCCCTTTCTCAAAGTTACACTCCGTGTTACACACCCATCTGTCCAATATTCTGGCCTGGCACTAGCATGTTCATTCCTTCAATTCAATCCAAAACAATTCCAAGCCAAAATGAGTCTTATTTCACATCTGCATGACATAGATGAAGTAACTCAGACATAACAAGGATTTTTATAACTGTAGCAAACAATGTCCCAAGTACTATGTTAACCCTGGATGTGCATTGCCTCATGCAATGTCACAACAGTTAAATGAGGTAAACTGTCACTGTTTCGGATTTGCAGATGAAGGACTGGAGGGTTAGATTAATTCATTTTTCCCTGGTCTCAAAAGTAGGAAGCATGGGTCCAAAATCCTAGTCATGAAAGTAAACTCCCCACAGTTATTTTGGGCTTGCCAGTTTTTTGTTCCAATTATTATCTTAATAATGACAAAACTTTTTGAATAAAACAAACAACATAAATAAAGAATGGGCTCTCAAACACATCGTTGTTGTTAGATGCCATTAAGTCACCTAACACACTGCTACCCCGGGCAAAATGCTGCCCAGTCCTGCGCCATTCCCATAACCGGTTGTTGATCGGACTACTGCCATCCATCGGGTTCACTTTGGCTGACTTTTCAGAAGTAGATCGCTCGCCTTTTCTTCCTAGTGCGTCTCAGTCTGGGAAATCTGCTGGAGCTCACTGGAACAACTGTGAGTTCTGTGAAGTTAGGCACCTCTCTTATAAACTGTGTGTCTCAGGTTAGTGTATTTAAAATGGGTAACTGTCTTACTTTGTAAAAATGAAAAAATATAGTGCACGTAGAATGTTTAATTAAATTATTTATATTTAGTATGTTATCAAACATGAATTTTATCTCGACACAAACTTTTCCCCAAAGAGAAATTCATGAACAGAGAATTTAATAGAATCAGATATATGCATCCATTTACCTTAGAGTCAGAGTGTTAACTAAGACTCAACTTTCCTAAAAAGCTTAGTACAGATCGTCCCCGACTTAAGACATATTTGAGTTGCAACGAACTGCCCTATGACTATCCTTTTTTTTTATCTTTGTACATCTTATTGTTAGTAATATGTACTACATATAACGTTGTAGCACATAATTTGTTGATGTTATCATTCTCATGCCGATCCCAAAGACAAATAAAGATTGGATTTATAAATATATTGATAGGAGGCAAAAATAATGAATATTTTTTTTTAATTAGATATTCTACTTATATCAGAACTGGCTTATGACTGAGTCTTCAGAATGGAACCCTGTCTTACACTGGGAAATACCTGTAATATTATTTTCATAATTACAATTTGATAAAGATACATTAGTGCAATATAAGTATGAAAGGATGTTCTTTCTCACTGGAAATTAATACATAGTTTAAACCAAATTTTTATAATTTCTATGCATTCAAACATTATATACTCAATGTTTCTTTATGATATGCATTACCGGTAGGAATGCAATGAAGATTAATCTCAGGGTAAAAGTGAAAATCCCTTATTAGTCAATTTGGCAATATGGAGTGAGAGCCAGAGAGCTAGTCTTGTCCCTTGAAACATTGCCATACGTTGTGGATATCATTCTAAAATATGACTAAAAAAGAAGGGCTGGGAGGAGACCCTGTAAACACAAAGGGCTTATTTTGCTAGGTTTTCCACAACGTGCATCCTGAACTATTATAGAACTAATAAATTTCCCATGGAACACAATATAACAGCTGGAATACTCTTAGATATCATGCTGATTGTATAAACAATATTTTTCAAATTGTAAAAAATGTATATGGAAGAATATAAAAGGAATAGTTATGATGTTATCAAGTGCAATCTAGGTGCTTTAATTTCTGTGGTTTCCAAATAGTATGATTGTGATATAGTTTTTTAAATTACAGAAATTAAGCGGGCCACAATAGCGCATACCATCCCCTGTTGTAAGCACTCAGTCTAGGAGTCGTAGCACTAACCTGCATCAGAGGAGCCACCGTGCAGGAGGTGTGGAATACTCTAAGCCTCTGGTTCCCAGATCACTGTTCGGATCCCCACCAATGCCTCTGTTGCCGGTATAAAATACAAGGCACCTGGCTAAAGCCTTAGGGATTCCTGAGCTTCAGGCTGCAGAAATGCTCGTGGGAAAGCATTCGGAAGAATACAGATGACCACATACTCTCCTCATTTATCACCTCCATACAGGATTATTTTAAAATCTCAGGATATTTGATCTCTGAAGAAAATGGCCTGTTTTATCAACCTGCTAAAGTCAGGATGCGATTATTTTGAATTTGATGCTTGCCTTATAATATTATCAGTATTAAATGAGTTACGATGCATAAAGCACTTAACTCATGCCTGGAAAATACACTTAGTCCATAATCCTGTTAACCTAAACTTTCACAATAACTAATGTGTCAAGAAAGAGCTGGTAATGATGTGGGGAATAGAGTGGACTTTTAGACATGTCTTACCCAACAAAAGGCCATGACTGAATTGAACTTTTCCAGTCTTGAAACTTTCTAGCTATATATTTTGGGCCTGTTATATAACCTCTCTGAGCCTGAGTTTAATCATCTGTAAAAGGGGCATAATAATGCCTCTTCCATAGGATTATTTTTAGGGGCTACTGTATAGAATAAGGAGCCCTGGTAGTGCAGTCGTTAAGAGCTCAGCTGCTGACCAAAACGCCAACAGTTCAAATTCACCAGAAGCTCCTTGAAAACTCCATGGGGCAGTTCTACTCTGTCCTATTGGGTCGCTATGAGTTGGAATAGACTTGATGACAATGGGTTTGGTTTTGGTTTCGGGTATGGAATAAATAAATATAAAGCACCAGATCTATCAAATAAGTATAATTTCATTATCTCCTTTCTTCTCTGCTTTAGCAGGATATGTTGACTTATGAACTGATGTATAGTAATGAGAGAATTTTTTTTTTAATGTCTTTATCTTGCAACAGAAAACAGTAAAAATCAGTTACCATTGAGTTACGTCTGACTCGTGGCAACCCTGTGTGTGTCAGAGTGGAACTGTGCTCTGTAGAGTTTTTAATGGGTGATTTTTCAGAAGTAGATCACCAGGCCTTTCTTCCAAGGTGCCTTTGGGTGGACTTGAACCTCCATCCTTTCAGTTAGCATCTGAACATGTTAACTGTACCACCCAGGGACTCTGCTCCAGGAGATTATACAGTATAACTGTTTGCACCACTCAGGAGCTCCAATATGGGAGGTTATACGACACTGTGCTACATAATCGAAATATAATAAGCATTAACTGATAGATTTGTTACAGCTCTGCTTATGAACTGGTTAAGGGTTAAGAAAACTGGCAGAATTATTGCAGTGCAATGAATCACTTCTATATGGCTTTTCTAGCCCTGGTCTTGTAATTTCACAAAATGATTGTCTGGGCCAAAATTTTGCAAGGTATTAGTATATTTACTACAAAACTAGTGGATTGAAAATTCACTTAATGGGATTGTGCCCTTTGTGGTCCAGCTAGGAGATTGGTCACTCTTCCTATTCTGTTAAGCTTATATAAGGGCCAAATCCACAGAGGTTCTGGGGCCCCTCACTACCATCAAAAAGAGCGTAGAGTGGAGTGCATCCTTTGGACCCAGGGTCCCTGCACTGAGAACTCCCTATATTAAGAAGAGAGAGTTGAAACATTGCTGGTTCATAGAGAGAGAGAGAACTGAGTGTCTTTGTGCAGGGGTGTGCCTCCTACTAAAGTACTGCAACACTTGTACATGCAGGACAGAGACCTGAGTGTGCCTGGTATAATTTGCTTCCTTCCCCCTTCAGGCATGGTGGCGGGAACAATACATTCCCTCATGCAGGGTAGGCCTTGGTATCATGGCAGCAAGACAGAGAACCACTCTGGCCTGGGTAGCATGGTAGGAGGCAGCAGCATAGGTCAAGAAGGGCCCAGTAGCAGAAGTTCAGGAGATCCTGTGCAGGGGTCTTTCCATTAGTGAAGCAAGGCCCAGTGAGGCCCAGGGACAGAGCAGAAGCCTCGGAAGCCATGCAGGTGTCCCGGGTAGCATGGTGGTAGCCAGAGGCAGTGGTGACATGAAGACAACATTTGACCAGAAACACAATGTGCCAGTACAGTGATATTAGAAAGAATATGAGTAGTTTGGAGAAGAATACGCAGATCTGCTTTGAGAATTTTTTTTACTGTTTACTGTTTGCTTTCTAGAAATAATAATAATGGTTTTCACTTTGCCAATATTGTGTAAATGTCTTGATCACAGATGGCCGTAGCACTCATGGAATGGTTGATGCCAGTGGTTGTACATGCCTCATTCCTAGTTGTCTGGTAGTTTGAGGCACATCCTGTTTGCATGTGCAATGCAATTAGATAGACAAACCACATAATTATATAATTATACTAGGATTGTCAAACCAATCTATGAAGGGATATTTGAATTTTATTTTCAAACAGGCATATACCTATGGATACAGTCAATAATATGAGAAAAGAGAAGATGTAAGTAGAAATATAAGTCAAATTCTGGTAACCCTGAATAAATTAATTAAAAGAGAAAATAATACCATTATTATCAATAACAAAAATCAGGACAGTTAATATTTATTCAGTTATTAATTTCTGACAAAACAGTAATAGTAGGAGACTTCAACACACCACTTTTGGTGAAGGACAGGACATCCAGAAAGAAGCTCAATAAAGACACGAAAGACCTAAATGCCACAATCAACCAACGTGACCTCATAGACATATACAGACCACTCCGCCTGACAGCAGCCAAGTATACTTTCTTTTCTAGTGCACGTGGAACATTCTCTAGAATAGACCACATACTACGGCATAAAGCAAGCGTTGGCAGAATCCAAAACATTCAAATATTACAAAGCATCTTCTCTGACCCTAAGGGCATAAAGGTGGAAATCAATAACAGGAAAAGCAGGGAAAAGAAATCAGACACTTGGAACTGAACAAAAGACTGGATTATAGAAGGCATTAAGGATGGAACAAAGAAATTCCAATGAGAATGAAAACACTTCCTGTAAAAACGCTGGGACACAGTGAAAGCAATGCTCAGAGGTCAATTTATCTCAATAAACGCACACATACGAAAAGAAGAAAGGGCCAAAATCAAAGAATTATCCCCACAACTTGAACAAATAGAAAGAGAACAACAAAAGAAACTCACAGGCACCAGAAAAAAAAAAAAAAACTAAAAATTAGAACTGAACTAAAGGAAATAGAATACAAAAAAAAACAATGAAAAGAATTAACAAGACCAAAAGGTGGTTTTTTAAAAAAAAATTAACAAAATTGATAAACCACTAGCCAAACTGACAAAAGAAAAACAGGAGAGGAACCAAATAACCTGAATAAGAAATGAGATGGGCGATATTATAACAGACCCAACTGAAATTGAAAGAATCATATCAGATTTCTGTGAAAAATTATACTCTAACAAATTTGAAAACCTAGAAGAAATGGGTGAATTCCTAGAAACACACTGCCTACCTAAACTAACACAAAAAGAGGTAGAACAACTAAATAGACCCATAACAAAAGAACAGATGCAAAAGGCAATCAACCCCCGCCCCCCACCCCAAAAAAGCCCTGGTCCGGACAGCTTCACTGCAGAGTTCTACCAAACTTTCAGAGAAGAGTTAACACCACTACTACTAAAGGTACTTCAGAGCATAGAAAAGGACAGAATACTACCAAACTCATTCTATGAAGCCACCATATCCCTCATACCAAAACCACGTAAAGACACCACAAGAAAAGAAAATTACAGACCTATATCCCTCATGAACTTAGACGCAAAAATCCTCAACAAAATTCTCGCCAATAGAATTCAACAACATATCAATAAAATAATTCACCATGACCAAGTGGGATTCATACCAGGTATGCAGGGATAGTTCATTATTAGAAAAACAATTAATGTAATCCATGACATAAATAAAACAAAAGACAAGAATCCAATGATTTTATCAATTGATGCAGAAAAGGCATTTGACAAAGTCCAACACCTATTCACGATAAAAACTCAAGCAAAACAGGAATAGAAGGAAAATTTCTCCACATAATAAAGGGCGTTTATATAAAGCCAACAGCAAACATCACCCTAAATGGAGAGAGCCTGAAAGCATTCCCACTGAGACTGGGAACCAGACAAGGATACCCTTTATCATCGCTCTTACTCAACATTGTGTTGGAGGTCCTAGCCAGAGAAATTAGGCTAGATAAAGAAATAAAGGGCATCCAGATTGGCAAGGAAGAAGTCAAAGTATCTCCATTTGCAGGTGACATGATCTTACACACAGACAACCCTAGGGAATCCTTCAGAAAACTACTGAAACTAATAGAAGAGTTCAGCAGAGTATCAGGATACAAGATAAGCATACAAAAATCAGTTGGATTCCTCTACACCAAAAAAAGAACATTGAAGAGGAAATCACCAAATCAATAGCATTTACAGTAGCCCCCAAGAAGATAAAATAATTAGGAATAAATCTTACCAAAGATGTAAAAGACTTATACAAAAAAACTGCAAAACACTTCTGCAAGAAACCAAAAGAGACTTACATAAGTGGAAAAACATACCTTGCTCATCGATAGGAAGACTTAACATTATAAAAATGTCTATTCTGCCAAAAGGGATCTATACATTTAATGCAATTCCAGTCCAAATCCCAACGGCATTCTTGATGAGATGGAGAAACAAATCACCAACTTCATATGGAAGGGAAAGAAGCCCCAGATAAATAAGGTATTACTGAAAAATAAAAACAAAGTGGGAGGCCTTACTTTCCCTGATTTTAGAACCTATTATACCACCACAGTAGTCAAAACAGCCTGGTACTGGGACAACAACAGATACATGGACCAATGGAACAGAATTGAGAATCCAGATATAAATCCATCCACATATGAGCAGTTGATTTTTGACAAAGGCCCCAAAACAGTTAAATGGGGGGAGAAGACAGTTTTTTTTAACAAATGGTGCTGGCATAACTGGATATCCATCTGCAAAAAAGTGAAACAAGACCCATACCTCACTCCATGCAAAAAAAATGAGCTCAAAATGTATCAAACACCTAAATATAAAATCTAAAAAAAAGGTAAAGATCATGGAAGAAAAAATAGGGACACTGTTCGGAGCCCTAATACATGGCATAAATAGTATAGAAAACATTATTAAAAATACAAAACAAAAACTAGATAACTGGGAGCTCCTAAAAATCAAAAACCTATGCTCATCCAAAGACTTCACCAAAAGAGTAAAAAGACTACTTACAGAATGGGAAAAAGTTTTCAACTATGACATTTCCAATCAGCGCCTGATCTCTAAAATCTACATGATACTGCAAAAACTCAACTACAGAAAGACAAATAACCCAATTTAAAAATGGGCAAAAGATATGAATAGACACATCACTAAAGAAGACATTCAGGTAGCTAACAGATACATGAGGAAATGTTCACGATTATCAGCCATTAAAGAAACGCAGACCGAAACTACAATGAGACTTCATCTCATTCCAACAAGGCTGGCGTTAATCCAAAAAAGACAAAATAGTAAATGTTGAAGTGGCTGTGGAGAGATTGGAACACTTATACACTGCTGGTGGGAATGTAAAATGGTACAAGCACTTTGGAAATCAATTTGGGTCTTCCTTAAAAATCTAGAAATAGAACTACCATAGGATCCAGCAATCCCATTCCTTGGAACATATCCTAGAAGAATAAGAGCCTTTACACAAACAGGTATATGCACACCCATGTTTATGCAGCACTGTTTACAATAGCAAAAAGATGGAAGCAACCAAGGCGCCCTAAGAACTTGAGAAATAGTTTAAACTGAGAAGAAAACATTCTTTTGTCATTACCAGAGGGGGGAGCGAGGGAGGGCGGGAAAGGGGTTTATATAGTAATAGGAACTATTTTAGGTGAAGGGAAAGACAGCACAGAATAGAGGGGAGGTCAGCACAATTGGACTAAACCAAAAGCAAAGAAGTTTCCTGAATAAACTGAATACTTCAAAGGCCAGCGTAGCAGGGGCAGGGGTCTGGGGACCATGGTTTCAGGCGACATCTAAGTCAATTGGTACAATAAAATCTATTAAGAAAACATTCTGTATCCCACTTCGAAGAGTGGCATCTGGGGTCTTAAAACGCTAGCAAGCAGCCATCTAAGATGCGTCGATTGGTCTCAACCCACCTGGATCAAAGGAGAATGAAGAGCACCAAGGACACAAGGTGATTACGAGCCCAAGAGACAGAAAGGGCCACATGAACCAGTGACTACATCATCCTGAGACCAGAAGAACTAGATGGTGCTCGGCTACCACCGATGACTGCCCTGACGGGGAATACAACAGAGAACCCCTGAGGGAGCAGGAGAGCAGTGGGATGCAGACCCCAAATTCTCATAGAAAGACCAGACTTAATGGTCTGACTGAGATTAGAAGGACCCTGGTGGTCATGGCCCCCAGACCTTCTGTTGGCCCAGGACAGGAACCTTTCCTGAAACCAACTCTTCAGACATGGATTGGACTGGAAAATAGGTTGGAGAGGGATGCTGGTGAGGAGTGAGCTTCTTGGATCAGGTGGACACTTAAGACTATGTTGGCATCTCCTGCCTGGATGGGAAATGAGAGGGTGGAGGGGGTTAGAAGCTGGTGAAATGGACACGACAAGAGAGAGTGGAGGGAGAGAGCGGGCAGTCTCATTAGGGGGATAGCAATTGGGAGTATGTAGCAAGGTGTATATAAGTTTTTGTGTGAGAGACTGATTTGATTTGTAAACTTTCACTTAAAGCACAATAAAAATTATTAAAAAAATATTTATTGAGAAATTACTGAGTGAGCTATATCATTCCTAACAGTCTATTTGCATGATTTCATCGAAGCAGATTCATGAAGATAATGTTATTTTTAGCTCCCACTGACTTTTGATGAAACTGGATCTTAGTAAAGTTAAGTTACTGCCCAAGGTTAAAACCTTAAAAAGATTAGACTAGGAAAATGGTCTGGTGGTCTATTTCCAATAATTAGCCAATGTAAAACTTACGGATCACAACAGAACATTGTCTGACTCACTTCCTTTGGACAAACCATTAGGAGGGATCAATCTAATGCAGGACCTCATGCTTGGGGAAATACCGGGCCAGAGAGGGTAAGGGAAACCTTTGTTGAGGCAGACTGGCACAATAGCCACTATAGTCATTGCAAATTTGTACTTGTTTAATTAATTATTTTAATACATTTTTTTACTGCAGTAGAGATATTTTTAATTTTATTGAAGTTAAACAAAAAGTCATAGTAGTACAGTGAGATGAATTAACTCAAAGGGATGAGAACTGAGTACAAATATCCTAGAAGAAGAAGTAGAATATTTTTTGACATCTGGGAGCTGACCTGGCACTATCAATTAGGTTTTTGTATTGCCAGGAGCTGGCCTTGATGTCTGCCTGTTGAACAGACATGGTTTTACAAAATATCAATACGGAAGATAGGAAAAAGATTCTCCAAAGGTGTCCTTGTCTCAATCCTGGAATCTGTGAATATGTTAAGTTACATGGCAAAGGAGAATTAAGATTGTACATGGAATTAAAATTGTTAATCAGCTGACCTTAAGAAAGAGTATCCTCTGATTATAATGACATAAAATTAGAAATCAATAACAGAAACAGCAAGGGAAAAAAATCAAATACGTGGAAACAGAACAACACCTTGCTTAAAAACTACTGGATTATAGAAGAAATCAAGGATGGAAAAAATAAATTCATAGAATTAAATGAAGAATGAAAACATGTCTTACCAGAACCTTTGGAAAACAGCAAAAGCAATGCTTAGAGGTCAATTTACAAGAATAAATGCACACATTCAAAAAGAAGAAAGTGCCAAAATCAAAACATTAACCCTACAACTTGAACAAATAGAGAGAAACAAAAGTAGCCCTCAGGCACCAGAAGAAAGGAAATAATAAAGGTTAGAGCAGAAATGAATGAGATAGAGAATAGGAAAACAATTGAAAGAGTAGACAATACTAAAAGACGGTTTTTTGAAAAGATCAACAGAATCAATAAACCATTGGTCAAATTGACAAAAGAAAAAACAGGAGAGGAAGCAAATAACCTAAATAAGAAATGGAATGGGTGATATCACAACAGACCCAATGGAAATAAAAAGGATCATAACAGAATACTATGAAAAATTGTACTCTAACAAATTTGAAAATCTAGAAGAAATGGACAAATTTCTAGGAACACACTACTTACCTAAACTAACACAAATTGAGGTAGAAAAATTAAATAAACCCACAACAAAAGAAGAGATTGAAGAGATAATTAAAAAAATAAAAACCACCACCAACAAAAAAGCCCTGGCCCAGACGGCTTCACTGGAGAATTCTACCAAACTTTCAGGGAAGAGTTAACACCATTACTGCCAAAGGCATTTCAGGCATAGAAAAGGATGAAATACTCACAAACTCATTCTATGAAGCCAGCATAACCATGATAGAAAAGTCAGGTAAAGATCCACAAAAAAAAGAAAATTACAGACCAATATCCCTCATGAATATAGACCCAAAAATCCTCAACAAAATTCTAGCCAATAGAATTCAACAACATATCAAAAAATAATTCACCGTGACCACATGGGATTCATACCAGGTATGCAGGGATGGTTCAACATTAGAAAAACAATAATGTAATCCATCACATTATAAAACAAAAGACAAGAACCACATGATCTTATCAACTGATGCAGAAAAGGTATTTTAAAAAGTCCAAAACCCGTTCTTGATAAAAACTGTCAGTGAAATAGGAACAGAAGGAAAATTCCTGGACATAATAAAGGCCATTTATACAAAGCCAACAACCAGCATCATCCTAAATGAAGAGTCTTAAAGCATTCCCCTTGAGAAGGGGAACCAGACATGGATGTCCTTTGTCACCGCTCATATTCAACATTGTACTGGAGGCCCTAGTCAGATCAATAAGGCAAGAAAAAGAAATAGAGTGTATCCAAATTGGTAACGAAGAAGTAAAAGTATCCCTATTTGCAGATGATATGGTTTTATACATGGAAAACCCCCCAAAATCCACAAGAAAACTACCACAACTAAAATAGAAGATTTTGCAAAATATCAGGATATAAGATAAACATACATAAGTCAGTCAGATTCCTCTGCACCAAAAGAGAGAACTTCCAAGAGGAAATCACCAAATCAATACCATTATAATAGCCCCCAAGAAGATAAAGTATTTAGGAATAAATTTAAACAGAGATGTAAAAAACCTACACAAAGAAAACTACAAGACACTATTACAAGAAATCAAAAGAGACCTAAATAAGTGGAAAAACATACCATGCTGATAGACAGGAAGACTCAACATTATGAAAATGTCAGTTCTTCCCAAAGTGATCTACAGATACAATGCAATCTCAATCCAAATTCCAATGACAACTTTTAGCATGTTGGAGAAACAAATCACAAACTTCATATGGAAAAGGAAGAAGCCCCAAATAAGTAAAGAATTACTGAAGAAGAACAAAGTGGGAGGCCTCACACTACCTGATGTTAGAACCTGTTATACCACCATGATAGTCAAAACAGCCTGGTACTGGTACAACAGACACATAGACCAATATAACAAAATTGAGAACCCAGACATAAATCCATGCACCTTTTTTTTTTTTTTTATGAGCAGCTGATAGTTGACAAAGGCCCGAAGTCCATTAAATGGGGGAAAAGACAGTCTTTTTAACAAGTGGTGCTGGCATAACTGGATATCTGTCTGCAAAAAAAATGAAACAGGACCCATACCTCACATCATGCACAGAAACTAACCCAAAATGATCAAAGACCTAAATATAAAACCTAAAATGATAAAGATCACGGAAGAAAAAATAGGGACAATGCTAGGAGGCCTGATACACGACATAAACAGAATAAAAACCATAACCAACAATGCAGAAACATCAGAAACTAGATAACTGGGGTCTGCTAAAAATCAGTTATGCTCATGAAAAGAGTAAAAGCAGAACCTACAGATAGGGAAGAAATTTTTAACTATGACATATCTGGTAAGGGTCTAATCATTAAAATCTACAAAGTACAGCAACACCTCAACTACAAAAAGACAAAAAAAATTAAAAATGGGCAAAGCATATGAACAGACACTACACCAAAAAAGATATTCAGGTGGCTAATGTACACATGAGGAAATGCTCATGATCATTAGCCACCAGAGAAATGCAAATTAAAACAACAAAGAGATGTCTTATCACCCCAATAACACTGGCACTAATCCAAAAAAAGGAAACCCTGGTGGTGTAGTGGTTAAATGCTGTTAACCAAAAGGTCGGCAGTTGGAATCCACCAGGCGCTCCTTGGAAACTCCACAAGGCAGTTCTACTCTGTCCTATAGGGTCTCTATGAGTCAGAAATGACTCAATGGCGATGGGTTTGGTTAATCCATAAAACACAAAATAAAAATGTTGGAGAGGTTGTGGAGAGGTTGTGGAGAGATTGGACTCTCATGCACTGCTGGTGAGAATGTAAAATGATACAATCACTTTGGAAAACAATCTGGTGCTTCCTTAAAAAGCTAGAAGTAGAAATACCATAAGATCCAGCAATCCCACTCATAGGAATATACCCAAGAGAAGTAAGAGCAGTCGCAGGAATAGACATATGCATACCATGTTCATGGGAGCACCATTCACAACAGCAAAAAGATGTAAACAACCTAAATGCTCACCAGCAGACGAATGGGAAACAAATTATGGTACAGACACACAGTGCAGCCTACTGACGGAGCCCGGTTCTACTCCGACACCCAACGGGTCACTGTGAGTTGCGTTTGATTCTACTGCAACTGGTGGTGGTTTTGTTTTATATGAAGATAAGCTGTAGCTGTGTTGTTGTTGATGTCTTGCGCCGAATGTTGTTGTTGAGAGCAGTTGCTATTTAGTTGGCTTCTACTCAAAGTAACCTAATATATAGAGAAAGAAATTTTCCCTGGTCCCATGCCATCCTAATGATTGTTGGTATGTTTGAGTCCATTGTTGTTGTTATTGGGTCAATCCATCTTTTTGAGGGTTTCCTTTATTTTTGTGATCTTCTACTTCACCTAACAGGACTTCTTTTCCTAGTGATCGGTCTTTGCAGATAATGTGTCCAAAGTAAGTAAGATGAAGTCTTGCCATCCTCATTCCTAAGGAACTTTTCACTGTTTTATTGTAAGACTGATTTTTTTGTTCTTTTGTTAATCCATGGTACATTCAATATTCTTCACCAACACCACACCTCCACGCATCAGTACTTCTTCTGCCTTCTTTTTTCATTGTCCAGTTTTCACATTCACAGAGGCGAACAAAAAGACCACAGTGTTGAATAGAAGTAGGGAAAAGAGATATCCTTGCCGTGTTCCTGATTTTATGGCAAAATCTTTCAGTCTTTCACCATTGAGTATAATGTTAAGTGTTGGTTTTTCACAACTGTCCTTTATAATTTTAAGGAAGGGTACTGAGGTGAAGGAAATTCAGAGCTATATGACAGTATTGCACAACAAGCTATTTAATGGGGCCAACACATTGAAAGTCACATGCAAGGGGGTGGTCCCTGTAGCAGAAGGTCTTCCAGAGGCTAGAGTCACAGGTAGCATCAGAAGGAGAAGAGAGCAAGAAAGCTCCCAGGGGTGAGAAGCGATATCCTCCTGCAGCCAGGCGATAAGTCTCTGGGTCAGAGAGCTCTAAAAGCAGCGGCATCTTAGGGTCTTTATAACTACACGAATTTATCTTTTTTTTTTTTTTTTAGGACTAGCAGAAGTTGAGTCCAGTTTTGCAGGGTATGTAAAACAGGCAGGTCCTAAGTGGCTAAAAATCTGCTTATTTGGGCTATTTTTAAATCAGTTGGACATGTACAAGTTTGAGTTTCATGCCAGTTTTTTTTTTTTTTTTTCCATGTAATACGCCTCAGCTTACTTGAAGAAGTAAATAACTTGGGGCTAATACACAGAGCCATTTTTGACTCTCACACAATAGGAAGTTCGCTTTTACTCCTGATTTTTGAGTGTTTTTTTGTTAAACGCTTTTTTCTGCATCAGTTGATAGATCATCCCCCTCTCCCTACATTCTATTAATGTGTTGCATTACACTGATTGACTTTTATATGTTGAGCTACTACTCCTGCACTTGTGGGATAAAGCACACAGGGTTACGGCATATGGTTCTTTTAATATGCTGCTGGATTGGAGTTTTACCGTTTTGTTGAGGATTTCCATAGATATTTCTATGCAATATTTTTTTCTGATGGCTTTGTCTGGCTAAATATCAGGATGCTGATGGCATCATGGATTGAGTTACAAATTATTCCTTCCTTTTAGTTTTTGGAAAAGTTTGAGAAAGATTGATGTTAATTTCTATTTGATGCCTTCTTTATAATTTCTTTGTCATTATTGATATTCTCTATTCGTTGAGACATTCTCCTGTTTTCCTTTAGGTCTTTGACCATGTTTAACACAGTAGATTTAAACGATTTGCCTAGCAATTCTATGTCATTAGTTCTTCAGGGACTGCTTTCACCGATTTTTTTTTTTTTTTTTCCTGTGAATTGGTTGTACTTCCTGTTTCTTGGCATGCCTAGTATTTTTACCAAACACTGGGCTTTGTGAATTTTATGTGTTAACTCTGAAAAGCAGATTCTCCAGCCTACCTAGTGCTTGCTGTTATTGTTGAGGGCTGCGGTCATCTGTTTAGTGACATTTCCAAACTATTTATTTGTTTGTATGTATTTATTATTTTGCATAGACTGTTTTCTTTGCCATGTGTGGTCACTGAAGTCTATCTTCAGTTATTTTAGTGGTCAACCAGTGACCTGATAGAGACCTTTTTTGGAGTCAAAAAGAGAAGAAAAAGAAAACTAAAAACCCTTTCCTGGTCATTGAAGATTGACTCTGAATTAGGTACTCTTTCAATGCTTAGCCAGGCCACCTACAACTGGGCCTTAGTCTACACCTCCGTTTGTGCAGAGCCCAAAGATCTGCCAGAGGCTCAAACCTAGGGTCCTCTCAGGTCTTGTCTGAGCATGCATTCAACCTGGGTATGTACATTGGATCTCTGATCCTTCAGTACATTCAGTATCTCTACAAACAGTTTATTCTCCCATGTATCTGCCTCGTCAGCCTCTTCTTTTCCAGGCTATCAGGTTTGTCTGCTTCTTTCCCTGTTCTCCATTACTTACCTAAGCTGGTTATGGCATTATATGTCTTTAAGGCTTCTGACAGACAGATACCACCTGGTAGCCACTCATGTCTGAGAGGAGTAAAGCCAAGGCCTATCTCAGAGCAGGTATCTCTGGAACTACCAGATTGGTCAAAATAAACAACAACAACATTTTTTAGAAAAAAGATCTGTCTTGTCCACACCCTGGCACCAGCAAGCCACACCAGGAATGTGGGCTGCTGTCTTCATGGCAGCTGCCAAGTGGAGAATGGGGGATAGTAGGTGAATAAACAAAAATGCCACCATTTTTCATCAAAATTCAACAGCATCTTTTCTCATGAAGCACTTAATGTTTATTCTGTCAGGTTTTTTTTCCCACTTATTCATTGCTTCAGGGAAACCCTGGTTGCCTAGTGGTTAAGTGCTATGGCTGCTAACCAAAGGGTCGGCAGTTCAAAGTTTCCAGGCGCTCCTTGGAAACTCTATGGGGCAGTTCTACTCTGTTCTATAGGGTCGCTATGAGTGGGAGTGGACTCGACGGCATTGGGTTTGGTTTTTGGTTTTTTTCATTGCTTCAGTGGAGGGAATGAATCCTATACCTTCTTAACACACTGTTTTCAGTAACATCCCCTCTCCTGATGTTTTTAAGTGGCCTTTCTCTTATTTTAGAAACCCTGGTGGTGTAGTGGTTAAGTGCTACGGCTGCTAACCAAGAGGTCAGCAGTTCGAATCCACCAGACACTCCTCGGAAACTCTATAGTGCAGCTCTACTCTGTCCTATAGGGTCGCTATGAGTCGCAATCGACTTGACGGGAGTGGGTTTGGTTTTCTGGTTTTCTCTTATTTCAGTATTTGCTTGGTTGCTGTAAATATTTTAAAACTTTCTAAATTTCTAAAAAAGTTGATTCTAACACTTTTTGCTTTGTCGTTGTTTCTGTGCAGGAACAGGCCCTCCACAGAAGCTATCTGAGGCTATCAACTTGGTCATTTTCACTGACATTATCCACATCTCATTTTTTAAAAATATACACGGATATACAATTGATCCAACAACTTTCACTGAAATGTGTATCCTTTTATCACTCCCCATACAAGCACCTGACATATGTGACTCATCATTGTACACATATGTGTGCATCTGAATTATGTATTCTCTTCCATTGGTCTATAATTATATCAATACAAATTTTTGATATCACATAGAATGATGCATCTCATTTTATTATTTTTAAAATTCCCTTTGAGCTATTACTGTTTTTTGCATCATTTTATATAAATTCTATAGCCAACTTGTAAATTAAACACACACACATGCACACACTGATGGGACTCTAATGGGGATTATATTGAATTTATGTAATAATTGAAATGATTTATTTTTTCATTGTTCAGTATAATTCATGGATAATGCACTTAAATATAATGGTTTCATTACAAGTAAGTATGGGTAGCAGCTAGGGGGAGGCATGAGGAATCTTCTCAAGTGCTAATAATATGTTACCACTTTCATATAGGTTTGTTCAATTTGCGATAATCTATCTGATTAGTTGTGAATGTACTGTATATGGATTTCTTTATTCTGTATAACTTACACAAATCATCCTTCAAATTGCTATTTACTTAAAAAAAGTTTGTCAGCTATAGCTATTGAAGTTTAGGCATCGTATTTAGTCAGGTTTAGGCTCTATTGGAACTCAAAAGCATGAAAATGGTCAAAAATACTACAAAAATTAATCACAATAATAAAAGATCAAGGATGTATAAAACTCTAAGGCCAAGATCAAGAAGCTGGGGTGGAGATTACCTGAAACTTGAAGCTAGCAACTGGACATGCAACCATATACTTCACTGACTGATGTGGTCTGCAGATGTGAACTTTCATGCAATCTGTGTGAAAAATATTTAAATATGTTAAAATTCATTAAATTTGAATGTACATTTATTAAAATATGGATTTATTATTTTCGTTTTTGATAGTAAGTTTAAATTAGAATTTCAAACTTTATGTAAAACACAAATGGTTTACACACTTAAGTAATTTCACCACCAATTCCATTCATAGGTATATACAAAATACAAACTCTTGTTTATGGGACACAGGAGACAAATGCAACAATGTTTATAAGTGCATTGTATATAATAGTAGACAACTAGAAATAAAACAAGCATCTATCAGCAACAACACCAACAACAAAAAATGGATAAATGTGTAGTATAGTCTTAAAATAGAATGCCATTCAGTAATAAAATAGAATGGGCTGTCATTTCATTCAACCTGGAGCGTTAGTAATGTCAACTGAAAAAACAATTTTCAAAAAGATTATCTACAACTTAAGGCCCCTTTATTAAGTTCTACAGCATCTAAAAATATTTTCTAATACCCTATGAATTCTATATTATAATTATATCAAGAGAATTAAAAAACCAAAAATTCAGAATGATGGTGGAGGTATAGGAGGATATGAGGAGTCCCTGGATGGTACGAACAGTTAACATAGTCACTGCTAACTGAAACCTTGGTGGTTCGAGTCTACCCAGAGGTATAGGAGGATATGAAGAGTCCCTGGATGGTGCGAACAGCTAACATAGTCACTGCTAACTGAAAGCTTGGTGGTTCGAGTCTACCCAGAGGCACCTCGGGAGAATGGACTGGTGATCCACATTAGAAAAATAAGCCGTTGAAAACCCTACCAAGAACAGTTCTACTCTGACACACATGGGGTCGCCATGAGTTGGAGGAGCACTAAAGATAAATTTACTATTTTAGTTGTTGGGTTGGGTGGTGAACTTACAGGTATACATTATATTATAAACAAACTGACCGAAGTAAGGCATTCATAGACCAATAAAAAAAAATTTTTTTTTTATTAGAGCTAAACATGTGCCTAATTTATGACTAAGCAATTTCAATTTAGGTATATGTACAAGAGAATTGAGTTCACGTGTTCTCAAAAAACACTTGTACAGGAAGCTTTATGGTAGTTTTATTCATTATAGTCAAACATTTCTGACATCAGAATGGAAATAATTATTCTAAGCCATATGATGGAATTCAGCTTTGTAATAAAAATGATGGAGACACTCAAAAATATGGTTGAACCTTTTAAACATGTTTAGGAAAAGAAGCCAGACATCAAAGAGAACTTATTTTCTGATTTAAAAGTTTCGACTCAATGGTGATGAGAAATAAGAGCTTCTATTTAATGGCGATAGAAGCCAGAATAATGATTGTTTGTAACTGTGGGCCTAAGGCATTAACATGAAAGTAGCATAAGAGATGACGAATGATGAAATGCTCCACCTGTGGTTTCCCTCAAGCTGTAATGATGACAGTTCCACACTTCCAGTTGTTAATTTCAAGTTTTAGCCCAATTCTGAAAGCTTCTTATTTCATAGTATTTCACATCCCATGTGTCCACAAAACTCAAATGTCTGCTTTCTCCCAGTCTCCTGAATCTGCCCAGTCTTTGCCTCTCCACTAATATCACCTTGGTCCAAGGTAATATCTTGTCACAGCTGGACTACTGCAATGGCTTTCTTCTGCCCACATCAATTCTCTACCACAACTCTGCAAAGGTAGCCCATTGCTTTAGGTTCAAAGCCACAATCCTCACATCCATCTAATTTACACTGTAAGACCCGGCTCCAAGACATATACCTATTTTCTGTGTCTCACCAATTTACTCCTTGATCTTTTGTGACTATGCTGGGCATGCCCTCACCTCAGGGAATTCTCACTTGTTCTTTGCTCTTCCCAGAACATTCATCCACAGATATCCACTTGTCTCTTGTCCTCGACTCCTTTTAGTTTTTAACAAATGTTGCATTCTTGGTTCTCCCTTCTCTGTTTGACTTAACATTGCAAATATCCTTTGTTTTCCCGATTCCAATTTTCCACTTAGTTCTTCTTCATGGTGATTAATACTTTTTGGTGAAAAACATACAGAGTTAAAGCATTAAAGCCCTTGTTCAATGAATGAATAAATAAATAAATAAATAAGTGGTTGTATGCACTTTGCTCTACATTATAGTTTGGTCATCATATGTATTTTCCTGATATTATGTATTATATGGTAAATTATATTTCATGTGCATTTTATTTCAGAATATTAAAAAAGGTACTAAAAATTTGTTATGACATGGGAGCATTGTGTTGACAGGGATTAAATCTATTGCTTTAGAAGATAAAGTTGATAATGGCAACCATTCTCTTGCTTTTACACAGCAAATCCACCCAGTTCCAATAACAATGCTTTAGTTATTTCTGAAAAGTGGAGAAACCAAGGCATTGTTACATTTATTTATTTTGTAAACATTTCTTTGGACTTACATATCTCTAGACAGTAGGCTAATCAAATCACGTTGTTCAGTCTCAAACTATAAAGGGTTCTTAAAGTCATATTTTCTGTACAAATATCCATTTTCCCAGCACTCTTCTCATGGCCCCCATGACCTCCTTATTCCTCAGACTGTAGATAAATGGGTTCAGAAGAGGTGTAATGATACTGTAAAACACCGCCACCACTTTATCTTCCTCAGGGTAATGCAAGGAATGTGGCTTGTATAGGTGGAGAGAGTAGTCCCATAGAATAGGCTTGCCACAATCAGATGAGAGGAACACGTGGAGATGGCTTTCGTCTGCCCTTTACCTGAGCTCATCTGGTACACCACAATAAGCACCTGGGCATAGGAAGCCAGAACGGCCATGAATGGTAGTAACAGAATGACAAGGCCACTAAAGAGGACAGTATACTCATACTGGGAGGTGTCCTGACACACCAAAGGCATTAGAGATGGAACTTCACAGAAAAAGTGGTTAATGATCCGAGATGTACAGAATGGAAGTTGAAATACATACAGTGTATGTATTAAAGCATTGATAGAACTACTGGCCCATGCACATGTGACCATGGACAAACAGATCGTCTTGCTCATGAGCACAGGATAATGTGAAGGGTGACAGATCGCTACGTGTCTATCATAAGACATGAAACCAAGAAGAGCTTCACTTCCACCAAGAGTCAAAAACAGAAAGGTCTGAATCTCACAACCGAAAAAAGCAATGGTCTTACTATTTGACAGGAAGTTTGTCGCCATCTTGGGTACCGTGGTGGAGATGTACATCATGTCAATGAAGGAGAGCTGACTGAGGAGGAAGTACATGGGAGTGTGGAGCAGAGTGTCCAATCGGATGAGGTGGATCAGTATGATATTTCCCATCAAAGCCACTGAGAAGATGACAGTAATGGCAACGAAGAATATCTTGTTCATTTGGCCATATTGGAAAAGGCCAAGAAGTATAAACTCTGCTCCAAAAGTTTGATTTTCTGTCTTCATGGCTTAAATCAAAACAAAGCAGACCATATCTGAAAATTCCATGTAACAACACTGACCTTTGAGAGAAAACAAAATGATTATTAAATGCAGTAGAATTCCCTTTAATCAGCTTAGGTGACTGTCTCTCCCTATTTTTATACAGGAAACCCTGGTAGTGTAGTAGTTAAGTGCCAACGACTGCTAACCCAAAGGTCAGCAGTTTGAATCCACCAGGCACTCCTTGGAAACTCTATGGGGCAGTTCTTCTCTGTGCTATAGGGTACTATAGGTCAGAATCAATTCAACAGCAATGGGTTTGGTTTTGGGTTTTTATGCACTGAATCTGTGTCTATTGAGCAATGGGCATTTTGAAAAAATAAAAATAACGTTTCTTTAAAATTGATCACAGAATAAAAATATAATATCGGGATAAAACATTTAGATGATTTGCCAACATGAGTTACTACTCCCCTTGTAAATATCTTCATGATGATAGACTAGAGACATGTTCACGTGTTGTGAAAAAATCTTTCACTCAATTCGTTCATATATATAGTTTAGAATTGCACTGTTGGTTAAACATGGTACAATATTCTTTAAAAAAAATTTCTTGACTCCATTTTTCAATTTTGAATTTAAAAAAAAAGAAAAAAATTTTTTTTTATACATTGTAAGAAAAAAACTTTTTTAAATTATATTAACATTTGTGGGTCAGGAATATTTTAGCTCTTCTAAATGAATTGGTGGTTATATAGATAACATCTGTAAGTGTAAATGGGAATTCATTGACAAAGCCCTCCAAAAAAAAAAAAAGATCGATCGATCTACCTACCTACCTACCTACCTATCTACCTACCTACCTACCTATCATCTACCTACCTATCTACCTACCTACCTATCTATCATCTATCTATCTATCTATCTATCTATCTATCTATCTATATGCCAGACCTAAGGGATGGTTGGAGAATGAATCATTAAAATAGAAGTTAACAATTATTTATCTAAATTTAACTCAAGAAGCATGTCAAGAATGGCATTTTTAATTTTACTTAGTCCTGTTATATTAATTCGGGAAATTTACATTTAAACTGCACTTGGAAGAAGTGGCAATTAGTAAAAGTTTATCACTTGCTGCTCAATCAGGATATGAAATCAAAAGACTACTGATGGCTTTTTTAAAATTCAGAAGTTTTGGATAATTCTTATTGCAGAACAACGTTAAGAAATAGAAAATATTTTCAATTAAAAACTAGCCAACTTTAATATAAAACCCCTTGTTGTTGAGTTGATTCCGATTCACAGAGAGCCTATAGGACAGAGTAGAATTGCCCCATAGGGTTTCCAAGGAGTGGCTGGTAGACTCGAACTGCCAACCCTTTGGTTAGCAGCAAAGCACAAAATTAACTGACAATAACAATTGTTGATTATACACATGCAAGTACTAATACAATTCTGGCACATAAAATTCAATGACTCATCATCAGTTATATTTACCGTTAACTTGACTATACTTGGTCCAAGATGCAGTCACATGAGCAAACCAAAATGTAAGTCTTCGTTCAGTAAATGCCTGTCCTTCTCAGAAGCCGAAATGTAAATTAACCAGTTAGGACTTGCCTGCTGCGCTTAACCTAGTTCAGAATGTCCCATTAATCCCTTCTCCATCACCAGAAATCTGTTGAAAATGAAACTTCTACAAGATTAATTTGTATATGAGCTCATAAACTATATCTGCTATTCATGAATTGGGAAGCTATTGTCTGAAACTTCCTATTCATGAATTGCAAATAAAGCTTATAAGTTCATATGCAAGTTTAATCTAGTAGAAATTTTATTTTTTACATTATCTATAGTCAGCCAAGTTTGTATAAACTAAGGCATACTTTTTTTTTTTTGAACTAACAATATCATGTTAGGAATTTTCATTGTATAAAAAATTTGTAGAAGTATAGTAAACTTAATATATTTTACAGAAGCAATTTGGAATGATGAGTACATGATAAAAACAGATAAGGGAACTAAAAAATATCAGCTTGGTGAGATAATGAGCATGTATTCAAAATCAGTTATGAAAACTAGACAGCTACACATTATATATAGAAATATATATGCACATGCATGTATGCATATGTATTTCACTTGAAATAAAACAATTTACAAAATATTTTAATTCAACTGCAAAGATTCTCACCACGAATTTGTATTGCTTGAAATAGTTTACAACCTTTCACCATTCCAATAATATTGTTGAATATGACTATGCCTTGAGCATAATACAAAGTGGCAAGGCAAAAATAAGAAACATTTTTTTCTACCCCAGTCAAGACTACTAGTGATGCCTCCAGGGCCATGCTGCCCAGTAGGGATTGCACTGGACCTTCAAACCCTACCCTTTTCTCGCTTTACAAAGACACGTCTCTTACCTTGCTCTTTTGTGATTGCTGTCCCAAGAAAATTTAAAATCAATATATGGCCAAATTAATCTCAGATAACATACCTGGATATTCAATTTTTGCAGAGATCATCCAAATGTAATATGGATAATCTAGCCAGCCCAGAAATTGCCCAAATCAAAGGAAATGGGCCTGCAAGAAAAATACTATTCACTCTACATAATTTTTCAAATAAAACACATTCCTTTAAATAGTGTCCCTGAGATTAGTTGTATATTGATCTTTTTGACACGAATTGTAGCAAAGTATTCAAGGTATTATAACATTGTAGGTTAAATTCAGAGTAATAAATGGCCCAAAAGAGTTATTTGAAATCTGAATGGTTGTTATTATGAACAAGACTGCTTTACCGCTAGCAGGCCATGTTTTTAAAACTGAAAAATCAGCCACCGTGTTGAAAACCATATTCTTTTTCATTAGAAACCCACTGCCATCGAGTTGATTCCGACTCATAGCGACCCTATCGGACAGAGCAGAACTGCCCCATAGAGTTTCCAAGGAGCGCCTGGCAGATTTGAATTGCCGACCTCTTGGTTAGCAGCTGTAGCACTTAACCACTACGCCACCAGGGTTTCCAGTTAGACATATAGATTATTTTACATATATAAAAAATAGTTTAAAATTTTATTTTAATTGAGATATATCATCTTTCATATAGAGATCTGTTTCATTCTCCTAGAAGACTTTTTTTTTTTTTTAATAAATCATTAAACAGGGAGTTGGGAAATGGATCTGCAGAATTACATAAAAGATTTTCCTGTCACCCCACTTGGGCACAGTATTAGAGAGGCACAGCAAGTCTGTCTTTCAAAAATTTTTAAGTTAAATTATATTATTTGTTTGTCATATATATTAAAAAGTCACAGACAAAACTGCATGTATTAGGAAAATCAAGCTACTTGACACTTCTACAGGATGACAGAAAAATAAATTCACAAAGAAATCCAAAGCTATGAAATCTCTAATTTGAAACACATTTTAGGAAGTGTTACCATTCTATGAGCTTGCAGATTGCTTTTTTTTTTTTGCCTCAGCAAATAAGTCTTCAATCATTTACCATGAAAAAATTTAGTAGAAAAAAGAATCAAATGTTCAAACTAATTTTCTCGTCCTTATATAGACTTTAAACCTCTCGGTGGACACAGGCTGGCTGCCTGATCAGGGTGGAATTCATATTTTGTTTCTCAGAGACCTTCTGGGAAAACTAGACCTGTAGTCCGTGATTAAGCACATTGTACAAATTACAAGTGATATTTTATTAGTCCTGGTGTCTGCATTCCTGGGGGGAGGGAGGGAAATGAACAAAGGGTCAAGCCTCAAAATATATTTGTTCAAGTGAAAAAAAAAAAATCAAATAATTGATATTAGCTGATTGCTTTAAAATTTTTTTTTTAAGTTAACTATTTAACCTTTAAAATATGTATGTAGATTTTGACTCCATATAGTAATCAGCTAATGTATAGTTTGATTTTTTTCTATACAAAATATGCATGAAATACTGAGGATATTATTAATGTGCTAAATTTTGCAATAATTTTATTCCCAAAATAGGAAGGTTGGCTTGGCCATGGAAGTAAGGGACTCCGATTTCTGAAAGTCCACAGATCAAATACAGATGCTGTAATCCCTAAGGGTTAAAGTGCCCACGTGTAGATTAGAATTTAGAGTTTGGCATGGTGCTCAATAACGTTGTTCTATTTCGATGAGATGTACTTAATCTGTAAAAATTGAAGTGAGTTGAAATTTTAACCAGTCAATTCCCTTACCTGATTCTGTGGGATGACATGAAATAGCTGCTGTGCTCAAGAATGGGAAAAGAAAAATTGCAATGGCTTAAGAAGAAACTCGATGTGGGTTAGATTTTGGGAAAAAAATACACAGGTTTATTCTCTCATGTACAGACAGGGATGTAAGTCACATCGTAAGATCTTATCTTCATTTTTCTCCAATTATGATATATATGTTATTTTATAATTCATAAATTATAATTTATAATAATTATTCCTTAATTTGAAATATTTTGTCTCATTATTCTCTAAATCACTTTCCAAAGAAAACTCCAGGGGCCAAACAATCACTGAATCAGTTTTAGGAGGAAACACAGGTGTTCAGGAACCCTAATCTCAGATTTTTACTGAACGATTGAGTCCTATGAATAGTCAACATTTGCCTCACATTCAGTCACTTGTGGAAGGATTTCTAGAATGTCGAAGTGACATTTGTAAGTTTTGAATACTGTGAAACTTGTACAGTTTCTGGCATTTTCTTTAAGAACAAGAGAGCAAAAATACAAATATAAAATTGATATGACTGTGGAAGAGGCCTGCACAGGTGAGAGGATCTGCAGTTCAAGTTTCTTAAGTTTCAATGAAAATCTACCTCTGAAGTTAGGTTTGATACCTTTAAGTGGTGCTTGTTGTTATTGTTTTATTATCACTTGATATTGTGTGAGAAAAATATTTAAGTGTATTATACACAGAGAGTTGTCAGCTACTTTGAGAGAACATGAAAACCTAGAACTCTTCCTGTGGCATAAAAAGAGAGATATCTCTCAGGGGCCAAACAACTTACAATGTTGTCCAGCATGCTGTAAGCCCTCAATAAATATTAGCTTTAATGATGATTATTAATGATGATGCCGTTTTTACTGCCTTTTTGGATTATTATTTTACACAAACTAAGATTGATTCAAGGATGGAAGCATCTCCTCCACTGCTTTGCTCAAATGTGGACACAAATCCTTCTAAAAGCTTTCCCCATCCCAGTGTGACATGGTTCTACTAAAGTTTCAAGAGAAAAATAAACAAAACTAGAACAAACTATCTACAGGGAGAATTACTTAAAATAAGCCCTGTACATACAGTCACTCTCTCTGATAAGGTTCAAACACCTAAAGTTTGGTATTGAAGAAATCTGAAGTATAAGAGAGTAATCAGTAAATAAATAGAGAGAGATAAATGAATGAATGAATAACCAAATAAGCAGAGATATCAAGTTTGGTTCTCCAGAATAGAGAGAGATAAATGAATGAATGAATAACCAAATAAGCAGAGATATCAAGTTTGGTTCTCCAGAGCTCTAGTCAAAACCTGATTTTTGTGTGTTCATCTGACATCCTGCAATTTTGTTGGATTTGTATATTAAATCTAATAGTTTATTTTTGTTTTTGTTGGTTTGTTGTGTGTGTGTGTGTATTCTTTGTTGTTGTTGTTAGGTGATGTCAACTTTGTTCTGACTCATAGCGACTCCTATGTACACCAGAAGGAAACACTCCTCCGTCCTGTGCCATCCTCACAATCATTGTTATGCTTGAGCCCAGAGTATTTCTTAGGATATTCTGTATATAAGATCATGTCATTTGAACAGGAACAAATTTACTTCTTTTCAAATTTGAATGCCATTTCCTATTTTTTTTTTTCCTAACTTTTCTGGCTAGTATTTACGTAATAATATGGAATAAGAGTTGTGAAGTCAAGCATCCTTGTTTTGTTCCTGATGTTACGGAAAAACTTTTACTTTTTCACCGATGTGTGTGATGTCAGCCGTGGGCATTCCATAACTGTCCTTAATAAGATACAAGCAGTTTCCTTACATTTCTAGTTTGTTGGGAAATTTTATTCTGAAAGGGTACTGGAGTGTGTCAAATGATTTTTCTGCATCAATTAATATAATCATTTTTGTTCATTCTCTTAATTAATTGATATTTATGTTTAACCACTTCTGCATTTATGGGATAAGTTTCACTGGGTCGTGGTGTATAGTCCTTCCAATATGCTGCCCTATTTGGTTTGCTAGTATTTTGTTGCAATTTGCTGCCGAATTTGGTTTGTTAGTATTTTATAGACGATTTGCATCCATATTCATAAGGTACATTGTGATTTATTTTATTTTTTTTTTTGCTTTGGTAGCAGGGTGATAATGTCATTCTAGAATGAGTTGATTTCTATTTTTTGGAAGAGTTTGAGAAAGATTATTGTTAATTTCTATCTGGTGTCCTTTTATAATTTCTATCTCCTTATTGGCAGTCTCTATTTGTTAAGACATTATTTTACTGGTTACCTTTAGTCCTTTGTACATGGTATCCATTAGCACCTTGAACATATTTAATACAGTTTATTTATATTATTTCTCTAGTAATTCCAATATCTGAGTTGACTCAGGGATTGTTTCAAATTTATTTATTTTTTCCTGTGAATGAGCCATGTGCTCCTGTTTATTTGCATGCCTAATATTTTGTTGTTGCTGTTGTGGAAAACTGAAAATTGTGAATTACAAACCATAATTATTAAAATTATTGACAATGGATTAAAAACAATCATGTCAGTGATTATCTTAAATACTTCACAGAAAATGTATACTTTCTTCCAATACCATTATTCATGCACTGTTTGAGCACTGGTTGGATTTTATGGTCATGGCTTATATCCAATTTTATATTTAGTGCCAGGTAGTTTAGCAAGTCACTGCATTATTTATTATCAACAATTAGACTCTAAGAATTTCTCTTGTATTGCTGAATGGAATACAAATGATTAAACCCACATTGCAATAACACATTCATAGCTGTACATGTACTTAAAATATGACCAAGCAATTTCAATCTTTGATGTATATACAAGATAATTCAGTTAATATGTTCTCAAAAAGCATTTGTGCACGAAGTTTTATGGCAGTTTTATTCATGATAGCCAAACATTTCCTGCATCAGAACGGAAACAATTGCTCAGGAACCATACAATGGAATGCAGCTTTGTAATATAAATGATGGAGTTACAGAGACACACAAAAATATGGTTAAATCTTTTAAATATGTTGACTGAAAGAAGCCAGATATCAAAGTGAACTTTTTTTTTTCTGATTCCAAAGTTTCTACCCAATGGTGATGAGAAATAAGAGCTTCTATTTAATGGTGATAGAAGTCAGAATAATGACTGCGTTTGTGGGGCCAAGAGGTCAACATGAAAGTAGCACAAGAGATGCTGAATGATGAAAACGTTCCACCTGTGGCTTCCCCCGAACTATAATGATGACAACTCCATACTTCCAATTATTTAGTCCAAGTCTTAGCCCAATTCTGAATGCCTCTTATTTTGTAGCATTTCATATCCCAATGTGTCCACAAAACTCAAATATCTGCTTTCTCCCAGTCTCCTGAATCTGGCCAGTTTTTGCTCCACCACTAATATCACTTCGATCCAAGGCCATATTTTGTCACAACTGGGCCACTGTAATGGCCTCCTTGTGTTCACATCAATTCTATACTCACAACTCAGCAATGGTTGCCCAGCATTTTAGGTTAAAATCCAGAATCCTCATACTGATCTAATTTATACTACATGTTCTGGCCCCATTACATCTACCTATTGCCTAAGTCTCATCAATTTACTCCTTGATCTTTTGTGACTATGCAGGGCATGTTCCCATCACGGAAGTTCTCACTTGCTCTTTGCTTTTCCCAGAACACTTTTCCTCAGATGTCCACTTGATTCTCTTCCTTAACTCCTTTTAGTCTGACAAATTGTCACATTCTTGTTTCTCCCTTCTCTATTTTACTTATAATTGCAAACATCTTTTAGTTTCCCTATTCCAATTTTCCACTTAGTTTTTCTTCATGGCAATTAATACTTTTTGATATACTGTACAATTTATGCATTAATTTTATATATTGTCTTTCACCTCACAATGAAATGTAAACTTTAAGAGAGCAGACATTTATTTCAGTTTTATACTGCTCAACCCCATATCACCAGTGCCTATAATTGCGTCACATACAAAGTTAAAGCATTAAAACTTTTGTTCAATGAATGAAAGAATGAGTGGATATATGAAATCTGCTCTATACTACAGTTTGGTCATCATATATATTATCTAGGTATTACGCATTTTGCAATAAATTATATTTTCTATGCATTTTATTTCAGCAAATTAAAGAAGAAAAAATATTTGCTATGACTTAGGAGTATTGTGTTTATAGGTACTAAATCTACTGCTTTAGAAGATAAACAACGTAGAAAATGGCAACCATTCTCTTGCTTATACATTGTAAATCAATCCAGTTCCAATAGTAGTGATTTAGTTATTTCTGAAGAGAGGAGAAATGAAGGCATTTGTCTAATTACTTATTTTGTAAACATTTCTTTGAGCTTACATCTCTCTAGACGGTAGGCTAATCAAATCATGTTGTTCAGTCTCAAACTATAAAGGGTTCCTAAAGTCATATTTTCTGTACAAATGTCTATTTTCCCAAAACTCTTTTCCTAGCCCCCATGACCTCCTTATTTCTCAGACTGTAGATAAATGGGTTCAGAAGAGGTGTAATGATACTGTAAAATACCACCACCACTTTATCTTCCTCAGGGTAATGCAAGGTGTGTGGTCTTGTATAGGTGGAGAGAGCAGTCCCATAGAATAGGCTTGCCACAATCAGATGAGAGGAACACATGGAGATGGCTTTTGTCTGCCCTTTACCTGAGCTCATCTGGTATACCACAATAAGCACCCGGGCATAGGAAGCCAGAATGGCCATGAATGGTAGTAGCAGAATGATAAGGACACTAAAGAGGACGGTATACTTACACTAGGAGGTGTCCTGACACACCAAAGGCATTAGAGATGGAACTTCACAGAAAAAGTGGTTAATGATCCGAGATGTACAGAATGGAAGTTGAAATACATGCAATGTATGTATTAAAGCATTGATAGAACTACTGGCCCATGCACATGTGACCATGGACAAACAGATCGTCTTGCTCATGAGCACAGGATAATGTAAAGGGTGACAGATCGCTACATATCTATCCTAAGACATGAAACCAAGAAGAAGAGCTTCAGTTCCACCAAGGGTCAAAACCACAAAGGTTTGAATCTTACAATCTAAAAAAGTAATGGTCTTACTATTTGACAGGAAGTTTGCTGCCATCTTGGGTACCGTGGTAGAGATGTACATCATGTCAATGAAGGAGAGCTGACTGAGGAGGAAGTACATGGGAGTGTGGAGTGGAGTGTCCAATCGGATGAGGTGGATCAGTATGATATTCCCCATCAAAGTCACTGAGAAGAGGCCCACAATGGTAACAAAGAGGACAGTGTTCATTTGGCCATATTGGAAAAAGCCAAGAAGTATAAATTCTGTTCCAAAAGTTTGATTTTCTGTCTTCATGGCTTAAATAAAAATAAAGCAGACAATATCTGAAAATTCAAAGTAAACAACATTGAATGTCCTTCAAAAGAAAACAAAATGATTATTAAATGCAGTAGAATTTCCTTGAATCACTTTAGGTGACTATTTCTCCCCCTGTTTCTATGCACTGAATCTGTGTCTGTTGAGCAATGGCCAATTTGGAAAAAAAAAAATATTATCTGGAAATAAAAATTTAGATGATTTGCCAACATGAGTTTTTTCTCCCCTTTTAAATATCTTCAAGATGAGAGATTGGAGATGTGCTTACTTGGTATGAAAAAAAAAATCTTTCACTCCATTCATTTAAATAATTAAACATGACAGTGATGTTCAAATATGGTATAATATTCTTACAAAAACAATTTCTTTCTCCATTTCTCAATTTTGAAATTATATTGGCTATAGGATGTAATAAATGTTATATTACCATTTGTATGTCAGGAATACTACAACCCTTGTAAATGAATTGGTGATTGTTTCTATAATATCTGTAATTGTATGTGGAAATTTGTTGCCCAGGCAAAAAACAAATATGCAAGACCTTTAAGAAGGGCTGGAGAAAGAAACATTAAAATGTTACGTTAGCAATTATTAATCTAAGTTTAACTCAAGGAACATGTCAAGAATGGCATTTTGAATTTGACTTGGTCCTTTTATATTAATAGGGGAAATTTACATTTAAACTGCACTTGGACGAAATGTCGGTTAGTAAAATGTTATTACTTGCTCCTCAGTTGAGATATGGAGTCAAAAGGTATTGATGCCCCATTAAAATTTGAAAGTTTTAGGTAATTGTTATTACAAATATTGCTCAACGAAGTTGAGAAATTAAAATTATTTTCAGTAAAAACTAGTCAGCTTTAATATAAAGTGTGACAAATATGAAAATTAATTGACAATACCAACTGTTGATTATACATACATGCAAATATAAATACAATTCTAGCATACAGAACTCAATGATCTATCATAAAGTTTTATTTACTGTTGACCTGACTATACTTGGTTCAAGGTGCAGTCACTTATGCTAAGCCCCACATCAGCAAACCAAACCTAAGTCTAGTTCCTACAAATGCCTCACCTTCCCAGAAGCCAAAATGTGCTGAGCTTAACCTAGTTCAAAACGTTCCATTAATCCCATCCCCATCACCAGAACTGTTAAAAACAAAATTTTTACAAAATTAAATTTGTATAAGAACTCATAACCTGTAGTTGCTATTCATGAATTAGAAAGCTCTTGTCTGAAACTTCCCATTCATAAATTGCAAGTTAAACTTATGGGTTCATATACAAACCTAATCTTGTAGAAATTTGGTTTTTAACATTATCTATAGTCAGCCAAGTTGGTATAAACTAAGGCACATTTGACTATAAGTAATCATATCATTAAGTTATATAGGAAAGATACTACACACATTTCATATATTCTAAAAAGCTTTGATCCTATTGAACAGTCTTTCTTCATTATAGGCCTTTCTCAAAGAACAGTGCTTTTCTCTAAAACTGCAAACACAGTGATATAAAATAATGATGGATGTTTGTATAATTCAGAAAAAAACAAAGACTTATTCTAACAACATTATGATTTTTTTGAATGTTCTAACCCATGAAATAGAATATGACAAATAAAAATAACAACACAAAAAAGAAAAAAAAATTTTCTATTTAAAAGCTTTACTGTTTTTGAAAACCTAATAAATGAAAAACATTTAACTTGCTAAAAGTGTTCGATAAATTGTATAAATTAAATTAATAGTTAACGACATTCTAATACATTATATTTTTAACATTCTTAAAAATTTTCACCTTAGTAATAACAATACTCAATGATAATAAAATATTATTTAAATATGGTTATCCAAAAAACTGGCTTATGTTTTAAAAATATCAAATGCAAACACATGTAACTGAAAGGACAAAATAAATGTCATTGCAAGCTAGTTCACTGTAAACCAATTTATGTAAATAGAATCTAAATTTTAAGATAGGTTATATATTTCAGACCATGATGCAATTTTTTAATAAAAATCTGAAAGAAAATGATCGAGTTAGAAATAAAAATTAAAAAAAAAATGTTGATCAGAGAATGAAGAGGAGGAAATACAACATGTAAAATTTTATGGATATAAATGTGATGAAATAGCGTGATAATTGGGCGTGATAGAAAAACAGGAAAGTAAGAATACAATAGCTGTAGAAGTTATCAGGAGTCTTGATTCTGTGTAGTGATTTTAGCACTGAGCTGCTAACTGAAAGGCAGGCGGTAGTTGGAACCCACCAGCTGCTGAACAGGAGGAGAAAGATGTGGCGGTCTGCTCCTGTAAAGATTTACAGCCTTGGAAACCCTACGGGGCAGTTCTACTCTGTCCTATAAGGTCACTATGAGTTGCAATTGACTCCATGGCAGTGGGTTTATAGAAGTTATATAATTATTATATGACTATATATCGTCAATAAATTATATACTCTGCCCATTGCCTTGGAGTCAATTCCAATTCATAGTGATCCCTTGGGCAGAGCAGAACTGCCCCATAGGATTTCTAAAGCTACAATCAGTACAGAAGGAGCCCTGTTTGTGCTGTGGTTATGTGTTTGGCTGATAACAGAAGAGTTGGTGGTGTGATCTTACTAGGTGCTTTGAGGGAGAAAGATGTGGCAGTCTGCTCCTGTAAAGATTTACTGCCTTCAAAACCTACTTTGTCCTATACGGTCACTATGAGTTGGAATCTACTGGATGGCAGTGGGTTAATCTTTATAGAAACAGGCTGCCACATCTTTCTTCCTTGAAGTTCCTGGTAGGTTCCAACCCCTGACCTTTGGGTTAAAACCCAGTGCTTAACAACTGTACAGCGAGGGCTCCTTCAATAAAATATGTAGAGAAGTCTGTTCTTTTTGTGAATTTGATCGTTTGTTCTACATTTTCTCCCACTCTGTCCAGGACTCTCTGTTGTAATCCCAGTCAGAGCAGAACCCTGGAGACTATGGCCCCTGGAGATCCTTCTAACTCAGAACTGAAGCCACCCCTGAAGTTTACCTTTCAGCCAAAGGTAAGACAGGCCTATAAAACGAACAGTATATGACATCAAATGGGCTACACCTGCCAAAAAACAGCGAGGAGAAGGCAGGAAGGGACAGGAAAACTGGACAAATGGAATGTGGGAATGTGGCGTGGAAAGGGGGAGAGTGCTGACACAATAGGGATTGCAGCCAATGCCATGAAAAAAATCGTGTATAAATTTTTGAATGGCAAAGTAATATAAACATACACATGGAAGGAAAAACTTATTTAAAAAAAAGAAAACAGGAACACTGGCAACAATTTCCAATCTATTGGAATGCCCATTTCATCAGGTGGGGGTCGTTATTTTGTAGTTTTTACCCCAAAAAATTTCATGTAAAGAATTATAAATCTAAACAAGAACCCAAATTAAATTCTTAGAATAAATAAAAAATTTTAATATCACAAATAAAATCCAATTTACCAAAAATTAATAATAAAAATGAAAATAGCTAAGCAGAAAAAAAATATACAAATAAGTGATACATCAAAAATGAAATAGAAGGCTTAAAATAAAGAAATAATCCAAAAATATTAAAACCTAGTTAAACAAAACAACTTTATTAAATTATTAGGCCAAAAATGTTGTGAGCAACGTTATCAGATATGCAGTAGCATAGTTTTGGTAAAACACGGTAGATCTTTTCAAAACTTGCTAATCATTTCTCACGACCTTTGATCATTTTCATACCTGTCGCAGTCGTTGAGTTAGGGCCGCTTACCAAAAGGTTTGCAGCTCGATTCCACCAGCGGCTCCTTGGAAACCATACTGGGCAGTTCTACTCTGTCCTACAGGGTGGCTTTGAGTCAGAACAGACTTGATGGAAACCGCTTTTTTTTTTAACTAACAGTTTCATATTAAGAATTTTTCTTGTGTAATTTATAGAAATACACTAAACATACAGGAGAAATTTGAAATGAAGGGTACATGATAAAAATGGAGAAATGAATTAAAAACATCAACTTGTTGAGATAATGTGCATATATTCAAAATCGGTTATGAAAACTAGACAGTTACACATTATATACACACATATATACATATGCATATAAGCATATATATTTCACTAAAAATAAAACAATTTACAAAATATTTTAATACCACTGCATAAGTTTCTTAACAGGTGTTTGTATTGCTTGAAATACTTTACACAGTTTACAACCTTTCACCTTTCTAATAATATTCCTGAACATGACTATGTCCTAAGCATAATGTAAAGTGGTAAGGCAAAAATAAGAAAGAAATGTTTTTTCCACCCCAATCAAGACTATGAGTGATAGCTGCAGGGCCATGCTGCCCAGTAGGGGTTGCACTGGACCTTCAAACCCTAACACTTATCTCACCTTACCAAGAATTGTCTCTCACCTTGCTCCTTTGTGATTGCCACCCCAAGAAAATTTCAATTCAATGTATGGTCAAATCAATCTCACATAACTTACCTTGATACTCATTTTTGCACAAATCATTCAAATGTAATCTGAATAATTTGGGCAGCCCAGATATCGTGCAAATCAAGGAAATGAGTGTGCAAAAAAAACAATACAATCCACTCTACATAATTTATCAAATAAAACAAATTCCTGTAAATAGTGTCCCTGAGATTAGTTGTATATTGATTTTTTGATATGAATTGTAGTAAAGTCTCCGAGGTATTGTAATATTTTAGGTTAAATTCAGAGTAATTAGTGGCCTAAAACAGCTATTTGAAATTTGAATTGTTGTTGTTATGAAGGAGACTGCTCACATCCAGCGGGTCATGTTTTTAAAACTGAAGAATAAACTACTGCATTGAAAAGCACATTCTTCTTCATTAGATGTGTAGACATCCACATTCTTTTCCAGATATAAAGTAATTAATTTTAAAACTTATTTCAGTTGAGATATATAGTGTCTCATATAGAGATATGTTTCATTTTCCCAGGAAATTTTATTTGAAATGAAACATTAGGTAAGAAGCTGGGGAAGGGGTCTGCAAAATTAAATAGATTTCCCTGTCACCCCACTTGGGGATAGTGTTACATACTCACAGCAAGTCCGTCTTTCACAAAGTTTTAAGTTAAATTATATTGTTTGTTGGTTATATATATCAAAGAGTCACAGAGACAAACTGCATATATTATGAATAATCAAGCTACTTTATTTGGCACCTCTACGGGGTGGTAGAGAAATAGATTTGAAAAGGAACCCAAAACTGTAGAAACCTCTAATCTGAAACACATTTCAGGAACCGTTACCACACTACGAGTATGCAAGATTGTCTTTGTTTTTTTTTTGCCTCGGACAATAAGCCTTCAATCATTTACCATGAAAAATTTTAATAAAAAAAGAAATGTTCAAACTCATTTTCTCATCCTTATATGAGGCTTTCAACCTCTTGATAGAAATGGGCTGACTGCCTAATCATGGTGGAATTCATATTTTGTTTCTCAGAGGCCTTCTGGGGGAACTAGGTCTCTAGCCCACAATTAAGCACATTGTAGAAATTGTAGGTGATATTTTATGAGGCCTAGTATCTATACTCCTGGGAGAAAAAAAAAAAGAACAAAGGGTCAAGGCTCAAAATATATTTGTTCGAGTGAAAAACAAATCAAATAATGAATCTTAACTGAATGTTAAAAAAAGAAAAACCAGTTAACTCTATTTTACCTTTAAAATATGCGTGTAGATTTAGACTCCACGTAATTAGTAACGAACTAATATTTAATTTGATTTTTTTCTGTACAAAATATGCATGCAATACTGAGAATTATATAATGTAGGAGATATTATGTTAAATACTGCAATAATTTTATTCTCAAAATAAACAAGTTGGCTTGACCATAGAAGTAAGAGACTCAGCTTTCTGGAAGTCCACAGATCCAATATAAATGTTTCAGCCCCTAAGGTTTAAATGTCTCCAAATTCATAGACAGGAATTTAGATTTTGGCATGATGCCCACTTACATTTGTTCTATTTGAATGAGATATATTTAATCTGGAAAAATTAAAGTGAAGTGGGATTTTAACCAGTCAATTCTCTTACCTAATTCCATGGGATGACGTAAGACAGCTGCTGTGCTCAAGTAGGAAACAGAAATGTGCAATAACTTAAGAAGAAAGGTGATGTTGGTCAGAGTTTAGAGAGAAAATACGTAGGTTAACTCTATCACACACAGACAGAGATGTAAGTCACATCAGTAAGTTCTTATCTTCATTTTTCCTCAATTATAATTTATAACATAATTACTTCTTAATTTGAAATATTTTATCTCATTATTCTCTAAAACACCTTACAAAGAAACTCCAGTCGTCAAACAACCATTGAGTCAGTCATAGGATAAAACATAAGCATTCTGGAAACCAAATCTCAGAGTTTAACTGAAGAATTGAGTCCTATGAATGGTCAACACTTGCCTCACTTTTGTTCACTGGTGGAAATAGATCTAGAATATCAAGGTGACATTTGTAAATTTTGAATAATGTGAAACTTGTGCAGTTTTTCGCACTTGATTTTAGAACCAGAAAACAAAAATGCAAATACAAAATCAATATGATCTTGGAAGGGGCCTGGACACGTAAGAAGGTATTTGCTCTCTTGATTCAGGTATTAATTATTAACTTTCAAGTGTTACTGATAATAGCATCTACCACTAATATTGTTTATTAAAAAGTAAATTAGTTAACACATGCAAACAACTTACAACATTGTCCAGCATGCTGCGAACACTCAACAAACAGCTTTAATGATGATTATTATTGATGCTGCTGTTTTTACTGCTTTTTTGATTATTATTTTACATAAACTAAGATTCAGGGATGGAAGCATCACCTGCATTGCTTTGCTAAAACACAGACACAAATCCTTTTAACAGCTTTCTACACCCCCGTGTTACATGGTTCTACTAAAAACTCAACAAACAAAAATAGAACAAACTCTCTGCACTGAGAATTACTTAAATAAACTCTATAAATATAGTTGCTCTCTCTGCTCAGGTTCAAAGACTCTCCCAACAACATGATCACTGTTGAGGGCTGACCTCCTTCCAGCCAGGGGCAGCCTTCCTACCTAATAGCCAACACAGGGCAAATGAATGTTTTTGCCACCGCCTGAGAAGCACTGAGTCTATACACATGGGTGCTTGGGCCCAAATAGTGAACCAAGAGAGAATCATTAAGTCTCTTTTCCTCCAAATTTAAGCTCTTTAAATTCATACAAATAAGGAAAAAAAAGATCATCCAATTTTTTTTGGATCAAGCTGAATGAGAAGTAAAGTAGATTTAAAGCAAACGTGTCATGAAGAAAACTAATCAAGTGAATCAGTTTTTCCCATAGGCATAATTAAGAAGTCATTGACATCTTTTTCCCCTTAAAATCCAGGTCAATTTGAAGTTTGGTGTTGAAGAAATGTGAAGCTCAAAAGGGTAATAAGTAAACAGAGAGAGAGAGAGATAAATAAATGAATGAACTGGATGGATGGATGGGCGGGTGGGTGGGTGGGCGGGCGGATGGATGGATGGATGGATGGATGGATGGATGGATGGATGGATGGATGGATGGATGGATGGATGGATGGATGGATGGTTGGATGGACAGGCACACAGAAAGACAGACATATGAATGAATGAATAGATGAATAAGTAGATAAAGAGATAGCTATATCAACAAATCAATAAATAGATGGATAAATAGATAAACAGATAAATAATAACAATTTGGCTTTCCAGAACTGTATTTTTGTGTGTTGATCTGATATCCTGCCATTCTGTTGACTTTGTATATTAAATCTAATAGTTTCTTTTTGTTTTTTATTTGTATTGTATATTTGTGGGTGTGTGTATGTGAGAGAGAGAAAGAGAGAGAATTCCTTAGGATATTCTATGTATAAGATCTTGTCATCTTGAATAGGAAAAATTTTACTTCTTTCCAAATTCAAATGCCTTTAAAAAAAAATTTTAGCCTAACTTTTCTGTCTAGTATTTCCAGAAAAATGTGGAATAAGAGTTATGAAATCAGGCATCCTTGTCTTGTTCCTGATGTTAGGGGAAAACTTGTAGTCTTTCACCAGTGCATGTGATGTTAGCTGTGGGTATTTCATAAGTGTCCTTAATCAGATACATGTAGTTTCCTTACATTCCTAGTTTGTTGAGTGATTTTATTATGAAAGGGTCTTGGATTTTGTCAAATGATGTTTCTGCATTCATTAACCAATTCATTTTTCCTTTATTTTCTTAATTAATTGATATTTATGCTTAACAACTCTTGCATTTGTGGGATAAGTTCCACTGGGATGTGGTTTATAGTCTTTTCAGTATGCTGCTATGTTTGGTTTGCTAGTATTTTGCTGCTGGATTTGGATTGTTAGTACTCTGTTGAAGATTTGCATTCATATTCATAAGGGATATTGTGGTTTTTTTTGGCTTTGGTATCAGGGTGATTATGTCATCATAGAATCAGTTACAAAGTGTTCCTTACTATTTTCTTTTGCAAGAGTTTGAGAAAGATTAATGTTAATTTGTATTCGGTACTTTGTTATAATTTCTATCTCCTTATTGTTGTTGTTTTTGCTAGGTGCCCTCGAGTCATTTCTGACTCATAGCCACCCTATGCACAACAAAAGGAAACACTGCCCGATCCTGTGCCATCCTCATGATCATTGCTATACATGAGCCCATTGTTGCAGCCACCATGTCAGTCCATCTTGTTGAGGGCCTTCCTCTTTTTCACTGACCCTATTCTTTCCCAAGGATGATGTCCTTCTCCAGAGACTGATCCTTCCTGACAACATGCCCAAAGTATATGAGATGAAGTCTCACCATCCTTGCTTCTAAGGAGCATTCTGGCTGTACTTCTTCCAAGGCAGATTTGTTCCTTATTTTGGCACATCATGATATATTCAATATTCTTCACCAACAGATGCCAATTTTTCTTCAGTCTTCCTTACTCATCATCCAGCTTTCATTGCTTGGGTCAGGGGCACCTTAGTCTTCAAGGTGACATCCTTGCTTTTTAACACTTTAAGGAGGTCTTTTGTAGCAGATTTGCCCACTGCTGCTTCCATGGATGTTGATTGCTGAAACAAGTAAAATGAAATCCTATTTTTTTTAGGTTTTATATTTAGGTCTTTGATCCATTTTGAGTTAGTTTTTATGATGTGAAGTATGGGTCCTGATTCATTTTTTCTACAGATGGACATTCAGTTTTGCCAGTGCCATTTGTTAGAGACTGTCTTTTCCCAATTTAACAAAATTTGGTCCTTCATCAAAAATCAGCGGCCCATAGCTGGATGGATTTACATCTGTGTTCTAAATTCTGTTCCATCGGTCTGTTTGTCGTTGTACAAATACCAGTCTGTTTTGATTGCCATGCCTGTATAGTAGGTTCTGAGATTCAGTAGTGCGAGGCCTTCTTTCTACCTTGTTCTTCTTTAGTAGCACTTAACTTATCCAAGGAACTCTTTCCTTTTCACATTGGGTTGGTGATTAGTGTTTCCATCTCATTAAAGAATGCCGTTGCAATTTGGATCGGTCTTGCATTGTATTTGTAGATCACTTCAGGTAGTATTGACATTTTCATGGTGTTGAGTCTTCCTATCCATGAGCATTTTTTTTCTTCCAATTATATAGGTCTCTTGGTTTCTTGCAGTAGCATTTTGTAGTTTTCTTTGTATAGGTCTTTTATATCCCTGGTTAGATTTATTCCCAAGTATTTTATCATTTGGGGGGCTATTATAAATGGCATTCTTTTTGTGATTTACTTTTTGAAGTTCTCTTTGTTGATGTAGAGGAATCCAACTGATTTTTTATATGTTGATATTGTACCCTGCTACTTTGCTGAATCCTTCTATTAGTTCCAGTAGTTTTTTTGTGGAATCCTTGGAGTTTTCTATGTATAGGTTCATTTCATCTGTGTATAGGGAAAATTTTGCTTCTTCCTTCCAATTTGGATGTCCTTTATTTCTTTCTCTTTCTAGATTTCTTTAGTTAAGACTTTCAGTGCAATGACATTTTGGTTAGCAGCCGAGCACTTAACCAATGCACCACCAGACCGCCTCTATGTTATTACCTTGAAATTTACCGTTATCTTCCTAAGTTTAAAACAGTCTTTTATTTATTGATATCGCTTTGGCTTCCTCTCCATATGAAAGTTCTATAACTACACCATTTATTCCCTCTTTTTTGTTTTGGTGTCATCATTTACATATTGATGTCTTTGGTTCCCTGTTTTTAGCCTTTTAGCTTTGTTTTATTTTTAAAATTCTTTATTTGGGTTGGTATCTGGGTGGTCTGTCCTGCATCCAAATATCAGATTATTGTTTAATGTTTTTGGTTCTCTATTCGAAGGACTCTCTTTAATATTTCTTGTAAGTTTGGTCTGGTTTTTACAAATTCCCTTAGTTTCTGCGTATCTGGAAATATTCTAATGTTGCCATTGTATATGAGAGACAGTTTTACTGAATATAGAATTGCCGACTGGGTTTTTTTTTTTTTTTTTTGCCTTCGACCTTTTATATAGGTTTTCCCACTGTCTTCTTGCCTACGTGGTTTTAGCTACATAGTTGGAGATTAGTTTTATTGGTTCCCCTTTTTAGATAGGTGACTTTATTTTTCCTTAGCTGATCTCAGGATTCTTTGTCTTTGGTCCTTTTTATTTGCACATTTGTTTATAAGTCTTGGTGACTTTCTTTGGGCTGTATCCTGTGTGGGGTTCATTGCGCTTCTTGGATGGGTATCTTCTTGTCTTTCATGATGATAGATAGCGAAGTTTTCTGCCAGGATTACTTTGACAATTGTCTCTGTGTTTTGCATTGCACCCAGCCCCATCCATTGGATCTCTTATCATATGCAAGTTTTTCCTCTTGATAGTGTCCCACATAATTATTAGGATTTCTTCATTCTTTTTTCTGATTTTTCCTCAAACAAATTGGTATCAAGGGACTTTTCTTTAATTTCACTAATCTGTCTTCCATCGTTTCAATTCTGGTCCTATATCCTTCTTTTGAGTTGTCTGTTTCTGAAATTTTATTCTTAATCTTTTGGCTTTCTAGTTGATGTTTTTGTATGGTTTCTAGTTGTTTCGTTTTTATATTGTTTTCCTGCATTCTTTATCGCTTTTATGAGTTGTAAACAACTTGACAACAATGGGTTTTTTTGTTTGTTTGTTGCTTTCTTTCATTTTGTCAGTGCCTTCCTCGATTTTGTCTATATTTTTCTTGGTTTTGCCTGTGTTTTCACAGGCTGTTTCTTACCCCCGGCAGTTTTTTTGTTCTTTATTTCAGTCACTTGCTGACTCCATCTTGTCCTGCTTCTTTTTGTGATTTGATATTGTCTGTTGTTTCCGAAGCATCAAGAAATTATTATATCTATTTATTTACTGTGTGTTTGTTGAACCCTGAAATTTTGTTTTGTTTTGACATATCCAACTAGGCTGGGCCTGTGTTTTGCTCTGGTCTCTAATTTTGCCATTTTGATGCTCTCACTACCTTTCTCAGGGTTGGTGGAGGAATGACTGCATGTGTGAGTGTGGGTCTCTTGTGGGGCTGTTGAGGATATAGGTGGTGTTTCTGTTGAGGTGGTGTGTTTGTCTGTCCAGCTGGACCCTGGCTGTGGGTGCAGTGGGTGATCTTCCTAGTTTTGGGGTTGGGTGCTGTGTGCTCTGCTGATAGCAGGGTGGTTGGGTTTGGGGTATCTGGGTTGTTGGTCCCCAGATGAGTTGTCTGGAAACTCTCATCAATGGTTCCAGGTGAGCAGGGTTATGTGGGGATGTTTAGAATTAGAATATAGAATACAGAAGAATATACAATATACATTATAGAAGAATATACACAGTAGACTATACAATACAGAATATAGATTATACAAGAGCATATAATACAGAATTTCGAATATAGAAAGTAGAATGTAGAATACACAATATAAAATGTAGAATAAAGACTATAGAATAGAATACAGATTATAAAATACAGAAAATTATGGAATGTAGAATGTAAAATATAGAAGAATACACTATATTCTATTTTCAAAGTTCTTTTATATTCTGGATTCTATCTTCAGTGTTCTATGTTCCATATTCTATATTTCAAATTCTCTATTTTCTATAATCTATGTTCTTCTATATTCTATATTTTTGTATATTCTATATTCCATACTCTGCATTCTATATTCAATGTTCTATATTCTATATTTTTCTACATACAATATTCTTCTATATTCTATATTTCATATTCTACATTGTATATTTTAAATTCTTCCATATTCTATGCTCTATATTCTGTATTCTACATTCTAAATTCTTTATTCTATGTTCTTCCATATTCTTCCATATTCTATATATTTTTCTGTATTCTATATTCCACAGTCTACATTCTTCCTTCTATATTCTATATTTTTCTACATTCTATATTCTTCTATAGTCTGTATCATATATTGTTCTATATTGTATATTCTGTATTTTACATTCTACATTCTATATTCCATAATCTTCTATATTGTATAAGGTATATTCTCTATATTATGTATTTTTATTCTATATTTTATATTCTGTATTCTACATTCTATTTTCTAAATTCTATATTTTCTAATTCCGTTGATTTTATTCTATATTTATTTTTTTCTAGTCTATATTTTTAATAATTTTCTGTATTCTATTTTCCATATTGCATATTCTGTATACTCTATTCTACATTCTATATTCTCTTATATTCTATCTTCTATATTTAATTCTACATTCTATATTCCAGAATCTTCAATATTCTACAATCTATATTCTTCTATATTCTATGTTCTTTATTCTATATTTTGTATTCTACTTTGTACATATGCTATTCTATATTTATCTCTATATTTTTCTATATTCTCTATTCCATACCCTGTATTCTATATCACATATTCTATATTCTGTGTTCTATATTCAATATTTTTTATATACTATATTCTTCTGTATTCTATATTATATATTCCATATTCTACATTCTGCATTCTATATTCTATAGTCTTCTATGTTCTGTATTCTATACTCTTCCACATTCTTATTCTACATTCTATATTCTTCTCTTATAATCTATATTCTTCTATCTGCTATATTCTGTATTGTACATTCTGAATTTTGTATTAAATATTCTACAGTCTACATTCTATATTCTAAATTTTGTAATATTCTTTTTCTTCTCTATACTCTATTCCACATTCTATGTTCTCTATTCTACATTCTGTATTCCATTTTCTTCTATATTCTACGTTTTCTATTCTAAATTTTTCTGAATTCTATGTTCTTCTATATTCTATATTTTTTAGTATTTATTCTACCTTCTAATCTCTATATTCTATATTCTTCTGTAATCTAATATTCTCTTGTATTCTCTATTCCATATTCTCTATTCTACATTCTATATTCTTCTATAGTCTGTAATCTATATTCTTCTACTTTCTTTATTCTATATTGTTCAATAGTATGTATCCGATACCTTATATTCCATATTTGTCCATATTCTATTTTCTTCTACGTTCTATCTTCTATTTTCTGTAGTCTGTCGTCTATATTCTGTATTCTTCTATATTCTGCATTCTATATCCTATATCTTCTATATTCTAAATTTTTGCTCTATATTTTCCTATATTCTGTATTCTGTTTGTCAGTTTTCTATATTCTTCTATAATTATACTCTACATTCTCCTATTGTCCATATTCCATATTCTTCTATACTCTATACTCTTTTTTCTTTTATATTCTGCATTGCATTTTCTATGCCCTATGTTCTTCTATATACTATATTCCTCTATATTCTATGTTCTACGCTCTAAATTTTTCTATATTCTCTATTCTGTACTTTATATTCTGCATTCTAAATTCTATATTCTCCTATGTTCTATATTCTTTTATATTCTCTTTCTATATTTTTACATATTCTAGGTTCTATATTCCATATTCTGTATTCTATATTGTATATTCAAAGTTCTATGTTCTATATTCTTTATTTTTATATATACTATATTTTTCTGTGTGGTATATTCTATGTTCCATATTGTATAGTCTACATTCTGTATTCTATTTTACATTCTACATTCCATAATTCTTTGTATTCTACAATCTGTATTCTATAGTCTTTATTCTGTATTTTATATTCTGTAGTCTACATTCTATATTCTAAATTCTGTATTCTATGTTCTTCAGTAATCTATATTCTTTCTTGTATAGTTTTCTACTGTGTACATTCTTCTATAATGTATATTCTGTATTCTTCTGTATTCTATATCCTAATTCTTCTATATTCTCTATTCCATATTCTGTATTCTTCAATATTCTGTATTCTACATTCTACTATATTCTTTTTCTTGTATTTCCCATACCCTTGTATATTCTATATTCTTCTATATTCCGTATTCTATGTTCTCCTATATTCTATATTTTACACTGTACATTCTATATTCCATTATTTTCTATATTGTATGATTTATAATCTATACTTTCGTGTATTCTTCACTGTATACTTTGCATTGTATAATCTGCATTCTACATTGTACATTTTATATTCTTCTGCATTCTATATTCTAAATTTATATTCTATTTTCTTCTATATCCTGTATTCTTTAAGCTATATTCTTCTGTAATGTATATTCTATATTCTTCTTTATTCCAAATCCTCTATACACTATATTGTTCTGTTTACAAAGTTCTTTTATATTCTGTATTCTATCTTGTGTTCTATGTTCCATATTCTATATTTTAAATTCTCTATATTCTATAATCTATATTCTTCTATATTCTATATTTTTGTATATTCTATATTCCATACTCTGTATTTTATATTTGATGTTCTACATTCTACGTTTTTCCACATACACTATTCTTCTATATTCTATATTTCATATTTCATATTCTATATTCTACATTCCGCATTGTATATCTTAAATTCTTCCATATTCTATGCTCTGTACTCTATATTCTACATTCTAAATTCTATATTCTTCCATATACTTCTAGTCTATATTTTTCTATATACTATATTTTTCTGTATTCTCTATTCTATATTCTTCCTTCTATATTCTACTATATTCTGTATTCTATATTCTTCTATATTGTAGTCTGTATTTTAAAGTCTATAATCTATATTCCATATTCCGTTATCTTCTACATTCTATAATCTATATTCTGTGTTCTTTACCCTTTATTTTATATTCTATATTTTGTATTCTACATTCTATATTTTTCTATACTCTATATTTTCTATATTACATATTCCATACTCTGTGTTCTATATTCAATGTTCTTTTTCTATATTCTATATTTTTCTATACAATTTTCTGTATTCTATATTCTTCATTCTTTACTCTATATTTTTCTATAGTCTGTATCATATATTTTTCTATATTGTAAATTCTGTATTTTACATTCTACATTCTATATTCCATAATCTTCTATATTGTATAATGTATATTCTCTATACTATGTATTTTTGTTCTATGTTTTATATTCTGTATTCTACATTCTGTATTCTAAATTCTTTATTTTTCTATATTCCATTGTCTGTATTCTATATTCAATGTTGTTTTCTATATTCTATATTTTTTATAATTTTCTGTACTCTATATTCCATATTGCATATTCTGTAAACTATATTCTACATTCTATATTTTCTTATATTCCATCTTCTATATTTAATTCTATATTCTATATTCCAGAATATTCTATATTCTATAATCTATATTCTTCTGTATTCTATGTTCTTTATTCTACTTTGTACATACTCTATTCTACATTCTTTAAGTCTACTCTATATTTTTCTATATTCTCTATTCCATACTCTGTATTCTATATTCCATATTCGATGTTCTATATTTTTTATATCCTATATTCTTCTGTATTCTACGTTCTATATTCCATATGCTATACTCTACATTCTGCATTTTATATTCTTCTATGTTCTGTATTCTATACTCTTCTACATTCTTATTCTACATTCTATACTGTTCTGTTGTAATCTATATTCTTCTACCTGCTATATTCCATATTGTACATTCTAAATTCTATATTCAATATTCTAGTCTACATTCTATATTCTCAATTTTTCAATATTCTTTATTCTTCTCTATTCCCTATCCCATATTCTATGTTCTCCATTCTCCATTCCATTTTCTTCTATATTCTATATTCTGCATTTTATATTCTAAATTTTTTCTGAATTCTATATTCTATATTTTTTATGTATATTCTACCTTCTAATCTCTTTATTCTATATTCTTCTGTAATCTATTCTCTTATACTCTCTATTCTACATTCTTCTATATTTTGTCATCTGTATTTTTCTACTTTATTCTCTATTCTTCAATACTGTATATCCTATACCCTATATTCCATTTGTCAATAGTCTATTTTTTCTACATTCTATCTTCTAAATTCTGTAGTCTATCATCTATATTCTTTATTCTTCTATATTCTGCATTCTATATCCTATATCTTCTAAATTTATGCTCTATGTTTTCCTATATTCTGTATTCTATATTTTTCAATATTCTACATTCTTCTATAATTATATTCCACATTCTCCTATTTTCCATATTCCTTATTCTTCTATACTCGGTATTTTTCTGTATTCTTTTTTCTTTTATATTCTGTATTGTATCTTCTATGTTCTTCTATATACTATATTCCTCTATATTCTATAGTCCATATTCTATATTCTACGTTCTAAATTCTTCTATATTCTATATTTTATACTCTACATTCTAAATTCTATATTCTTTTATATTCTATTTCTATATTCTTCCATAATCTAGGTTCTATATTCCATTCTCTGTATTTTATATTGTATATTTAAAGTTCTATGTTCAGTATTCTTTATCTTTCTATATACTGTTTTTCCGTATGGTATATCCTATGTTCCATATTCTATATTCTATATCCTATATTCTACATTCTGTGTTCTTCTATAGTATGCATTCTATATTCTTCTGTATTTTACATTCTACATTTCATAATTTTCTATATTCTATAATCCATAATCAATACTCTCCATTTTATATTTTATATTTTGTATTCTACATTCTTTTCTTTTATTCTACATTCTATTTTCTATATTCCAAATTCTGTATTCTATGTTCTTCTATAATCTATATTCTGTATCGTATAGTTCTATAGGGTAGCCCGCACGCATGAACAGGCCCGAATAGCGGAGCCCCGCAGGTGAGGAAAAGCCCGAAAGGAGAGTCCCGCAGACAAGAATAGTCTCGAAAGGAAAGCCCCGCAGGCATGAATAGGCCCGAACAGAGAGTTCTGCAAGCAAGTATAGGCCCAAATGGAGAATCCCGCAGGCAAGGATAGGCCCAAACTGAGAGTCCCACAGGCAAGAATATCCCCTAATAGAGGAACCCCACAGGCAAGAACAGGCCCAAATAGCGGAGCCCCGCACGCAGAAAAAGGCCTCAATAACGGAGCTCCACAGGCACAAAGAGGCCGGAATAAGAGGAGCCCCGCAGACAAGAGGAAGCCTGAAAGGAGAGTCCCGCAGGCAAAAATAGTCCCGAACTGGGACTCACGCAGGCAAGAATAGTCCCGAACTGGGACTCACGCAGGCAAGAATAGTCCTGAACTGGGACTCAGGCAGGCAAGAAAAGGCCCTTACACAGTCCCGCGGGCAAGAATAGGCCTGAATAGAAGAGCCCTGCAGGCAAGAATAGGCTCTAACGGAGAGTCCCGCAGGCGAGAATAGGCCAGAATGGAGAGTCCCGAAGGCCAGAATAAGCCCGAACGGAGATTCCCACAGGCCAGAACAGAGGAGCCCTGTAGGCAAGAATAGGCCTGAACAGGGGCCTGCAGGCAAAAACGGACCTGAACGGAGAGTCCCGCAGGAAAGAATAGGCCCAAATGGAGAGTGCTACAGGCAAGAATAGGCCAGAACGGAGATTCCTGTAGCCAAGAATAGGCCCGAGCAGAGTCCCGAAGGCAAGAATAGGACCGCACAGAGGAGTCCCGCAGGCAAGAACATGCCCGAATAGAGGAGCCCCACACGCACGAACAGGCCGGAACAGCGGAGCCTGGCACGTACGAACACGCCGAATAGCGGAACCCGCCACACAAGAACACTCACGAATGCCGGAGCTCCGCAGGCATGAGCAGGCCCCAAGAGCAGAGCCCCGCACTGAGGAACGGCCGCAATAGCAGAGGCCGGCACGTCCGGACACGCCGAATAGCGGAGCCCCACACGCACGAACAGGCCCGAATAACGGGGGCCCGCAGGCTCAAACAGGCCCGAATAACGGAGCTCCGTAGGCACGAGCAGGCCCAAATAGAAGAGCCCCGCAGGCAAGAGGAGGAATGAAAGGATGCTCCCGCAGGCAAGATCAGGCCCGAACAGAGGTTCCACAGGCAAGAATAGGCCCAAACGAATGATCCCACAGGCAAGAATAGGACCGAACAGAGTCTCCCACAGGCACGAATGGGCCCGAACGGAAGGTTCCGCAGGCGAGAATAGGCCCGGACGGAGAGTCCCGCAGGCCAGGATAGGCCCGAATAGAGGAGCCCCGCAGGTAAGAAGAGGCCCTAACGGAGAGGCCTGCAGGCGAGAACAGGCCGGAACAGAGAGTCCCACAGGCAAGAACAGGCCAGAATAGAGAAGCCCTGTAGGCAAGAATAGGCCCCGACGGAGAGTCCCGCAGGCAAGAATAGACCTGAACGGAGAGTCCTGCAGAAAAGAATATAGAGTGTTGAGTACAGTATAGAGAATATGGAATATAGAATACACAAAAATATAGTATATGTAAATATATAGAAAATAGAAGATTGAATATAGAAAAATATAGAATATAGAAAAATTGCAAATGTTTAATATAGAATGTAGAATATAGAAGATTTTAAAATGTAGCCTATACAATATGGAATATAGAATACAGAAGAATATAGCATAGAGAAAAATATAGAATATAGAACATAGAACATCGAATATAGAATAGAGACTATGGTTTATAGGATATAGGAAAATATAGAATATAGAAGATAGAATTTAGAATGTGGAATATAGAATATAGAAGAATTTAGAATATGGAATATAGAAGGAAATAGTACATAGAAGAAAACTGAACATAGAACACAGAAGATAGAATACAGAATGTAAAAGAATATAGAAAATAGTAGAATATAGAATATACAAGAATATGGAATACAGAAGAATATAGAATACAGAAGAATATAAACAAGAATATGGATTATAGAATATACACTACAGAAGAATATTGAATATAAATTTAGAATATAGAAGAATATAGAATAGAGAAGGCTGTAGAAAATACAAGAAAAAGAATATAGTAGAATGTAGAATACACAATATGGAAGAATAGAGAATATAGAAGAATTAGAATATAGAATACAGAAGAATATAGAATATACATTATAGAAGAATATACACAGTAGAAGACTATACAATACAGAATATAGATTATACAAGAACATGTAATACAGAATTTAGAATATAGAAAGTAGAATGTAGAATACAGAAATAGAATATAAAATATAGAATAAAGACTATAGAATACAGATTATAGAATATAGAAAATTATGGAATGTACAATGTAAAATATAGAATACACTATATTCTTCTATTTCAAAGTTCTTTTGCATTCTGTATTCTATCTTCAGTGTTCTGTGTTCCATATTCTATATTTTAAATTCTCTATATTCTATAATCTATGTTCTTCTATATTCTATATTTTTGTATATTCTATATCCCATACTCTGTATTCTATATTCTATATTTTTCTACATACAGTATTCTTCTATATTCCATATTCTATATTCTACATTGTGTATTTTAAATTCTTCCATATTCTATGTTCTGTATTCTACATTCTAAATTCTTTATTCTATGTTCTTCCATATTCTATATTTTTCTATATACTATAATTTTCTGTATTCTGCATTCCATATTCTACATTCTTCCTTCTATATTCTATATTATTCTATATTCTGAATTCTATATTCTTCTATATTGTAGATTCTGTATTTTACATTCCATATTCCATTATTTCTATATTCTATAATCTATATTCTTCTATATTCTGTGTTCTTTATGCTTTATTTCATGCTCTATATTTTGTATTCTACATTGTATGTTCTTCTATATTCTATTTTTTCTATATTCTATATTCCATACTCTGTGTTCTATATTCAATGTTCTTTTTCTATATTCTATATTTTTCTGTATAATTTTCTGTATTCTATATTCTACATTCTATATTCTTCTATAGTCTGTACCATATATTGTTCTATATTGTATATTTTACATTGTACATTCTGTATTCCATAATCTTCTATATGCTATCATGTATATTCTCTATATTATGTATTTTTTATTCTATATTTTATATTCTGTATTCTACATTCTATATTTTTCTATATTCCATTGTCTGTATTCTATATTCAATGTTTTTTCCTATAGTCTATATTTTTTTTATAATTTCAGTATTCTATATTCCATATTGCATATTCTGTAAACTATATTCTACATTCTATATTCTCTTATATTCCATCTTCTATATTCCAGAATCTTCTATATTCTGTAATGTATATTCTTCTATATTCTATGTTCCTTATTCTATATTTTATACTCTATATTCTCTATTGTACTTTGTACATACTCTATTCTATATTCTATATTTATCTCTATTCTATGCTTTTCTATATTCTCTATTAATACCCTGTATTGTATTCTATATTCCAAATTCCTCTGTATTCTATATTCCACATTCTAAATTCTATGTTCTTCTATATTCTATATTTTCCTTTTTTTTATATTCCATACTCTCTATTCTATATTCGATGTTCTATGTTGTATATTCTATATTTTTCTTTATACTATATTCTTCTGTATTCTATATTCCATAAAGTATATTCTACATTCTATATTCTAAAATCTTCTATATTCTACATTCTGTATTCTACATTCTTCTATATGCTATGTTCTATATTCAATCTTCCATTTTCTATATTTTTACATATACTATATTTTTGTGTATTCTATATTCCATATTCTTGATACTATAGTCAACGTTCTATGTTCTTCTATATTCCGTATTCCATATTCTCCTACATTCTATATTCCATAATCTTCTGTATTGTATAATTTATAATCTTATATATTCTATAATCTATATTCTCCTATATTCTTCATTCTATATTTTGCATTCTGTAATCTGTATTTCACATTGTACATTTTATATTCTTCTGTATTCTATATTCTAAACATATATTCTATGTTCTTCTATATTCTGTTATCCATGCTATATTCTTCTATAATGTATATTCTGTATCCTTATTTATTCCAAATCCTCTATACACTATATTCTTTTATTTTCAAAGTTCTTTTATATTCTGTATTCTATCTTCAGTGTTCTATGTTCCATATTCTATATTTGAAATTCTTTACATTCTATAATCTATGTTCTTCTGTATTCTATATTTTTCTATATTCTATATTCCATACTCTAGTCTATATTCGATGTTCTATATTCTATATTTTTCTACATACAATATTCCTCTATATTCTATATTGCACATTTCATATTCCATATTCTACTTTCTGCATTGTATATTTTAAATTCCTCCATATTCTATGTTCTGTATTCTATTTTCTTCCATATTCGTCTATATTTTTCTACATACTATATTTTTCTGTATTCTATATTCCATATTCTTCATTCTTCCTTCTATATTCTATATTCATCTATATTCTGTATTCTATATTCTTCTGTATGTATATTCTGCATTTTATATTCTATATTCCATTATCTTCTATATTCTTTATATTGTTCTATATTCTGTGTTCTTTATGCTTTATTTCATATTCTATATTTTGTATTCTACATTCTATATTCTATGTTCTTCTACATTCTATATTCCATACTCTGTGTTGCATATTCAGTGTTCTTTTTCTGTATTATATACTTTTCTATATAATTTTCTGTATTCTACATTCTATACTCTATATTCTCCCATAGTCTGTATCATATATTCTTCTATATTGTATATTCTGTATTTTACATTCTACATTCTACATTCCGTAATCTTCTATATTTGTAATGTTTATTCTCTATGTTATGTATTTTTATTCTATGTTTTATATCCTTTATTCTGTATTTTTCTATGTTCCATTGTCTGTATTCTATATTCAATTTTTTTCTATAGTGTATATATTTTATAATTTTCCATATTTTATATTCCATATTGCATATTCTGTATACTATATTCTGCATTCTATATTCTCTTATATTCCATCTCCTATATTCTGTATTTAATTCTACATTCTGTATTCCAGAATCTTCTATATTCTATAATCTATATTCCTCTATATTCTATGTTCTATATTCTATATTTTATATTCTAAATTCTACTTTCTACATATTCTATTCTATAAAAAAAATTTTTTTATATTCTATAGTCTATATTTATCTCTATTCTATATTTTTTCTATATTCTCTATTTCATACTCTGTATTCTATATTCCATAGTCAATGTTCTATATTCTATATTTTTATATACTCTATTCTTCTGTATTCTACATTCTATATTCCTTATTCTGTATTCTACGTTCTATATTCTTCTATGTTCTGCATTCTATACTCTTCTACATTCTTATTCTATATTCTTCACTTATAATCTATATTCTTCTATCTGCTGTATTGTATATTGTACATTCTAAATTCTATATTCAATATTCTGCAGTCTACATTCTATATTTTAAAATTTTCAATATTCTTTATTCTTCTCTGTACCCTATTCCATATTCCATGTTCTCCATTCTACATTTTATATTCAATTTTTTTCTATATTTTACATTTTATGTTCTAAATTTTTCTGAATTCTGTATTCTTCTATCTTCTATATTTTTATTGTATATTCTGCCTTCTAATCTCTATATTCTTCTGTAATCTAATATTCTCTTTTATAGTCTATTCCGTATTCTCTATTCTACATTCTATATTCTTCTATAGTTTGTAATCTATATTCTTCTACTTTCTGTATTCTGTATTCTTCAGTAGTGTATATCCTATACCCTATATTTGTGAGTATTCTATTTTCTTCTGCGTTCTGTCTTCTATATTCTGTAGTCTGTCATCTATTTTCTTTATTCTTCTATATTCTGCATTCATATATCTGTATCTTCTATATTCTAAATTTATGCTCTATGTTTTCCTATATTCTGTATTCTCTATTTTTCAACATTCTATATTCTTCTATAATTATATTCTACATTCTCATATTTCCATATTCTATATTCTTCTATGATCTATATTCTTTTTTCTTTTATATTCTGTATTGTATCTTCTATGTTCTATATTCTATATACTATATTCCTCTGTATTCTATAGTCCATATTCTATATTCTACATTCTAAATTCTTCTATACTCTATCTTCTGTATTTTATATTCTATATTCTACATTCTATATTCTTCTATGTTCTATATTCTTTTATATTCTATTTCTATATTTTTCCATAGTCTAGGTTGTATATTCCATATTCTGTATTCTGTACTGTATATTCTATGTTCTATATTCTAAAATCTTCTATATTCTACATTCTGTATTCTAAATTCTACAGTCTATATTCTTCTAGATTCTATATTCTAGATTTTTCTGTATTCTATGTTCTATATTCAATCTTCTTTTTTCTATATTTTACATATACTATATTTTTGTGTATTCTATATTCCATATTCTTGATACTATATTCAACATTCCATATTCTTGTATATTCTGTATTCCATTTTCTCCTATATTCTACATTTTACATTCTACATTGTATTTTCCATAATCATGTCTATTGTATAATTTATAATCTTCTGTATTCTGTAATTTATATTCTCCTATATTCTTCATTCTATAGTTTGCATTCTATAATCGCTATTCTACATTGTACATATTATATTCTTCTGTATTCTATATTCTGAATTTATATTCTATTTTCTTCTATATTCTGTATTCTTTATGCTATGTTCTTCTATAATATATATTCTATACTCTTCTTTATTCCAAATCTTCTATACACTATATTCTTCTATTTTCAAAGTTCTTTTATATTCTGTATGGTATCTTCAGTGTTCTCTGTATCATATTCTATATTTTAAAGTCTCTATATTCTGTGATCTGTGTTCTTCGATGTTTTTCTACATTCTCTATTTTTGTATATTCTCTATTCCATACTCTGTATTCTATATTTGATGTTCTATATTCCATATTTGTCTTCATACAATATTCTTCCATATTCTATATTGCATATTTTATATTCCATATTCTGTATTCCACATTCTATATTTTAAATTCCTCTATATTCTGTATTCTATAGTCAACGTTCTTCCATATTCTCTTTTTACATACTATATTTTTCTATATTCTATACTGCATATTCTACATTTGTCCTATATTCTTCTATATTGTGTATGCTATATTTTACATTCTATATTCTATAATATATATTTTATGTTCTGTGTAATTTATACTTTATTTCATAATGTGTGTTTTGTATTCTACATTCTATATTCTATGTTCAATATTCTGTATTCTTCTATACTCTATATTTTCTATATTCTGTATTCCATACTCTATGTTCTATATTGAATGTTCATTTTCTAAATGCGGCAAACGGGTCATCCGTATCCCCACAACCATAAACCATTGGACTGATGGGGCCCAGGCAGCCAGGATTTCGGCCTTGCCTTCGGAGCCCGGCCACATACGCAGAAATCCACCAGAGGCGGGGACATGGAGAGAGCAAAAATATGGAAAATGGCAGTGACTCCTTGATTTCCCTGGCATCGGCCTTTCTGAGCGGCATGCTTTCTTTCCTAGTAGGATAAGGCACTGACGGAGAAAGGCAGGCTTATGTATGGAGGAAAGGTGTGTGCTTAGAGGGTGACGACGCTGAGACCAGGTTGGGATCTTTAGTCCCAGGAGAGGCCACTGGCAGCTGTGGGTCAATGTTCTCTGCCCATCCCACTTGGCAGGGAGAGGTTTTCCCCACACAAAGCACCCGCAGAATTATTCGTCGCAGGAGAGGTTGCATCTGCCCACGAGTTCCACCTGGCCAGGGCCCGCCCCCACTGTATTGTACATGTCGATCAAAAGAAGCTAAGACCTTCCAGAGAGACTACCTGCTATTCTCTAGCCACGGGGAAGTGGTACATCCAG